>NC_091796.1:38625000-38951500 GCF_041296235.1 Equus asinus | reverse complement strand
AATTTCGTTAACATTAGCAGCCAGTTTTTTTGTAACCAGGCTGCTTAATTCAAGCTCATGACCTCTGAGCTCATGTTGTTACCTTGAGTTTGTGCGGAATTAGGTGCCCTCACATCTGACGAGCGAGCAGTGAAGCAAATAACCTAGTGAGCTCCCTTCCGTCACTGTGGGACCAGGACTTGATAAACAGACTTCCCGGGACACGTTCTGAAGCATTATGTTGCAAAAACTTTTTCTCCCTAGGTGGCTGGATTCTTCTTAGGAAATTAAGTGGGTCACACCAGCACAGATTATGTTACAAATTTTGTTCACACTGAGCGAGAAGTTAATCTTAACATGTGCAAAGGGGGATTTAAAACTTTGTGAAACCAAATAGACTGGCATCATATTCCAAATGCTTAAGAGAGAGAATCAAACAAGACACTTTACTATCAGACAAAGGATGTTTACTACTCATATTAAATGCTCTCTTAGCAGTCTACATTAACTAGATAAATGATAGGCTCTTAAATTTACAAAAAGAAGGTCAATTAGATACATAACCAATCTGTAGGAGAAAAAAGGCACAAAGTAAAGACTGCCAAAGAAATGAATGCAGGCGGTGAAAGAGTCTCTATTCAGCCAGCCACATATGAGAATAGTATGAATTATTCAAATTGTGGTTCTGTTAGTCTTTCCTTCATCAACTGTCCTGAAGAGGATTGGGGGGTGCTGATTTTCCGGTGTCTGTGCTTCTTGCCTTTTCCCTGTTCTGCCTCATTTACGCGCTTTATAGGACTGTGTCATCATGAGTCACAACACTTAAGAACTTTCCAGAGTTGTAGTGGTGCCAAAGCTATTTTAATAGTCGGTACTGATTTGTTGTAGGACTATTTTTTTTTAATGATAGAGAGATCTTGCAATGTGCAACACGTATTTTATTCTTTCTGGCGACTTCCTGTGTTGAAAGTTTTCTCTCTGCCACAGGTTTTCTTTAACCCTTGGCTGCTTCTCTGCACTACAAATGTTCAAAGGGGTTTTAATGCTAATTTTCCTAGGCAATTGGCTTTGGTGTCAGGTAATTTCCTGAGTTAGACGACTGTAGAGAAAAACAGTTAAAAGTCTGTACTGGTGAGCAATTTACAGCCCTTGTAACAGATCGAAGTGACCTTTTAACTACTGTTGATCCAACACTGGGAAATTGTTAAAAATATGATCTGAGTCTATAATTTCTATTCTGAAGCTCTTTATGATGAAAATTCGTTATCCATTTTAATTTGAAAAAAATCACTAATAAATAGCATATAGACCATTTCTAGAGAATCCAATATGAATATCAAAATGAATTGCTTTGCTTAATGTGTTTTTTCTTGCATATTTAAAAATTTTTTAAATCGACTGCCAAGTGTAACCCTCTTCCCAAGGTCCCTTTTGCATTGGGAGTATATATAACCTTTGGCCTGGTCGTTCCCCCACTGATGGTTTGTAGGTGGGAGCAAGCAACCCTAGGTATTTGCCTGATGTGGTCACTGTATTTATGCTGTCATTACCCAAACTCCTATTGTGAAGTATATGATTGATAATGTGTATCTGGTTGAAAATGACAGTTTTCTCAGCAAGAGAAAGTCAAGTGTCAGTGAGCTTTCTCATGGTTTCTCTTGTTCAAAAGTCATAGACATTATTACTAAGTAATATTAGCAGTACTTGATTGAGCCTTTAGTATGGATCAAGCTTAGTGCTTGGTGCTTTCCTTGGACTTTCTCATTTCATCCTTTTTCATAACTCTTTAAAGGAGGAACTTTACAGAAGAGTAAACCAGGTTTAGAGAGGTGAAATGATCTATCCAAGATCACAAAACTAGTGTGGGTGAGAGCTGGGTTTCAAACCCACATCTGGGTGACTCCACTCCCTGGTTGCTCTTCTTAAGAGACCCTCTTGTCTGCCTCCCTTTGCAGAATATTAAGGAAAAGCCTGTGTGCACCCCTTGAGGGTTTAACCACAGCAAGGGGTCCTCTGAACACAGTCCTGGAGGAGCTGAGGTACAGCCTTCATTCCCTGCTTTATCCATTCAAGAAACAGCCACTGAGCCCTGCGTTATGGCCAGTCCTTTGCTGGTTACTTGCTATAGAAAGATGAATTAGACAGCATTGCCCTTCTAGGAGAGTCTTTATCTAAAGAGAGAGAGAGACAGAGATGTAAACAAACTATTATGAAATATGAGCTAAATTTGGGAAGTAAGCAAGGCTGTGGTAGCAGCAGGGTAGCAATGCAAGACCTGAGGGACAAAGCAGTGCTGGCTGGAGGACAGGGAGCACCAGCTGTCAGCGATGTCCCTGGTGGGAGAGAGAAAGAGCGGCTGAAATGAGGTGAAGCCCCGGTCACCCAGAACTCCTGTCAGCCTTCCTTAAAGTACTGGGAATAAACTGAAGGTGACCCCAGAAGTCTTAATTGTGTAGCCATGAGTTTGGGGGTGCCCAGGTTTGTTCAGAGTTGATATTGTCCCTACTCCAAGACCTCTACTCTTAACATAAGGCCCCTAAATATAGTTGGGTTGATCCTAGTATGGCTGTTTCACCACAGATGCAAATCTATGATCATTTAAAATAGAGCTGCAATCTAATCTGATTAAGTGATGGTTAAACACAGGGTTTTGATGAAAAGAAAATAAAGATTTTTACCTCCCCCTTCTGAGCTGTGATTAAAAGTTTGCTCTAGAAAAATATTTTGAGACTAGCCCTTCATATACTGATGTAGTGTTTTTAGCTTCTGTGTTTACTGAATCGTTTAATGTATTTTTTAAATATTTTTAAAGGAGCTGTGAGATTATTGCTGCATTTCCTAATGAGCTAGTAACCGGCATTTAAAAATATTTGGTTGGCAGAAGTAGTGAGTAATGATCAGTATTTTAAGGGATTAGTGGCAACTTAAAAATGCATATAGTTATTTCATTGGGTGGTTTAAATGCTTTCAGAGACCTTTTATTCTTATACCTCTGTTATTCATTTTTCTTTTTTTTTTTCCTTGTTCATGAAGTTGAGTCAGCAACAGAAACATATTCAAATTAGACTTGTCATACAGAAAAAAAAAAATCTGACTTTGTCAGGGTGGGTGGAGGGGAAAAAAGCAACTTTTTGTCAGTCTTTTGTATTTCAGCAGCTGGATTCATTGCTCCCATGGTAACGGACCACATGATGAGGTGTATTAGATTGCTGTGTGTTGAGCACAAGGGGAAGAATGAACACAGCATTTTATTGAAGTTAAAGGTTACTTTGGAGTTTTTTCTGTGGAAATGTGTAAGGTCAAATACTATAGCTTTCAGCATATATAGTACTTTAGAGGAAGAATTAGAGGCATGTTGGTGCATTTAACTACAAAACCAGGTAAGGTACAATTGAATCTATGAAACTGAACTCCTTACTTCTTCTGTTTCAGTGGCATAACTTGCTGGGTGGAATTTCACTGTCGCCCCCCACCCCCACCCCCACATGGGCACAGGACAGATTTCTCCTGTCCCCCCACCCCAACACCTCCACCTCCAATTTCATCTGTTTTTAATTTGAAAGTCTAAAATGTTGTGAATTTGTATAGTTCTGTGGTAGTTGGGGGGGGGGCGGGGGCCGGTGCTGTGCATGTAAAAGAGAGAAAACTAGAAAGGAAGTGAAAAGAATGCAATAATTAGTATCTTCAGACCAGCGTAAGACTGAGTAAAGTGTTTCCTAGTTTTCTTCTTTGAAAATGGTTCACTTTTCTTAGAGGACACCTTATTAGTGGCATTGGTCCAAAGCTGCTTGTCTCTTGTAGTAAATTAAGCAGTAGAAAAAGTTCTCCAGTATGTTATTCAGTATATTTATCGTATCTGGGCTTTTATTCCTCTTTCATCATATTACTGCCAGCCTCATCCAAATAATAGTTCAGTTTTGTCTATAATTCTTACAGCATGTTTTGTTTCCATTAGTATTCTACTCTTTCAGGCGTTGTGGTTGTATGTATCTTAGAGGATTTAAAAATAGAAGTGAATACAAAACGGGTTAATATAAAATGAACTCTTTTGCTCAGAGGCTGGTAGGAACTGAATGTAAACAATTCAGGGTGGCATCAATTCCCAGAGCGCAGACGCCTTCTCCTGCATTGTTTATATATCACCCTGGCAGCTTGCTTCAAAAGGGGAGGCTTCGGTATGCACAGAACAAGTTAAAGAAGAAGAAAATTTCTGTATTCATAACTTATTTTGGTTTCTTGTTCATGGTTTCTACTGATGTTGGATGTTTGGCCTTCTCATAAGACATTAGGATTTCCTTTAATTTTTAACCTAAGGACTAACCTATGTAACTTCTCTCCTCTTAGAACAAAGTTGTCTTGGCAGCTTTGGAGACAAAACCTAACTAAACAGTAGCAGAGCCCCACTGTTATTCAAGTGTATTCACTGTCCGGTATTCACTGGAGTGTTTGTATGTAGAAAAGTCTTTGAAAAATACTGTCTTAGCTAAAATCACTTATTTGCCACGCATTGGCACTGATTGGGATAAAAGCCAATAAATTATTCCAAGTTGGGTCATATGCCACTCTTTCTTCAAAAAGGGAAACTTAGATGTTGTTAAATCCATTTGTGCTCTGTGATTTTCATTGCTATTTTCTTAGTCTCTCTAGTTTTCATACATCAAGACATCTTCCAAATTTGAGCAAGGAGTGATAATCATTATTCAAAACAATTTTTTGCCATGATTGCAAATAAAGGGAACTATTTCCATGATAACAAATATCAAAAGCATTTTAATAAATGCCCAGGCTTGTATCTGAATTCATTCTTTCGTTTCTCCCTTTGTTGCTTTGAATACAGAACAAGCTATGGGCATGTCCTCCAAAACAAAACATTTTCACAGGTGTAAGTTGTTCTTACTTAAGAATAGGAAATTTCCAAGAATTGGTGAAAGATGGTACCTGGTAAAATATTTTAAAGTATGAAATTCTCAATACTGACAATATCTGAGGTAGAAAGTGGTCTGTTTTTATTAAAGGAAAAATAAAAGAGGGAGGGAGGGAAAGAGCAAGAGGGAGATAGAGACAGAGACGCAGAGAGAAGACACAAGAAAAGATAGATAAAAGTGTAAATGATCTCTTAACCAAGCTTTCTCCTTCCCCATCAGTACTGGAATGGGTTAAATCTCTATCTATAAAAGAGGAGAGATGGAGTAGCGTAGATGAGGTGAAATTACTGAAAAACGCTAGCATTCCACTATTCTATGTTTCAAGTACATAGTAAGGCATAGATCATTCCTTTCTATTAACTGGAATGAAAACAAATTTTGTAGTTGAATTTGCTTCATAGCTTGGTGTTGTGGGCTAAGATATCAGCTGGCTTAGACATTAGACTTTGAATGTGTAATCAATATAGACCCAAATTTCCGTGGTCTTTATTCACCTGACACCCTGTGTACATGTCCATTTCTGCGGTCATCATAACTGAGAAGTCCATAAGATGAAAGCTTCTTTTAAATTTTATTTTTTAAATAATCGTATGTTTAAGGTGTACAACATGATGATTTGCTATACATATACATAGTGAAATGATTGCTGCAGTCAAGCTAATTAACGTATCTTCTCCTCAAATAATTACCATTTGTGTGTGCATGATGAGAGCTCCTGAAATCTACTCTCTTAGTAAATTTCCAGTATACGATACACAGTATTATTAACTATAGTCATCATGCTGTACATTAGATCTCTAGACTTGTTCATCCTATGTAACTGCAACTTTGTACCCTTGACCATCTCCCTGTTCCCTCACCCCCAACCCTTGGTAGCCACCGTTCTGCTCTCTGCTTCTATATATTCGACCTTTTTAGATCCATATATAAATGAGATCATGCAATATTTTTCTTTGTATGTCTGGCTTATTTCTCTTACTATAATGTCTTCCAGTTTCATCCATGTTGTTGCAAATGGCAAGATCTCTTTCTTTTTCGAGGCTGAATAATAGTCCATTGTACATATACACCACAATTTCTTTATCTGTTCATCTGCTGATGGGCCCTTAAGCTGTTTCCATATCATGGTTATGTGAATAATGCTTCGATGAATATGGGTGCATAGATATCTCTTCCAGGTACTGATTTAATTTCCTTTGGGTATATACTCAGAAGAGGGATTGTATATACTCAGAAGAGGGATTGCTGGATCATATGGTAGTTCTATTTTTAGTTTTTTTAGAAACCACATTGTTTTCCATAATGGCTATATGGAGGCTCGTTTTATAGTTGTTTTGATACTTACATTCTTAAGAAACAAAATGACTTTTGATGTACTTGCTTTAAATTAGAAATTTTGCCAAGACGTTTTAATTGAATCATGTTTTTGTCAACTCTTATTTAAATCATGCTTTATTGTTAGTTTTGAATGGTTGGTAGTGTTTCTTAACACTTTAGCTTTAATTTCTAGAGCTCCCACCCTCTCAGACAAATAGCTAATTACCTGCAAACATTTACCTCTATTAAGGAGAGAGATATTCAACAGAGTCATGATGAAGAAGATTCATATTGATTATTATAGCCTCTTCAATAAAATTAATGATAATTTTTGAAACCCAGGACAATATTTCTAAAATAGATGAAGATCAAGCCAATGAATGATGACTAAATATCAGCTAGATATTCCATTTTTAGGAGTTGCTATTTTTAAACCTATGACTTTGTTAAAGTGGATTTTATTATTGACAATCACATAATTTTTTATGAAAAGAATTGGGCTTTTTAAAAAAAATGTTCTTAAATGTTTCAAATGAAGAAAAAAGTGTTGGTACCACAATCATGATAATGACGATGACAATAATGATTAATTCAGAGAATAATGTAGACTTCATTAGAAAGCTCTAGGCTCTGTATGTAGTAAAAGGCCAATGTTTATAGAAAGAAAGTGGAAATTTCTAATGGGTGGTATGATTTTCGGATATTTACTCCCAAATTTAGTTAATTCTATTAGTAGCAATTACAAATTACTAACAATAGATATGCTTGTTACGTTCTTAACAAAGCTTATTATAAAGTATGTGGACTTTGTTCAATATGCAACAGAGGCTCCCATCAATAATAATTAAACTTATCAAAAATTGTACAATGTGTAGACCAGTATCTGATAGGAAAAGAGTGAACTTATTGCTAGGAATGAACAATGTTACATTTTTAGTATATAAAAGGGATAATCCATTGGTTTCACTTTCTTGATAATATTGGCTTGATGTATTTTAGAATGATAGATATCGTTATAATAATTCCCCACTACCTGACACGCGTAGTATGAAATGTTCACTATTGACATCATTTCAGTATTTTAATTATCATTTTAAATTTGTTTTAAATAAGTATTTTATGTCTGAAACCTATTAATTGGGGAATAATTACACTCAGAAAAATCACTTGCCTCTACCTATCCCTCATATGAAAAAAATGCCAGATGGACTGGCAATTCCAATAATAAAATGTGGATCCATTCAAGTAGTAGAAAGAAATATAGAACTTGAGAGAGAAAAACATGCCTTCAAAGGCAGAAACTATAAAGGAATGGTTACATAAAAAGTGATTGCTTCTGGAAATGCTATAAGAAAATTAAAAAACAAATAGCATTGGGGCCAGCCTGGTGGCGCAGCGGTTAAGTGCGCATGTTCCGCTTCGGTGGCCGGGGTTCGCCGGTTCGGATCCCGGGGGCGGACATGGCACCGCTTGGCAAGCCATGCTGTGGCAGGCGTCCTACATATAAAGTAGAGGAGGTTGGGCACGGATGTTAGCTCAGGGCCAGGCTTCCTCAGCAAAAAGAGGAGGATTGGCAGCAGTTAGCTCAGGGCTAATCTTCCTCAAAAAAAAAAAAAAAAAAAACAAATAGCAAACTAGAATCAATATTTGCAACATATAGAAAAGAGAAAAGATGAGTATCCATAGTATAAAATGAGGTCTCATAAATGAATGAAAAGAGAACAGCACTAATTATTTTCAACTTAATTTTTTAGAGCAGTTTTAGGTTTACAACAAAATTGAGGAGGAAGTATTTAGGTTTACAACTAAATTGAGAAGGAGGTAGAGAGATTTCCCTTATATTCCGTGCCCCCACACCTACATAGCCTCCCCCATTATCAACATCGCTCACTAAAATGGTACATTTTTTTACCCAGGATGAACCTACGTTGACACATCATAATCACCCAAGGTCCATAGTTCACCGCAGAGTTCACTCTTGGTGTCATGCGTTCTATGGGTTTGGACAAATGTGCAATGATATATATCCATTATATTAATATCATACAGAGTATTTTCACTGCCCTAGAAATCCCCTGCACTCTGCTTATTTATCTCCCCACTCCCCCTCTACTTCCTGGAAACCACTGATTTTCTTTATTGTCTCCATAGTTTTGCCTTTTCCAGAATGTCATATAGTTGGAATCATACACTGTGTAGCCTTTTCAGATTGGCTTCTTTACTTAGTAATATGCATTTAAGGTCCTCCATGTATTTTCATAGCTTGGTAGCTCATTTCTTCTTAGCACTGAATAATATTCCATTGTCTGTATATACCACAGTTTATCTTTTCACCTACTGAAAGACATTTTGGTTGCTTCCAAGTTTTGGCAATATAAATAAAGCTGTTATAAACATTCTTGTGCAGGTTTTTGTGTAGATACAAATTTTCAACTCCTTTGAGTAAAAACCAAGGATTGCTGGATCATATGGTAAGAGTATGTTTAGTTTTATAGGAAACCTGCCGAACTGTCTTCCAAAATGGCTGTACCATTTTGCATTTCCACCAGCGATGTATGAGAGTTTCTGTTGTTCCACATCTCACTTTGGTGATGTCAGTGTTCTAGATTTTGGCCATTCTAATAGATGTGTCGTGTTCTAGATTTTGGCCATTCTAATAGATGTGTCATGATATCTCGTTGTTTTAATTTGCATTTCCCTGATGGCATATGATGTGGACATCTTTTCCTATGCTTATTTGCCATCTATTTATCTCCTTTGGTGAGGTGTCTAAGTCGTTGGCCCATATTTTAATCAGGTTTTTTGTTTCCTTATTGTTGATTTTTAAGAGTTCTTTCTATATTTTGGATAACAGTCCTTTATCAGATGTGTCTTTTGCAAATGTTTTCTCCCAGTCTGTGACTTGTTTTCTCATTCTCTTGATGTTGTCTTTCACAGAGCAGAAGTTTTTAATTTTAATGACGTTCAGCTTATCAATTATTTCTTTCATAGATTGTGTCTTTGGTGCTGTATTCACTATTATCTTAAAAATACCTACAAATTAAACAAACAAATACATTTTAATCTTTAGCAAATATTTTTAAAAGAGAGAAGCAGAAAGAAGAGAGAGAGGTAATACCCAATCTTAGGGAGGCTGTGGGAAATATGAACTCATACGCTGCTGTTGAGAGTATAAATTGATACTTTTTTTGCAAGAGATTCAACCTGATGATGTATAGCAAAGGCTTTAAAAGTTACATGCCCTTGGACTCAACAATTCTACTAGGAAAATATCCTAACAAACTAAATAGTCAAACCTATATACAGGGTTTTTCATTGTTGTGGTATTTATAAACGTAAACAAGGGCAGTCATTCTGGGGAAAAGGAAAAAAAACTTCTGAGAAATATAACAAACACGCCAGCTCGTGTTTTCGCTCTGATAGCTGTAAAGCTGTAAGAAGTCATCCACATGGCAGTATGCTTACCTAACTGCTCCGCTTCTTTATTCTTTAGGATAGAAGGTATATAGGCAACATGCTGTAGGGAAAAGGGTCTTGGCTTAAGTGTCAGAATACCCGGGTCCTGCTACAGATTAGCTGAGTTAATGGAAGTATACAAGCACAAGGCGTTATTAAAATACTAATGTTAGAGAGTAGAAAGGAAAGTCTGTGAATCCCTTTGTTCATCTGTATGCGTTTGCCTTCACAACTGATGTTGCAAATAAAAAGTCTCACATCAGATAGGGGAGGGAGGGTACATTTTTATGATTTCACGGAAAGGAAGTGCCAAATGGTAAAGTCTGGACTGCCTTGAATTTGATAGAAAATGGTAAAATATTTTGAATAGGATATGCTTCCCAATTATTATTGTGTGAAATTTATTCAGAATAAATTTCCGCTCATATAAGGATGAGCAGAGCATAGTTGGTCTTGAATGTAGCCTAGCATTTAGGTGTAGCAGAGAGGGCAGAGATCTAGAGCAGTGCTGTTTAACAGAACCTTCTGTGGTGCTAGAAATGCTCTCTGTCTGCGCTGTCCGATACGGTAACTATGAACCACATGTGGCTGAGTGCTTGCAATATGACTAATGTGACTGAGGAACTGGATTTCTAATTTTAGTGATGCTAAGTAATTTAAATTTAAATAGCCGCATGTGCGTAGTGCTATGTTACTGGACAGGGCAGCTCTGGAATTAAGCACAGCAAATAGGGTCTTTTATTTAACGTGGGGATTCATTTCTGCATCTCTGATGCATTGGGGTGACAGGGGACAAGAAGGTGAATATTCTTTGCAAAGTTTTCATTCAAAAAAATGCTGATCAAGGAGATCCTTTGATTCTGGTGACTGTAAGGTCAAGATGTTCCAGAGAAGTCTTGGTCTCAAATATTCTGTAGTCTTGCTCACTTAAGAATTCTAAGGTTCATTCATTTTCTTCTTTATTTAAAAAAACAGTTAAGTTGAATTTCTATGTGTCAGCATGTAAGAAAAATGCAGTATTTCCTTTATTCTCACGCTACTGACGCACTCACAACACGTCTGACACCAGATGGGTGGATTTTCCACACCAAGCAATTCTGACTAACTGCCTGGAGTTAGCGTCAGATCCTGCAGGTTAGGGGCTCAGTCTCACAGACTGCCCCCATTCCCCCTTAGATGCCAATTACAAGTCCAGGTTGTCACCTGTGCTTCTGTCTGACTGCCTGTAAATAGAGGTTCCCATGATCCCCTCCTCAGGTTCCATCTTTTGCTAGAACAGCTCACAGAACTCAGGGAAACATTTAGGTTTACTGGTTTATTATATAATAAAGAATATGATAAAGGATACTGATGAACAGCCAGATGAAGAGATAGATACATAGGGTGAGCTCTGGAAGGGTCCCCAGTGTGGACGCTTCTGTCCCTGTGGAGTTGGGATGTACCACTCTGCCAGCACAAGGATGTGTTCGCCAACCCAGAAGCTCTCCAAACCCCATACTTTTGGAATTTTTACAGAGGCTGCATTATGTAGGCACGATGGATCGTTAACTGAATCTCCAGCTCCTCTCCCCCTCCTGGAGGATGGGGGTGGGGCTGGAAGTTTCAAGCTTCTAATCATGGCTTGATCTTTCTAGTGACCAGCATACATCAAAAGCTATCCAGGAGCCCACCCAGAGTAACCTCATTAAAACAAAAGACACTCATATCACCTAGAAAATTCCAAAGGATTTAGGAGCTCTGTATCAGGAACCAGGGACAAAGACCAAATATGAGAACAAAAGATGCTCCTAGTGTTCTTATCACTTAGGGAATTACAAGGGTTTTAGGAGCTCTGTGCCAGGAACCAGGGGCAGAGACCAATAGATATATTTTCTATTATTTCACAGTCAAACTCTGTACTTGAAATAGAAAAGATAATGACAGTCCAGAGGCCCTAGATTCAGAGTTTCCTTGGAATATGCTTAGTAGTCACGTGATACAGAATAGATATTCTGGAGGAGGTCTGAGAAAATAGTTCGTGGAGAAGGAAGCACTGGGATAAACTTTAAAAACAGTGAGCACAGGGGGCCAGTCCAGTGGCATAGTGGTTAAGTTCATGCATTCCACTTCAGCAGCTCAGGGTTCACAGGTTCTGATCCCAGGTGCAGATCTACACACCACTCATCAAGCCATGCTGTGGTGGTATCCTACATACAAAATAGGGGAAGATTGGCACAGATGTTAGCTCAGCGACAATCTTCCTCAAGCAAAAAGAAGAAGATTGGCAATGGATGTTAGCTCAGAGCCAATCTTCCTCACCAAAAAAAGAAAAAAAAATAGTGAACATTACATAGGATGCTGGAGAAAGGAGGATCTGCAGAAAGGGAATAGTGCGGAAAAATCAGGGAGGGGTGAGAATCCAAAATCTCTAGAAATTTAAGTTAGCCATGAAATATAAGTTAGTCATCTAAGTTAGAACACAAAAAGTGTTCAGGGACCTGATCATCATCACTATCATCATCATGTCATCATTGGGATCACAATAATCTCCTACTGTCACTTGGCATTAGGCCAAGCACTTTTCATGCATTATTTTATTTAATTCTTACCGCAACCTGTGGAGCAAATATTGTTCTTATTTATTCATGACAAAACTGCACAACCAATAATTGCCAAGCTGGGGTGTCAGGCCAGAGGCAGCCCTGCCGAGTCTCCACTTGGGCTGAGTCTTCTTGCCTCTCTTCTTTGGAATTTAAACTGCTTTACCCTGAATTCTCTGAGAAGCTGGATGAGGAAATTCATTCTGGCAGCAGTGTAGAAAACAGACTAGAGGGAAGCCACCCTAGATGGATGGAAATAAGTGAAGAAGTGAGTGCTACGATCCAGAACGAGGATAAGGGAGGTTCTGAGCTAAGGGAGTGAAAGAAGAGTTTGAAAAGGAGTCGATTTGAGAGGTGTTTTGTCAGCTGTCTGTCTTCATAGTAAGTCAGGTAGAGAACATCTGACATTTTTTTCAACCTTCCTGAAAGTTGTCAATTACTGCATGAAGCAGTAGAGCGAGATTATTGTGGCCAAGGAAACAGCATATCTGATAACATGCAAGTTTACTTAATAAGACCAAGCTACATAAATCATCGTGTTGGAAGCAAGTGCCACCGCATCATGTATGTTCTTGAAGTGCATGGCCCATCACAGTAGTGTTTGGGGAGTTAGTACAACTGAGGTCGGAACTTTATATTTATGACATTTTCCCTTTCATTAAAATCTTAATATTCTTTGATATTGACAAATAGTGATTTTTTTTTCTTTCCAACATACAGGAACTTTAAAAAGATATAATTAGAACTCATTTACAACGATCAAAAAAGCTGCTTTTATCATTGTGGAAGTAGACTTCTAATTGAATTTCTGATTTGAGTACATTATTATTCTCCTGCTTTTGCGCCATTTAGGTGGATTTTTTTTTTCTCTTGGCAGTTTATCCAGGTTTGTTTATGGGTTGGAAGATTATAAAAGCTGTTACTTCCAGCATCAGGATCTCCACTGTTTTTCGAGAAGTTACTTTTGATTTCTTCCAAAGTCTTATGATCATTGTGGTCAGAGAAGAGTGTTGGGAAAATGCAGAAAAAAGGTGGAGGAGGTGGAGCATTATCTTGACAATAAAGAGCTGAAAGGGGCAGGGGTATTACTGAAGGGGATGGGCAGTAGCCTGGCTGTAGGGAGGACTTTGGCAGTAACTGCCAGCCAAAGGGGGTGAGGAGGGAACAGTAGTCATTTGAGCAACGTGCTGACCGTGTAAAGCTTTGCAGTATGTTGGATGATGGCAGGAAACCCAACATCCAGGAGGACGCACTGGAACACATTACATGAGAGTTCTGTGAGTTCTCTGATGTAATGCAATAGAACGCTTTCTAAGTGCCAGACACTGTTCTGAGTGCTTTGTGTTTAACTCATTTAATTTTAAGTTCATGAATTCTTATTTAGAGAACACTTTCTGGTACATGAAAATCACTGAATATGTGTAAGTAGTTATTATCTCTGTTAATCCTCACAACAACCCCATAAGCCAGGTACTTTTATCATTTATCATCTTTATTTTTACGGATGAAGAAATTAAGGCCAAAGAGGTTAAGTAATCTCCCCAAGGGCATACAGTTAATGAGAGAGAGCTGTAGTTAGTGGGGATCAACCACTATACCATCCTGCCTTCTCTTAATCCATGTAGAGTCTATTATATGTAAGGAGATACTACTTGTAAGATGCTTACAAAGTACCTGACATATAGTGAATTCTTCAAGATGTTAGCAATTATTATTGTGTAGTAAGATTTAGAAGACGCTGTGGTATTTATGTCATTCTACACAACACAGCTCAGAAACAGTAAGATTTTTAGGGTAGCTCTGATTTTTCTTGTGTAAATTGAGTAAAGATTTATTTATGAGCATGCCCGTTATAAATTGGAGGAACCCTCTTTCTACCCAAATACTATCAATCAGTGTGACTGGCACAGTTGAAGTTTTCACCTCAAAGAATGTGCGTCATAGAAATATTCCATATACACATCTACTGTGTAGCTGACCGTTTGACAGAGAATGACTGCTGTTAATGGTACTAATGAGGGTAAGCAAATCCCCTTCCACGCTTGGTATTTGAATACATCAATTTGTTCATTGCCTTCTTGCTAGGAATTAAATGCTCTGATATTTGCAGAGCCTAGGGAGCTAGTGAGAGGTTGGCACCAGGAAGGGGAATCAGGCCAGAGGCTAGAAAGGGGATGGATTAGTAAGAGTCTTCAAGGTCACGTGGGTGGTTCCAGGCAGAACTCAAGCAGGCCCCAGAACCAAGTCAGGTACAGACTTGGGTTCTGATCTCTTTTCCTTATAATATGGGTTAGTTGTGGGTAGGTGGATTGCCATCCTCTGTGACAGAAAGAATTTTATGGAAAATTAGGTGACTTGAAATCTAACTGAAGTCAGAATGTCAACAGATTCAGAACTGAAGGTACTTACACATTATTGATACAGGCAGCGCAAGAACAACAGCTCTGTTGTGCTGGATTCCTGGAGAAAACGATACCACTGTGGGTGGTGCATGAGGAATGAGCCACACGTGAGGCAGAGGAGGTTTGAGGACACCATGGCTGCAGAAAGCAGAAACGCGAGGACACTAAAGGAATTCAGGAGACTGCAGAAGAGAGGGGCTAGGTAAGGCCTCAAGCTCGGTGACCAGCAGTTACCTAGGCCCTTCCTTTGTCTTTATCTGTGACCTCAGAGTATTTTAGCTAATGATGTCATTGTGTAAGTGGCCAGGCCAACTACTCCAATAAGAGGACAAGGAAGGAGACCAGCAGACCTCCCACCACTCTGCTACTAGGGAAGGGCGGGTTGGGGACATGGGTGGGAAAATCTCTCTCTAGACGTCTGTCCTCTGTATGTCACCCCCATCTCAGATGGCTACTTCTCCGTGAGCTTAAATGGTGATAGTTTCTTTCAACTAGTAGGGAGTATGTTGATAATGTTAGTGATTCAGCGGCCTCCACAGTAATCTCTGCAAATGTTGTGTGTAGTTTATTATCTGGAGAAGCAACAAGCTTTTATTAACAGTAACAATTAACATTGTATTGTGATTTACTGTTTGCAAAGTATTTCAATTGCATTATATTTAAATCTCCTAACAATGCTGCAAGGGAGATGACATCACCATTCCTTTTTTAAGGATGAAGAAAATCAAGCTCAGTGAATTTCTTGGAGGCCCTGGGTTAGCAAGCAAAGCATAGATTTTAACCTACTGATTACTAATGCATGCCACTTCACTCAAAGCCCCTCTCACCTTTAAGAGTAAAAATTTCCCAGTGACAGCTATTTGCCTTTAGGAAACTGCTATTACAAATAAAGAGCTCTTGCATTTATTCAGATTATTCAGATTAAATCTTCTTTTTTGTCAATACTTTCAAGGTAGTTTATGTACACAGTAGGTATTTAATGTGTTAACTGCCTGATTATTGTCTCTTTGTAGTGCTCAAAACAAATCATTCTGATTCTCACACATCTGATGAAAAGATTGTTTATTTTGGGATAGAAGAGAATAGTCAGCAATTACAATTCCCAATGTGGGAAACTAATGTGAAAAAAAATTGTGAAGCAATTCTTTTTAATTTAAGGGAATAAACTCAAACATCTAAATGAGCGGATTTAAAATAACTCAAATGGCCAAAACCAAAAGACAGCAAGGCAGATGCTTTATGTCTATGCAAAACTAATAAAAGGAAATTATTATGAGCCCCAAACTACTCCCTCCCATATTCATGCAACAACCAGACGATATACAATTTAATCTTGCTGATGCAGTGCCCTGCTATGTTCCTAGGTGTGTGTTTTGTTTTGGCTTTACACACCATCTGTCTTCTTTACAACCCTCCTTTACCCAACGTTGCCTGTGAGGTTAGCCGTCTTTCTTGTCTACCAGAGAAATCAAAATACTCTTGCTCTGGCTAACTCTGTGAAAACCCATGGTTAACGTCTGGGCAGAGAAACGAAGCCAGAGCCGATGATAGTCAGCAACAGGTTTTTCCAATTTAATTAAACTGAAGTTCTTTACTTCAGCGAGTATGGCTGCTATTTGATCTTCCTTCTGCTTATGCTTTTCCTTAAAATGTAAAAAAGCTGTTCTGAATTGTAACATTTATTACCTTTGGTATGTAAAATTGTATTAAAATAATCCTTTGGGTTTAAATGTTCTCTTCTGATAGTAATGCTAAGATCCGAGACTCCTGTTTAGGATTAAGGTTAGGCAAGAAAAGAATATTAAAATAAAGGAGAGCTTTTCTTACCAGCTGTTAAATATATTATAAACCTATAATTATAATTAAGTTAAACTATAATTAAAGAGGGTGTTGATATAGACAAATCCCTGGTGTATTAACAAATACTAGCATATGTATTAATATATGCTACAGGAGGCGGTACATATCAATAGGGAAGATTATTATTATTATTTTTTTAAGATTTTATTTTTTTCCTTTTTCTCCCCAAAGCCCCCCAGTACATAGTTGTATATTCTTTGTTGTGGGTCCTTCTAGTTGTGGCATATGGGATGCTGCCTCAGCGTGGTCTGATGAGCAGTGCCGTGTCCGCACCCAGGATTCGAACCAACGAAACACTGGGCGGCCCACAGCGGAGCGCTTGAACTTAACCACTCGGCCACAGGGCCAGCCCCCAAGATTATTATTATTTTGCAGTAAATTGTATTGGGAAGGAAAAGGTCTTCATTCATACTACAAAACAAATTCCAGCCAGAGTAGACTTAAGTATTTATAAGAAATCATATTGTAAGAATTAGAAGAAAACATAGAGGAATTTTTAAAACAACTATTTTAAAATATAATTGACAATAAACTACACTATTTAAAGTGTACAAATTAATACATTTTGCCATAATGTGCATACCCTTTAAACCATCTCTAGAATCAAGATAGTGAACATTTCCATCATCTCCAAAAGTTTTCTCATGCCCCTTGGTATGCCACCCACCCATCCCTCCCCCATTCCCAAACAACCACAGATCTGCTTTTGGTCACTATAGATTAGTCTGCGTTTTCTAGGGTTTTATATTTGGAATCATAGAGTATATACTCTTTTTCATTTCTCTCAGCATAATTATTTTCAGATTCACCCATATTGTTACATGTATCAATAACATGTTTATTTTTATTGCTTTGTTTATTTATTGTTTATTCATTCATCTGTTAATAGGCATTGGGGTTGTTTCCATTTTTTGACTATAACAAGTAAAGCCGCTATGAACATTCATGTGAAAATCTTTAAATGGATATTTATTTTCTTTCCTTTTGAGTAAATTCCTGGAGGGATTCTAAATAATCTGTGAAAGGAAAGAATTTTATAAGTATAACAATGAATGTTCATAATGGAAAAAAGTTGCATTTGACAACATTAACATTTTAAATTTCTGCACACCAAAAAACGTCATTAACAAAATTACAGGTTAAGTGATAGTCAAGGAGAATATATAGGTAGTAGCTAACAATGTTAAGAACTTGCTATAGGCAAGGCATTGAAACCCATGTGTCTGATGGATCAGTTAATCCCTACAACAGCCCTAAAAGGGGGACACTGTTATCCCAGTTGAAGGCAGCCCAGAACTTAACCAGTGATCTGCGCTACTTCCCCCTGTGGAGACAGAGCATTTATTATGTGCAGATGGTATACTTGTCAGGGAAAGTTCAATATTCCTAAAATTTCCTTGTCAGGGAAAGTATATGCTTTTAAACATAATAAAAATAATTCATAAAATGTATGTGTCTGATACATATATGTGAGATAATAGGTCAATAACCTTAACATATAAAGAACGTGTGAAAAATATGTAGGAAAACTAAGACAGAGATAAAATGGGAAAGGGACATGAATAAGTAGTTCACAACCAAGTGAAAGTAAAACTATATGAAAATATTACACTTCACTTTGAATCAAAGGAATTAAAAACAAAACAACACTATAATCCCTTTCAAATTAGCAAATATTTTTAGATATTTTGTTGTTGGGTTGTCTTGCTTTATTTTAATAGTGGTAATATGTAATGTTAATGAGGTTGGAAGCCATTCTCTTACTTTATTGGTGGAAGTATAAATTAATACTATAATTCTGGAAAGCAATTTGACAGTATCAGTAAGCATCAATGACTTTGAAAATAATTGTACCCTTTGATAAAAATTTCACTGTTGGAATAACTTTTTAAAAGTGTGAAATGGATACAAAGATTTATGTACTGACATCTTTACTTTTTAGCCTTTCTTATTGCAGTGAAAAATTGGGTACAACCAAATGTCTTAAAACAGGAAAAGGAATAGCTAACATCGTTCTGTAGCTGAGAAATCCTGTGCAGCTACCAAAGGGGTGTTTTTCAAGCTATATCATAAACTATTGGCAGGAGTGGAAATTACTGCAAATTTTCTGGAGAGCAGGTTGTTAATATCTTTAATTGACTTAAAATGCTTATGAGCATTGACTTAGTAATTCTACTTTTAGGACTATCTAAAATGGAAATACTTTTGTACAAAAATTTATAAACAAGGCTATTAATCACAGTGTTATTTAAAATAATCAATTTTTAAAACAACTAAATGCCCAACAATGGATGAAGTTAATAAATTATTTAACAAATTTAATAACTTATATTATGGTACATTCACATGATGGAAACCATTCAAAATGTTATAAAAGTGTTTAGAGAGAGAATATACTTTCTATACAATACCACCTACCATTGAACCCTGAGATTGAAGTTAAAAAGTAGAGAAAGATAGAAAGAAGGAAGGAAAGCAAAATGTTAGTAATGATTAATCTATGGGTAATAGATTAGTTTTTATATCTTTACTTTCTTGTGCTCTCTAAATTTTTCTCAGTGGATATGTGCTACTTTTGCAACGCTGTGATATAAATTAAGTGATCGAGGTAGAATTTGAAATTGAATACTCAGTGTGAATGCAACTATGTGTAGAAAAGAGGCAAGGATGTTGACCAAAATGTTAATAGCATGGTTTTTATTCTCTTTTGTATAATTTTTGGAATTTTTCTATATAGTAGAGAAGCAGGGCGAAAATTGTTTTGAGGAAGAGAGGGGAAAAAACAAGGCCCTCTTTTTAATTTGTGAAAAGTAATACATAAGAACAGAAGGAAATTATAATAGGCTCCTCCTGCTGCCAGAGAGAGAAATGCCTTCCAACCAGGTTAAAAGGAGGAATCAGCTGATGAAAATAAAAGAGCAGACGAAGGAACACTTGGCTTCAGACTTGTTTAGATCTGGAGACCTAGAGGACGTCCCCAAACGTCTGTCTTTCTCTGTTTCTAGGCTCTGCTTGTTTCTGCTCACCTTTATTCCCAGTGAGTCCTACTCAGCAGCATAACCAGATCTTGTGTCTCTCACAGGGGCTTTCCAGCTGGCAGGTAGGATGGCTGCCAGCAGCCCGCAAGTCACATACCATCCCCTTTGCATCCCTAGCAGGGAATATTTCTTACTTACTCAAACAAGATCCCAGCAAGTAAATGGTAAAGGCTGGTTTGGGCTGTGTGCACAGCCCTGAATGGTCACAACGGCCAGGGGGTGAGGTATTCCGATCGCCAGGCTGGGTTCTGTTGTCCACTTCTGTAGCTGAAGGGAAGCAAGGTCATCCCCACAGCAATCACATGGAGTAGATTACAGGAGAAAAGAAGGAAAGGAAATATTGAAAAGACAGATGTGAGTGACAGAAACTAACAGGTACAATGCCAGACATTTGACAAAATTACCTCATCAGTCCTCATAGAATTACATAAGGTAAATTTTTTGATATTTCAAAGAAGGAAATTGAGGGTGAGAAGAATGTATTTGCCTGTGAACATGGAGGTGGTACACGGCAGTGAGGAGATTTGAACTAAGGTGTGTCTAACGCCATAGCCAAACCTCCCCTCCAAAATGTTTGTCTTTCTTAAGCTCTTCTTGCTGCTTTATCTGCAATCAAGGGACAGAGAGAGAGATTCAATGTTTCTATGTGTGAGAAATGACAAACAGTGCAAACAAAAGCTTTAATACCTTCTGAATTATCCATCTAGTTGACGGGTTGATTCTGTCTCCCCTGAGAACACTGCTTTGAGAAAAGCTAACAAAGAGAATAATATGTCAGAGCATGTGCCTTAAGTAAAATGTTGGATATGAAAATCGGGTGTAGGATTCAAACACATTAAAAGAATTTCACACTCGAGTTTTTTAAACTTTTTTGAAGAAGCTTGGGCACATTCCATCTTTGGCATCCAAAGAGTATTTTCAACAGCATACTAGGTACTCTCAAAGATATAAAAGTAAACATAATCCAAATTTGGACTCAAAGAAGACAAGAGATGGAAAATTCAAGGTGGACGGACAAAAATGGCAACCTGGAATAATGGTCTTTGTAGGTCTGGCAGTTCCCCAACCAAAGAAGACAGTCTAAAAAGAACCTAAGTTTATGTGTACCTGCTGAGGATTTACTCTAACTAGTGATTAAACCTCCAGGACACACTACATAAGTAGAGCTTTAAGATCTCAAGGCTTGTATTTCCTTAACCTTCTTATTTCCTGTCCTTGGTTCTGCATGAAAAAACTCATCTCCCCACATCCAAGAAATAATTCCAAAAATAAACGTAGGCATTTGCTTAAACCAGGACATTGCGTCCCCAGTTTTCTTTCCAAAGCCTACGGGGTGTACAACTTGCTCTTGAAGTCTGTCCACAGGCAGAGCCAAGGCAAGATCTACATTCGCTCCAGCTGAGTGTCTGGACTTGGCAAAGCTGCGCCTAGTAGATAATGCCCATGGAGAACTGCTGGATGAGTGATTTGTGGTAAAAAGGACTAACAAAGCCTAGGGATTTATTTAGCACAATTTATTTCATTCTCGATTCAGAAGAAGTAAAAGTCCATCCGCTGAGTAACGTATGTAAAAGTGCTTTCTTTGAACTTTAAGCGTTAAAGCAGTGCACCATTGCTGGGGACTCTGACATGAGGATGGCCAGCCTGCACCCTGCTCAGTCTGGAGCTAATTCCTTTCAGAACCATAGAGCATGAGAGGTATTGCCTTGTGGCCCCTTGTGCCCTTCTTGGCAAAACTGAGAAAGCATGGTAAAGTAGGAAGAGTCCGGACGTTGGAGTAAGATTTAGGTTCAAATGGGATTTTCACGCAATAATGAGCTC
This sequence comes from Equus asinus, assembly GCF_041296235.1. Taxonomy (NCBI): domain Eukaryota; kingdom Metazoa; phylum Chordata; class Mammalia; order Perissodactyla; family Equidae; genus Equus; species Equus asinus. Next base: position 38,930,123 of record NC_091796.1, on the reverse strand, counting down.
TGGGACCTCCGAGTCTCCGTATCCTCATTTGGATAATCCAGTGTTACCTGGGACTTCCTAACCCTTGGGGGAGTCAGATAAAGTTGGTGTGAACCAATGTGAAAGTCTAAACCCTTTCCACATCCTTTGGGAATTGTTAGAGATTACTGTCCCTTAACCTATTATTCCTCTGGCTCCAATATTATGCAAGCCATGTTCTCTTCTCCCTCTTTGTCAGATTGCAAGTGAAACTCTGCCCCCCTCACCAGTGCCCACCAAAGAATCCACTCATACTGGCATGGCTAGTAACTTCACTGAAGGTTTGGGGTTGGCACAGACTGGTAGGTCTGGGAGCAGGGAGCGCACAGCTTTTTCATCTCTCTGGCAACTTCTATTTTACGTCTCTTCCTGTTTTTCACTCCTCACACATGCCTCCAGATTGTTTCTTAGGAACTACAAATATTTTCCCTCTTGCTATGCAGAGAAATTTAGCTTTCTTCTATTCTTGGTCCATATTTTCATATCAAATACATCAAGAGGCTAGTAGAGCAAAGGATCTCCCAATGGCCTCCTCGGAAGACAGTCAAGGTTATCAATTTAGAAAAGGAAGTTTTCCATGATCTTTTAAAAATAGTAATAATAATACCTACCGATTTGTTTGAATTTTAGATATAAGGGATGTAATATACTTTGCACATAGTAAATGTGTAATAAATGATGATGATGATAATGATGATTCTGTATTAGGTAACCAGTGTTTGCATTAACTGTACTTCTCTGAGTATCACTTATCATAATTGTCATTATTTTTGCAATCATATTTTAATGTCTATTTTTCCGCTAAGACTGTAAGTTCCCTGAGGGCAGAAACTATTTCTGTCTTGTTTACCACTATGTCACCAATGGTTCATACAATGCCTGGCCCACATATTTAACTCTTTATTGCATTAATGAATAGATGATTGAATAAATGGAGTAATATTAGGTGTGGAGGATTTTTCTCTTTTTTAAAGTTAGTGACTCTATAGGAAGAAGTGACAGGGCAGGTAAGGCTTCGTAAGATGTCCTCAGAATGTTGTGAGCTCTCTAAGAGTTTAAGGAAGATTAGCAGAGCCTCCAGTTCTTCATTCACTCCTTGTTTCTCTGCATTTTCTGCTCTCCCCACCGTATTAGTCTCCTACTTATTCCTATTGAGTTTATCAGTCTCCCTGAAGAGGCAAAAAGACAATAGAATATTTTTTCACCTACTTCCACATTGTCTCACCAACACAAACCGTGATCATTAGGTTTTCAGACTACTCCAGGAAAACTTATCTTACCCATAATTTATTTGAAATAGTTGGAGTTTTTTTCCCTACTATTTTTCGATGGCAGATTAATTTGCTTTTTAGCTACCTTGTGGGATCACCTAATAATCTAATTTTAATGTTACAGCATTTTCTGAACACAAAAGTGTGCTCTGTGCTATAATGAAGCTTGTAAATTAACTTTAGGAATATAACTCATTCCTGTACTGCAAAGTTGCCCATATATGCAGTGACAGCATATTATAAAGCAAAGACACTGGATTTACAGTCACCCGCCTCCGTGGGCCTCTTTTTCTCATTTGAAAATGAGTCTAGGCTAAAGAAATGAATTTCAAACAGTGGCGAGGGAGGGGAGCCTGAGTGGCCTGGGGTCTGCCCTCCTTCCTCTGCCAGAGCAACTCCCTGATTGTCTGTTTTAGATGCCTGGCTCCAACTGAGGAATTAATTTGAAGAAAAGCTTCTATGGTGAAAATGAAAAATCAGCAAGCTGGGGAAGAGACCCTTCTATATTCCAAAGTAAAGAAAATGACATCACCCAACAAATATTTTCTGAGTCTAAAGTGCTGTGTTAGTAGGCTTATCACCTAAAATGCAGGATGTGCAGTTAAATTTCAATTTCAGATAAATAATGAATTATTTTTTAGTATAAGGATGTCCTACGTTGGGGCTGGCCCGGTGGCACAGTGGTTAAGTGCGCACGTTCCTCTTTGGCAGCCCGGGGTTCACCAGTTCGGATCCTGGGTGCGGACGTGGCACCGCTTGGCAAGCCATGCCATGGTAGGCATCCCACATATAAAGTAGAGGAAGATGGGCATGGATGTTAGCTCAGGGTCAGTCTTCCTCAGCAAAAAGAGGAGGATTGGCAGCAGATGTTAGCTCAGGGCTGATCTTCCTAAAAAAAAGGATGTCCTATGCAATATTTGAGACATACTTACACTAAAAAAATTTTTATTTGCTAAATCTGGCAACCTTATATGCTAAGCACTTTGAGAATGGAGAGGGGGCATCAGATACCAAGAAGAGTAAAAAGACATTATAAATTAAGTTAAAAATCTTTGCTGTTGATTTTCTTTTATTATTATTATTGTTATTATTATTAACTAGTATGGCTCTTGAAAACGCATTGCATTACTTCATTGCTTTGCCTCACGTTGCAACACACTGTCATTCCACTTGCCGGTCAGAAGAGGCAGCTCTTCCTGGGCCTAACTTTTAAAGGGACCAGTTCACACAGGCCACTAAAACAGTGCATGGGAAGTCAGCCACTTCCTCACCTTTGTCTCCGCCTTCTTTTATTATATCATACAGGGTCCTCACCCCACCCTATCCCCAAAGACTACTTCTGATGATCTGACTGCTTCTGGAATTTCTTTCTCAATGGAAAATTGATATCAATGAGAAAATAGTGTTCACTATACAGAATTTAACTTTACAGCAAATAGAGCTAGCAAAGGCCTATGCCATGGAGTTGGAAATTCTGATTCAATACCCTGCACGTGGAGAGAACTCATAAACACTAATGATGTAGTACTGTAGTTGTACCTTCAGACTGGCTGTTAACACTGATAAAAGTTATAATTACAAGAGAGCAAAACCTCATTAAATTCTAAAGTGTTACTTTCCCTAATTAGTATTTGCATACTGCACATGTGTGCATATACTGTTTATCATTTGTTTCCATGTATTAGAGATTTCATTTCTAAAATCTGTAGAAGAATCTTTTCAAATAAATTATATGTGAGCCATAATTAATACAGATACATCCACCCAGGCAAAATAATTTAAGATGTACATTTCCCATTGGTTTTATAATAAGCAGTTGTCACCAAATGGAGAATTGAATTGCTTTCCATAGCCATTGTGTCCTGGATCTTAGAATAGGAGAAGAATGAAAGATTGTACAGATAGAATTGAACTCTCAGTTCTGAAACCATTAGGCTGGACTGAGAGAAGATGCAGTCAGCTTTAGAAAGGTAAAAATCTCAGTACTCTGTAATTTTTAACTTCATTTAAATGCCTTAAACTTTGGGGAATTGAAAGACATTTCCCCACATGCTCTTGGGCTATTCAAAATTGTGCATTTAAAATGAGGATGACATTTTGAACCTTTGAAAAATTTTCATAGTACATTTTAGCCAAAAACATAATGCGTCCACCAAGTTGACTATAAGTCCTGTTTGAAAATAGTGATGGAAAAGTCAGTAGTGAATTTTGAAAGATTAAAAATACCCTATCTGTAAAGGGGCACATATGTTCAGTGACAGACAAAAATTAGACTACTAGTGGTGAGCACAATGAAGTCTGTTATGAAATTGATAAATAATAACGTACACCTGAAATTATATAATGTTGTAGACCATATGATCTCAATAAAATTACTGGAAAAAAATACCCTATCTGGTTCTGGAAATGACAAAATCTGGGGACTAATTCTCCTCTTGTTGCTCATGTGCTTTAACCCTCCGAGTTTGCCATACATTCTCAATTTGTCAAGAAAGGCTAAGGTCCACAAAGCAACAAATCTCATCTTCTTTGATTCAGGAAGAAATTAGCTCCATTCAAAATTGGGAAGTAGTAAAAATTAATTTGTATTCATTTTTAAACAGTTGTATAGTGAAAATATTAATATTTGAAGGATTTTTGGCTTCTTTGAAAATATTCAGAGTTATCCAAAATTGACCATTCGAGGCTTAACTGAAACAGAGCTGTATATTTTTGATGTATGTAAAGACTATCTTAATGATCAAAGAAAGAACTAGGTAACATTTATTAGGGAGATTGAGTCAAATTGTGCCTATGAAAGTTATCTAAGTTTATATCCACAAACAGCACACAGTTTAAAATTTAAAACATTATGTAAGTGTGCAAAAGTATTTTGTGAAATAATCATGAAACTTCACTTACTTAAGTGAAATCCTAATTATTTCTTAAGATAATCTCTTCTTTTTCACCACATCTCCCCATCTCTTAAAAAATATATTTGAAGCTATAAGAGTAAAAGTGAATGATTTCCCTCATTTTATTTCCAAGTAGGTTCTCGTAGCAACAACTGAGCCATCTGTGTCACGGTCCTCCCTCTTAGAGGATATACAACCAGGGGCTGCTTTAGAGAGGGGAGGCCTCCCAGTTCTTGGGAACAACTCTCTGTCTGTGAGTTCCACTACCAGCCCTTCCAGGTCAAATTTCCAAAGCTTTTTAGTCTCTCCCCACCTCCAGTTCATCCTGTGTGTTTACTGTCAGATAAATATTCTGTAATTATTGCTTGCCTTATTTAACTCCTGTGCACAAAAATATTCCAATAGCTCCTTCTTTCCTCCTCTAGGACGTGTAAGCCACCCGAATGGCCTGCAGTCAGTGTAATCTTCCCTGATTTCATTCATTCTAGGCAGCAGTGGTACTAATGAACATCACTGAGACAGTGCGTGCCTTTATGAAACTGACAGACTTATGAGTGATACAGGCACTAAAAACAATTTCATAAAGTAGTTTATGACTATGATTGTGATAACTGTAATAAAAGTAAATTATGAGGGCATTATGAAAGCTAGAGTGTTTTAGAGAAATTAGAAAAGGCTGCCCTGGGGTAGTGATGCTAATGGGAGCTGGCCGGGTTTGGAGCTGAGAGAAGTTGAGATAGGCATGGGGAAGAGAAAAGAGACTATTCCAGGCAAAGAAATCAGCAGAAGAGAAGGCCCTGAGGCCTGGTTGACTACAGTGCAGAGAGTGAACAGAGAGACATGGGCCTACGATGAACCTACAGGACCTAGGATGAGCCAAGACCTACAAAGGCATTTTAAGGATTTTGGACTTTAAATTAAAGGCAGTGGGACGTCCCTCCTGCTTTTACTTGCTGCTCTTCAAAATGCATCTTAGTTTCCTGCAGAGGCCGTTCGACACAACAGGCCTGGCTTCTAAATGAGCTCATGTAATCTCAAGCTGCCCTAACAGAAGCATAACATCTAAACAAAGGAAGGCACATGCAGTACATGCTCAGCTAGTGAGACTATCCCAAGACCTCAGAAATTAAACAACCTAGTGTGTCGACTTCTTTCAAAACAAAGGGGTCCACACTGGTTGTTTGCCATTGAAAACATATGGTTTACGAAAAGTCCCGATCACCGTGTAAGCCAGGTTAAGCCCGAACACCTTTTGGAGGTTATCACCCTCCTATAGCTCCTCTTTCTCCTGTTCCCTCTTCCTATACCTTGGCCTTTTATCTTCTCCTTCTGTCTGCTGTCCTGATCTGAGGAACCCCTTCCTTCTACTGTCAGGACTCTGTTATGTCCATAAGAGGAGAGCATTTGACAGTAAACAATGCCTATCTAAGAGCAATGCCCCTCTCCCATACCCCTCATATCTAGAGTTTTGTGCATAGTTAACAGTCCTGGAAGGGTCCTGGTACTGACGGCCCAGGGCGGTGAGCAGCACATTGATAGGATCAGCGCAGAATGCTGTGCTCGAGAAAGTTTCCGAGATCATATTGCAAATAGCTCTTGGCAAGTTTGCAGAGAAAAGCTACAAAACTATCTTGAACTTTTTAAACTAAGAAACACCTGACTCTGATTCTGTGTGATTAGGATATAAGCAGGCCCTGTATTAAAAATGAAAAAGTTTGTCATACTGTAAGTGACATGGTTAAAACTGAAAGTGACTATCATTTTCTTCTTTTGTTTGGAAGTGAGAGGTCCAGTTCTCTTTCAGTTTTTCACCATCACAAATAGTCTTCCCTCTATACACCTCCATAAAATATTGGCATAATCCTAAAGTTTGGATGAACAAAGGCACATCAAACTTTAAACAGCTCTGTCATTTCAAGGTCTCATTAGCTTGGCTGCTTTGCAGACTATTAATGGACCTTGGAGAGCAATAACTCAAATTTAAAACATTTTCAGGCATATGGTGCCACAGGGCAATGACTTGCTTGCTTGAAAGGACTTCTGTGGACCCTTGTGATAATGACAATTGCTTGTTTTCATTCTTCATCCCCCCGCCCCCATCCCTAACACTGCATGTTCATTTCTTAATAAGAGTTCTCTAGAGAGCTTTTACAGTAGAGGGGCTGGCTCAAAGAAATAGATCTGGAAATCAGAAAAGACAAAAAGTGGCTTTGACTTGCGAAGGAAATATTATATACTGAAACATGTCTCTAACCAGGACCCAAGAAATTTAAATTCTGATGTTGGCTTTGTTACTTTGCTGTGCAGCCTTGGACCTTTGGCTTGACTTCTGAGGGTCTTGGTCTGACTCCTTTATTAACGCACCATTTTTGTTTGCTGCTGAAATCTTATGCAGTCTCTGGCTTTTATTTGAAGTGGCCTGACTTTATGTAACTGTGTAAAGGACAGGACTGATTCACGCTTTATGCCTAATAATGCAACAGCTCACAGCTGGAAGGGAGCATCTCTGAGATGGATTTCTACACTATGTGAGCTCAAAGGATACTGTTGGTCACATCTAATAAACTTCCTAAGTCCCAGAAGCCCTTTCAACAGCTTTTGGAGCTTTTTTAAAGAAAGGTTTTTAGTAGTTATTTCTCTCGGTGCCTAATCATTTCCAGGTAGTAGTTTAGACTCATTAAATCTTTGAAGTCACTAACGTGCTATTAAATGCATCACTGCTCTGGTGCGTTGAATGACAGTGAAATGGTGCGTGCTGGTCTGTGTGCCCAGCGCCGTCAGGAAATGGCTTGAGTACCCCTCGACCAAAGCCTTTGTTCAAAAAGAACTGCTTGTTCAGTCGGGGACACTGAGCCTGCTGCTTATTACCCTTTGCTATGTTCTCACGAGGTTCAGGGACACTCGTTTCCATAAATGCAGACAATGAAGCGTGAATCTGGAACGCTTGCTTTCGGTAGTCACCGATTCATGGAGTGGACGCACAGTGGTGCATCACAAGACTGACTTTCAGAAGCTCAAAAGTATGTCCACACTGGTGTTAATGCTTTAAAAAAACGTTTTATTCAAGTGCTGTAGTTCTTCCTTGGCATGACTGTGACTGTTTCTAGCGGTGTGGAGGGGGTGGGGGTAGTTTGAAGTAGGGGCTTCCTGAGTCAGAGAAGCACGATGTGTATGTGTGTGTGTGTGTGTGTGTTTTGTTTATTCCATTTACAAACACTAACTTGGGAAATTATGATTCAAAATTTAGCATTGTTTTCTGGCTCTCTGGGCAGGTCTGTTTTCTATATAATCGTATCGTATATCACTTTGTCCTTTATATTATGATAAGAATAACATAATATAATAAAAGGATGTGATCTTTGAATTGGGTTAATATAATTCATTGTGGTACTGGCTTTTGGGGATCAGAAAGTTCCCAGTAGCAGGCACCTCATTTCCACACCCTTTGGTTAGCTGGCTACCTTTATGATTCAGAATATTATATCTATTGCGAGCAGGACGAGATGATTTTGGATATGTGGGATACTGAAGTTCCAATGATTCTTCTATTGTGATATGAGATGCGCACTCTCGTATTTTAATAATCTGAAAATATTCTTTGCTGTACTTGCCTCTATTAAATTTGACCATATTAATTAAGCAGTCAGAGCTAATTAAATGTATTGATGTAGATGGGATCAGAGTATAGCCTGATTAATTCTAATCAGGAAGCCCCTGAGATTGAAAGGGCTTGTGTCAATGGATTCCACCGCTAACCCTCTGAAGTGGAAAATTCCTAGAGTTTAGTTGACATAGTGACTCCTGTATGAGCCATCTAGATGTGTTCAAGAATTACTGAGGGGCAAAGTACTGAAATTCGAGTTTGTGTTTTATGATAATATTTAACAGATGCTCAATAAACGTTGGTCAAACGTATACGGCAGTAGGATGAAGAGACTAAAAGCTTGGAATGAAAGTCAGTCAGACCGATCTAGGTTTAAATTTAGCTCTTTACAGTCTCTCAGCCTCTCTTTCCTCATCTGTAAAATGGGAGGTACCACCAGATCAGAGGATTAAGTAAGATCATGAAAATTAGGAATTAACACAGTATAGGTCTCAATAGATGATTAAGTGGTGTTTAGGAGCTAGTAGAGTCTAAGGTGGAATAGGGAGGACATGCAGCATGATGGCTAAGTATATAGCCTCTGGAGAGAGTTCTGAAGTGCAAATCCTGGTTCTGTACCTTCCAGCAATGTGATCTTTTGGAGGTTTCTTAAGCTTTCTCAGCTGTATTAGTTTCCTATTGCTGCTGTAACAAATTATCACAAATTGAGTGGCTTAAAACAACACAAATGTATTATCTTACAGTTCTGGAAGTTGAGAAGTCAAAAAAGGGGCTGACTTTTAAATCGAGGTGTTGGCAGGGCTGCTTTCCTTCTGGAAGTTCTAGAGGAGAATCCATTTGCCTTTTCCAGCTTCTAGAGGCTGCCTGAATTCCTTGGTTTTTGGGTGTTTCCTCCATCTTCAAAGTCTCTTTCTTTTCCTTGAAAGGACTCATAATTACATTGGTCCCACCCAGATAATTCAGGATTATCTCCCCATCCCAAGACCCTTAACTTAATCACATCTGAAAAATCTCTTTTGCCAGGTAAAGTAACTTTTCACAACTTCTGAGATAAGATATGGTCATCCTGGGAGGACCATTATTCTATCTACCTCATCAGCCTTGGTTTTCTCATCTATGAAACAGGGTAATATAATATGACCTATTTCAGAGTTAGGATAAGAAATAAATAGGATAATTCATGTAAAATGCTTGTTCAGAGCCTACCAACACATGGTAAGCACTTAATAAATGTTGACTGTTATTGTTATTATTACCCATGAATGATTCTTAGTCCCTTCCTGCTATATAACCCACGCATTCATGCCTCTGCCTCAACAAGATGATTCAGAGGGCCTGCATGATTCAAGACTGAAAAAGAAGGCGCGTTCCCACTATTCTTCCCCCCTCGAATTCTTGGCAACCACCAACTTAGAGCCATGGCTCTCTCCAGAAACAGAGATTTCTTCCCGTCATTCCTTAATTTCAGACAAATTCTCTTCAATGGAAGGGACATAACTAAGAGCCTTGTAATTCATAGGAACAGATCCAGAGGCAAGAAATAAGGGCTGCCTGTTTCTTCTCTTTCCATTCTGTACTTCTGTCGTGCCAGTCAACCCTCGTCTCAGGGAAAGAAACATGGTGTGCAAAACACCATTGTTTACCGCCAGGGATCTTGCAGCCATAACTTTTGGCTGCTCATACACTCTGCCTGTTTCTTTTCCATGTGGCCTATTTAATTTTGGCATGTGCATTCATTAACCCCATATACTTGGCTGTGCTTGTATTGGATCGCAATCATCAGAGTCCCTACAATGTCATTGCTGTTTTCTAAGTTGTTTTATATTACATTAGCCTGAGATATTCTCCATTGAGGGAATTTGAGTGGGGGAAGGGAATAAATAGCATGGTATTAGTTAATTTAATATTTAACTATGGGCTAGCTTCTATTCCACTTTTTACTGACATGTTAAACTAGATTGAAGAGTTGTTAAATGTAGGTTTCCTTAAGTTCTCATTTTCAAGGAAAACAAAATCGCTCCTTCTGCAATCTAGAATTCCTGAGATTTATCCTTTAAAAATATTTGTTGTGGCACAAATAAATTTTCAGAGACATATAGAAGAATTAGTAAGGAGGAAAGGGATTTTTAAAGAATTTAGTAAATATTCCCATCCATGGATTGTATTTGGAATTTTGTGTTCTTCTTGTGCTTTGTTATTGGTTCTGAATCCGTAAATACATACTGATGGTCATATTGACATCCTCCCAGCTACCTTTCTTAGCCCTCTTCCACCATTTGCCCTCCCGTCTTCCTTCTTTCAAAAGACAGTCTCCTCATGTGGCCTCTGGAGCATGTCATCCAAATCTGATCTCCCAGAAGGCACGCAAGAGCCATTGTTCTTTCTTTTTCCCAGTGAATCAAAATTGCCATCTCCTCGCTGCATTTATCTCGGCCAGGTATTAAGGAGAAAGCAACTAAATTAATTACACTCAGGTGAACTTCCAATTCTCCTATGGAAATTTGCATTTTTTTGTTTTTTTTTTTAAAGATTGGCACCTGAGCTAACATCTGTTGCCAATCTTCTTTTTTTTCTTCTTCTTTTTCTTCTTCTCCCCAAAGCCCTCCCCATACATTTTTGTATATTCTGGTTGTGAGTGCCTCTGGTTGTGCTACGTGGGACGCCACCTCAGCATGGCCTGACAAGCAGTGCCATGTCTGCGCCTGGGATCCGAACCGGCAGAACCCTGGGCCACGGAAGCGGAGCACGGAACTTAACCACTTGGCCATGGGGCTGGCCCCGAAATTTGCATTTTTAAGGGCATAAAATTAAATTTTTTTCAGCCAGCTTTATTGAGGTATAATTGACAAATAAAACTGTAATATATTTAAAATGTATATATATTTAAAATACACATTGTGAAATGATTCCTACAATCAAGTTAATTAACACATCCATCACTTCACGTAGTTTACCTTTTTTTTTAAACTACAGTCACCATGCTATATATCAGATTCTCAAAAGTTATTCATCATACAACTGTTTTTTCTTTTCCCACTAGACTTGCCTGGTCTTTCTCTCTCAAGCTAAGAACTGCCTGCTTTGTTGTTTGAGTCATATTCTCTAATACACATAGAAATGAGGAAAGTGAATAAAGGGGCAGAGTTAAGGAAAGGAAAAAGAAAGGGCAAGAAAGGAAGGCTAGATCAGAGAAACGGGAAATAAAATGAAAAGAGGAGAGGTGGAAGAAAATGAACGAGGGGAATGGAGAGCATAGGGGCACTTTATGACTTGCAGGTCTCTTTCCTTAGCGAAATTGTAGCACTGCAGGACCCGTTAACTCCATCCTGCCCAGCCCCCTTGGCATCCACGAATGCATATCTTCAGTTTTTCCTTAGCCCATTTCAGTGTGTGTATGTGGATGATGTCCCACCACACTACCCTTAGGCAATAAAGAGCAGTTCCTTGAGTCTTATTTCATACAATTCCATTTTGGGCTTCCTTAAGAAGCCCAGGGGGCTCTGTTGTCACACATGTCTGATTTTAAACCCTAAATTGGTCACTTGGGCAATTACTTAATCTCTCTGAAGCTCAGTTTCAATGTCAGTAAAAATGGGAATAATAATATCAACATTATGGTGTCGTTATGAGAACACAATGAGAAAATTCCTGCTTGTACATAGTAAGCCCTTTTGTAAAAAGGTAATCATTTTAAATAGTGTTGTGACAATTCTTATTCTTATTCATATTATTATTGCTATTTCTTCTCCAAGAAAAAGTCTGATTTTCTTATCCTATTGCAGAGAATAATATACTTTCCTGCCTCTCCCTTTCTCACCTCTCCAAATTCAGCACTCCCCAACCCTAAAAAGTAAAGAATGGAAATTTAAAGCACACAAGCCTCTCTGGCCTACATCTTGATGCTCAATATTCTGTCCTACACTTTTATTCTCTCTCCTTTTCCCAATTCTCCTTAGGGAAATCACACTCCTAGAAGTCCGGATGACAAGTAGCACATGGTCAGAAGCAGCCCCAGTTTTTTTTTTCTCAGCACATTAGAGTTGGACCTATTTCTTTCTGCCACTCTTTTTTTTTTTTTTTTATTAATGTTATGATAGATTACAACCTTGTGAGATTTCAGTTGTACATTATTGTTAGTCATGTTGTGGGTACACCTCTTCCCCCTTTGTGCCCTCCCCCCACCCCCCTTTTCCCTGGTAACCACCGATCAGATCTCCTTGTTAATATGTTAACTTCCACCTATGAGTGGAGTCATATAGAGTTCGTCTTTCTCTGACTGGCTTATTTCGCTTAACATAATACCCTCGAGGTCCATCCACGTTGCTGCGAATGGGCCAATTTTGTCTTTTTTTATGGCTGAGTAGTATTCCATTGTGTATATATACCATATCTTCTTTATCCAATCATCAGTTTCTGGGCATGTAGGTTGGTTCCACGTCTTGGCTATTGTGAATAATGCTGCGATGAACATAGGGGTGCAAGGGACTCTTGGGATTTCTGATTTCAGGTTCTTAGGATAGATACCCAGTAATGGGATGGCTGGGTCATAGGGTATTTCTATTTTTAACTTTTTGAGAAATCTCCATACTGTTTTCCATAGTGGCTGTACCAGTTTGCACTCCCACCAACAGTGTATGAGGGTTCCTTTTTCTCCACAACCTCTCCAACATTTGTGGCTCTTGGTTTTGGATGTTTTTGCCAGTCTAACAGGTGTAAGGTGATATCTTAGTGTAGTTTTGATTTGCATTTCCCTGATGATTAGCGATGATGAACATCTTTTCATGTGTCTATTGGCCATATTTATATCTTCTTTTGAGAAATGTCTATTCATGTCCTCTGCCCATTTTTTGATCGGGTTGTTTGTTTTTTTGTTGTTAAGCCGTGTGAGTTCTTTGTATATTATGGAGATTAACCCTTTGTCGGATAAGAGGCTTGTAAATATTTTTTCCCAATTAGTGAGCTGTTCTTTTGTTTCAATCCTGTTTTCCCTTGCCTTGAAGAAGGTTTTTAGTTTGATGAAGTCCCATTTGTTTATTCTTTCTATTGTTTCCCTCAACTGAGGAGTTATAGTGTCCAAAAAGATTCTTTTGAAACTGATGTCAAAGAGTGTACTGCCTATATTCTTTTCTAGAAGACTTATTGTTTCAGGCCTAATTTTTAGGTCTTTGATCCATTTTGAGTTTGTTTTGGTGTGTGGTGAAAAAGAATGGTCAATTTTCAATCTTTTGCATGTGGCTGTCCAGTTTTCCCAGCACCATTTGTTGAAGAGACTTTCTTTTCTCCGTTGTAGGCCCTCTGCTCCTTTGTCGAAGATTAGCTGTCCATAGATGTGTGGTTTTATCTCTGGGCTTTCAATTCTGTTCCATTGATCTGTGGACCTGTTTTTGTACCAGTACCATGCTATTTTGATCACTGTAGCTTTGTAGTATGTTTTGAAATCGGGGATTGTGATTCCGCTGGCTTTGTTTTTCTTGCTCAGGATTGCTTTAGCAATTCGCGGTCTTTTGTTGCCCCATATGAATTTTAGGATTCTTTGTTCAATTTGTGTGAAGAATGTTCTTGGGATTCTTATTGGGATAGCATTGAATCTGTAGATTGCTTTAGGTAGTATGGACATTTTAATTATGTTTATTCTTCCAATCCATGTGCATGGAATGTCTTTCCATCTCTTTATGTCGTCGTCAATTTCTTTCAAGAAAGTCTTGTAGTTTTCATTGCATAGATCCTTCACTTCCTTGGTTAAGTTTATCCCAAGGTATTTTATTCTTTTCGTTGCGATTATGAATGGGATTGAGTTCTTGAGTTCTTTTTCTGTTACTTCATTGTTAGTGTATAGAAATGCTACTGATTTATGTATGTTGATTTTATACCCTGCTACTTTGCTGTAGTTGTTGATTATTTCTAATAATTTTTCTATGGATTCTTTGGGGTTTTCTATGTATAAGATCATGTCGTCTGCAAACAGCGAGAGTTTTACTTCTTCATTACCTATTTGGATTCCTTTTATTTCTTTTTCCTGCCGAATTGCTCTGGCCAAAACCTCCAGTACTATGTTGAATAGGAGTGGTGAAAGTGGGCACCCTTGTCTTGTTCCTGTCCTCAGAGGGATGGCTTTCAGTTTTTGTCCGTTGAGTATGATGTTGGCTGTGGGTTTGTCAAATATGGCCTTTATTATGTTGAGGTACTTTCCTTCTATACCCAATTTATTGAGGGTTTTTATCATAAATGGGTGTTGGATCTTGTCGAATGCTTTCTCTGCATCTATTGAGATGATCATGTGGTTTTTGTTTTTCATTTTGTTCATGTAGTGTATCACGTTGATTGACTTGCAGATGTTGAACCATCCCTGTGTCCCTGGTATAAATCCCACTTGATCATGGTGTATAATCTTTTTGATGTATTGCTGTATTCGGTTTGCCAGAATTTTGTTGAGGATTTTTGCATCTATGTTCGTCAGTGATATCGGCCTATAGTTCTCCTTTCTGTTGTCCTTGTCAGGTTTGGGGATCAGAGTGATGTTGGCTTCATAGAATGTGTTAGGGAGTACTCCATCTTCCTCGATTTTCTGGAATAGTTTGAGAAGAATAGGTATTAAGTCTTCTTTGAATGTTTGGTAGAATTCTCCAGAGAAGCCGTCTGGTCCTGGACTCTTATTTTTGGGGAGGTTTTTGATTACCATTTCTATTTCCTTACTTGTGATTGGCCTATTCAGATTCTCCATTTCTTCCTGATTCAGTTTGGGGAGGTTGTAGGAGTCTAGGAAGTTGTCCATTTCTTCCAGGTTGTTCAATTTGTTGGCATATAGTTTTTCATAGTATTCTCTTATGATCCCTTGTATTTCATTGGTATCTGTTGTGATTTCTCCTCTCTCATTCCTAATTTTATTTATTTGAGATTTCTCTCTTCTTTTCCTGGTGAGTCTGGCTAAAGGTTTGTCGATATTGTTAATTTTTTCAAAGAACCAACTCTTTATTTCATTGATCCTTTCTACTGTCTTTTTTGTTTCAATATCGTTTATTTCTGCTCTTATTTTTATTATTTCCCTCCGTCTACTGACTCTGGGCTTTGTTTGTTCTTCTTTTTCTAGTTCTGTTAGGTGTCGTTTGAGGTTGCTTATGTGAGCTTTTTCTTGTTTAGTGAGGTGAGCCTGTATTGTGATGAATTTCCCTCTTAGGACTGCTTTTGCTGCATCCCAAATGATTTGGTATGTCGTGTTCTCATTTTCATTTGTCTCCAGATAATATTTGATTTCTTCTTTAATTTCTTCAATAATCCATTGTTTGTTCAGAAGTGTGTTGTTTAGTCTCCAAATTTTTGCACCTTTCTCTGCTTTTTTCTTGTGGTTGATTTCTAGTTTCATAGCATTATGATCAGAAAAGATGCTTGATATTATTTCAACTCTCTTGTATTTACTGATGCTTGCTTTGTTTCCCAAAATATGGTCAATCCTTGAGAATGTTCCATGTGCACTTGAGAAGAATGTGTAACCTGCTGTTTTTGGATGAAGTGTTCTATATATATCTATTAAGTCCATCTGGTCTAATTTTTCATTTAATTCTATTATTTCCTTGTTGATTTTCTGTCTGGATGTTCTGTCCATTGGTGTTAATGGTGTGTTGAGGTACCCTACTATTATTGTATTGTTGTTGATGTCTTCTTTTAGTTCTGTTAAGAGTTGCTTTACAAATTTTCGTGCTCCTGTGTTGGGTGCGTATATATTTATAAGTGTTATGTCTTCTTGGTGGAGAGTCCCTTTTATCATTATATACTGTCCCTCTTTGTCTTTCTTTATCTGTTTTGCTTTGAAGTCTACCTTGTCTGATATTAGTATAGCGACACCTGCTTTCTTTTGTTCATTATTAGCTTGGAGTATTGTTCTCCATCCCTTCACTCTGAGTCTGTGTTTGTCTTTGGGGCTGAGGTGTGTTTCCTGGAGGCAGCATATTGTTGGGTCTTGTTCTTTGATCCATCCTGCCACTCTGTGTCTTTTGATTGGGGAGTTCAATCCATTTACATTTAGAGTGATTATTGAGATGTGGGGGCCTACCACTACCATTTTATGTCTTGTTTTCCGGTTTTCTTCAATTTCCTTTGTTTGTCGTCCCATGGTTTAATCTGTTCTGATGAAGAGCTGCTACTCTCCGTTGTTGTCCTTTTACTTATCTCCTCTGCTCTTGGTTTTGTAGCCCCTTTCCTTTTTTCGATTTTTCAGGAATGAGGGTTTTCCTGAGGATTTCCTGAAGAGGAGGTTTTGTGGCAATGAACTCCCTTAATTTTTGTTTATCTGGGAAAGATTTTATTTCTCCATCGTATTTGAAGGATATTTTCACTGGGTAGAGAATTCTCGGCTGTAGGTTTTTGTCCTTCAGATTTTTGAATATATCATTCCACTCTCTTCTAGCCTGTAAAGTTTCTGCTGAGAAATCTGCTAATAGCCTGATGGGGGTTCCTTTGTAGGTTAGTTTCTTTTGCCTGGCTGTCTTTAGCATTTTCTCCTTGTCGTTGACTTTTGCTAGCTTCACTACTATATGCCATGGGGTTGGTCTTCTTGCATTGATAAAGTTTGGAGATCCATTGGCTTCTGTCACCTGAAGATCCATCTCTCTCACCAGATTTGGGAAGTTCTCAGCCATTATTTCTTTGAGTAGGCTTTCTGCCCCTTTCTCCTTCTCTTCTCCCTCTGGTATACCTATAATCCTTACGTTGCATCTCCTAATTGTGTCTGATAATTCTCGGAGAGTTTCTTCATTTCTTTTTAGTCTTACTTCTCTCTCCTCCTCTGCCTGCAGCATTTCTATATTCCCATCTTCCAAATTGCTAATTCTTTCCTCCATATTATTGGCCCTACTGTTCAGTGCATCTAGATTTTTCTTAATCTCCTCTATTGTGTTCTTCGTTTCCAGTATTTCTGTTTGGTTCTTCTTTATCGTATCAAACTCTTTTGTGACATAGCTCCTGAACTCGTTGAGTTGTCTATCTGAATTCTCTCTTAACTCATTTAGTATTTTAATGATGGCTGTTTTGAAGTCATCGTCATTTAGGTTATATATTTCATTTTCTTTGGGATTGTTGTCTGTGTATTTGTTATTTTCCTTCTGTTCTGGAGATTTAATATATTTTTTCATATTGCTTGATGTTGTAGATTTGTGCCTCCACATAGAGATAGAGATTAGTTGCTCCTTCCACTTGTTTCTGCTCGTGTGGTGGGGGGAGCAGCTGTTTATACTGCACCAACCAGGAACCCTATCTGCAGTTGCTAACTGGGCCTGGGCCCCTCCTTGTAGTCACAGTGGTCCTTTAGATTCCCTCTTCTGCTGTGGAGGCTGTCATGGAGGGGCTTCAGGCTGCTGGTGCCTACTGTTACAGCCCACCTAGACATGCTCCCTCCTTGGGGTCTGCAATGGTGTTATGGGCTTTTCCAGCGGCCAGGGGTAGGATCACTTATATTTGCCTCTCTGTCACTGTCGGCACCCACAAAATCTCACTTGTCCACTATGGGTCGCAGCAGAGCTATTGGCATCTTCTACAGTCTGTGGTTAGCTCACCTAGCTATGCTACTTTTGTCCTGGGGTCTTCCAGCCTTGTGGCTGCCGGATGGGTGCTCTCTACTAGTGCTGTGCAGAGGCTTTCGCTGAGGCTGCTGTAAGCCTGTAGGGTTTTCCCCTAGGCTATGGAGCCGGGTCGCTGGAACTCCACCCAGCCCCAGTCCTGTTCCCCAGGAACTCGGGGAGCCCTTTGCCCTGACTGGGGGATAGCCGGAGATCCTGATTTCAGTGGTAGCTGGTCAGCTGCTGCCCTGCCTGATATTCTCCTCTCCAGGACCCTCCCGGTGTTGTGGATGCTGGGCGTGGCCCCTCCGCTAATGGCAGACAGAGAGTTTTGTCTGCTGCCCAGGCGGAACCCTGGAACTTCCCCTCCAGGGTGCGGAGCCGGCCTCTGGAGCTCCACCCAGCCCCAGTCCTCTCCGAGATCTCTGGCAATCCCTTGCCCGGCCGTGCAGGCAGTGGCAGCCAGAGGGCCACCACGCCCTCTGTGATTCTCTCTGGGACCCTCCAGATGCCGTGGACACCAGGCGGGATTTCCCCACCAATGGCGGGGCGAGACTCTCCCCACAGGCTCAGGTGTGTAACTCTAGAGTTTCCCTCTGCATTTAGGAGTAATTACAGGGGGTTTAGGTAGGGTTCTGGTCACCCGTTTCCACCATCGCTCCTCTGGTGTGTGCTCGCTCCTGCCCTAGGTGTGTGTTGATCTTCTGGGGGCATCCGTTGGAAGAAAGCCGCTTGCAGGTACTAGGCTGTTCGGTCGGGGTCAGAGAGTTTTCACCTATCTCCACCTCCTCCCGGAGGGAAGTCCGTCCGCCTTCCGATGTATAGTCGTGTGGATCTCTCAGATGTCCTGAGATGCTATCTGGATATCCTTTGTTAAGCGATGAGTGTCCAAATAATTGTAGACTCGAAGGGGGAGAGACAAAGAGGACTACTCACGGCGCCATCTTTGATCTTCTCCCTCTGCCACTCTTTTTAAGATCTTCCAAAATGAAAGATGAGTTAGAATCATTTCAAGGGCCAGGAGTCACAATGGTGCTCTTCGAAAGAAAACTCTTTCGATTTCCCAGGTGCGAGTTTCTGCCTGACACATGAATGCCTGAGTCAGTATATCCAGGCACTCTGGTTTCCACCGCATGAGGAGCCCGTCCCTGCCTTCTCCCCATCATTGCTGCTCCACTTCAACATCTTTCCTGTTTTCCTGGCCTTAGGAGGCCACCGCAAGCCTTCTGGCCCTCTCCACTGGGTAGTTGCTCTGTAGATGCGTCCTCTGGGACTAGTTGCTGCCTTTCTCTAATAGTCAGTGCTGTCTATAAAATGAGTCTACCTTTGATTCCTACCAAATCCTGGCCCTCTTCCCCTAAACCAGCCCATGCAAGCAACTGTAATTCCTTTATTTGTGTATTTGTGTACACGAACATTTTGGTAGGGTGAGGGTACATACCTGCTATCAAGTCATTAGGAGGGTTTAACCCTTAAAAGAAATTATAGACTGGACAGCCTTGCACTGATTAATCAGTTAACACATTCTGTCAAGTCACAGACTCTTTACTGAGAAGTTAAACGTAACTTAGCCACTTGAACAAAATTTAGAATTACCCTCTTTAAAGTTTCCCAACATACTTTCTTTCATAAATGTTTATGTATATATACGGTATAATCCTACTATAATGAGATAAGTGGGGCTCAAAAATGCAGTTTGCAAAATTTAGGGTCATCTTCTTGCAAGATTAATGAAAAATCATCAGTCTTCTAATTATGGGGGGGAGGGAGCTTTTCATTTATTTGTTTTCATTTTTTAGATATATGGGAAAAAGAAACAGACCTATGCTTATGAACATGACATCTTACACTGAATCGAGAAAGTTCCAAATGACGGAAAGACAGTCATTTCCTAACACTCGCTCCCTGGAAGTTAAGAATTTAGCAATCCCAGCAGGAAGACAAGGAAACCTCTCTCTCCAGTGTTAGGGTCCGCCATAGTTTCACCATGACCACGTGGGCCTATATATGTAACATTACTGCTCTTGAGAAATACCGGTGTGCCCATGCACACACACACAACCATTGTCCCAAAGGCACCTCATATCGGATAAAATGTGGTTCTCTGAAAACTCTTAGGTCCTAGTGCAGGGCTGGAGGCAGCAGTACAGACAACTCGCCCATTATGTAATCTCCCCTGGGGACCCTTGGGGTCCTTTTGATCAAGCTCTTCAGCAGGGCTCTCCAGTCCTTCAGAGACATTCTAATAACTTTGAACCTCACATGACAGAGTCCAAATTTTGATCATCTTCCTTCCAAAAGTTTCCTTTTTACCCAGGCCAAGGTGCTCCCAGCCTTGCTCTGCAATCTTTAAGCCCTTACTAATAGAAAGGGGGAGGCCAGGGCTATGGAGCAGGAGCCTTCACCTCATACCAAGCCAAATGAAACCAAACAAAACCAAATGTCCTTAAACATTGTGTGTGCTCTTACCCCAGAACAGCAGGTTCCTTCCTGACTTGAAAGTACCACTGGCAGTAGTTCTTCCCTGAATAAAAATGGCTTTCTCACTTTTTAATGGCATTTACTATTTCTTAAAGTTTGCCTCATTAGGTACGCATATCAATGTATATATATGTTTATGTATATTTACATTCCCCAAAGAATTATTTAGCTTCTCCCTTGGCTCAAAGTACATTTTAAAGTGGGTCTTACAAGCTACAGAAACATAGTACAAAGCAGCATAAGAATTCCAACCTAATGTTGTGCAAATATGTTCACGGTCAAACTCAACTAGCATCTTATTTCTAGCTCAAACCTGGCTGTGTATCAGGAGCACCTATGGTGCTTTTAAAAAGCACAAATGCGGGCCAGCCCCGTGGCAAAGTGGTTAAATTTGGTGCACTCTGCTTCAGCAGCCCAGGTTCATGGATTTGGATCCTGGGCATGGACCTACACCACTCCACTCATCAGCCACACACAAAACAGAAGAAGACTGGCACAGATATTAGCTCTGGGCTAATCTTCCTCAAGCAAAAAAGAGGAAGATTGGCAACAGATGTTAGCCCAGTGTGAATTTCCCTCAGGAAAAAAAAAAAGCACACATACACACACAAAAAAGCCCAGATTCAGTAGGTCCTGGTATTTGCATTTTTGGTAAGGTCTCCAGGCTAGTGTGACGAGCAGCCACAGCTGCAGAGACTATGGTGGATACTTTCAAAGGAAAACCAAAACCCTGCTAAGATATTCAGCTGATCGTTCTACTAAACTAGTGAACTCACACCGCTCCCCACCAAAACAAGGCACAAGTTCCAAGAGCAGAGGATGACGTTCAAAGTAAAAGTCAGAAACCCATAAAGACCCTTTATTTTAGTAACAGCATTTTCCTACTTTCAGGGCCTTATCTAGGTAAAGGACTAGGAAGTAAAAGCAAATGCAGTTATACTTTGCCTCAGGAAAGAGATCTGAATCCTTTCTTGTTATATTGCCAAAGGTTAGGACCACAATGTAAATCTGAGAAAGTCATATCAGAGGCCTCTTTCATTAACAGAAATGGAAACAGGCATTTATATGCCACCAATAAATCAATTAAAGGAGGAAAGGAGCTTGAAATGGCCTTCCTTGCAGTTATTAACTGTGGGGATTGGAGCAGTAGGTGATTGCTGAACCCGGCAGCTTCATGTCATCCACCTGGAGCAAGATGGAGGAACATAAAGCATGGGAACAGTCTCACCACAGCAAACACAAAGTCTGCACATCCTAAGCGTTTACTAAAGTGGAGCAGAAGCAAAGCAGAGCCAGACGTCTCTAAAAACATTGTCGGCTTTTGTGGATTTAAAATGTGAGAGTGTGAATCAATGTGTGAGCTGGTGTGTTGATCTGTGTCTGTGTTTACATAAATCTGGACGCTGGGAATTATTTTAATCTCCATGTTATTTCCAGTATAACAATGTTTTAAAATAGGAGGATTCCAGGGGCTGGCCTGGTGGCGCAGCGGTTAAGTGTGCACGTTCTGCTTTGGCGGCCCGGGGTTCGCCGATTCGGATCCCGGGTGTGGACGTAGCACCACTTGACAGGCCATGCTGTGGTAGGCATCCTACATATAAAGAAGAGGAGGATGGGTATGGATATTAGCTCAGGGTCAGTCTTCCTCAACAAAAACAGAGGGATTGGCAGCAGTTAGCTCAGGGCTAATCTTCCTCAAAAAAATAAAATAAAATAAAATAGGAGGATTCCATTAAGAAGGAACATACAGGGGCTGGCCCCGTGGCCGAGTGGTTAAGTTTGCACGCTCCGCTGCAGGCGGCCCAGTGTTTCGTTGGTTTGAATCCTGGGCACGGACATGGCACTGCTCATTAAACCACGCTGAGGCAGCGTCCCACATGCCACAACTAGAAGGACCCACAACGAAGAATATACAACTATGTACTGAGGGGCTTTGGGGAGAAAAAGGAAAAAATAAAATCTTTAAAAAAAAAAAAAAGAAGGAACATACAAAGGAGTTTCCCCGTGAAATCTGAGAGAGCTGTGTGGAACCTTCCTCTCCATTCTCTTTTTGACCTATTAATCACCAAGTTCTATCAACTTCTTTTCAGTTTACCAGTTTTGGAAAATCTTAATTTGTCTTGAACAGTGACAGCTGGAATAAGTCTATGGGCAATTAGAACCCGTTCTAGCCTACGAATTTAAAAATCAAAAGCAAAAAAAATGGATTCAATTTCCTGCCCTGCCAGGAAATACTTTGTTTTGGGGCAGCCAGTTTACCTGCGTGAGTCGCAAGTACTTCAGCTATAATTTGGGAATTATCTCCCAGACTCCCTCACACGGTTATAGGGAAAAAAGCATTTTATAATCTTCGAGAAAGTTATACAAATGTAAGACACCATTAGTTTAAGCTTCTACCTTAAAAACTTCTTGTAAGTCATGTGTAACAGAAATGTGTATTTATTATGGATGATGTTGGACTAAAGATGTGTCATGAAAGAATTAGCTTGAGGATGTGATATTTCGATGTGGACTTATTCTCACTATGTCAAGATACAATTCGCATTTCTCCTAACACTTTGTGTCCTGCATTTGGATTTGTTGTTTATTTCTTGCTGGTCCCCAAACTTTTCCACTGTTGTTTCTTGCCTCTCCCATGTATAGTAACAAAGAGTTACAGCCTCTTTGTCCAGTTTTCAGACTTCTTCTAGTGAAGACCCTGAAAGAAGGGTGACTTGGTGAACTTACCTCCCGCGAACTCATCATGGCCATGAAGGCAGCAGAATGTTTCTCAATATGTGTGAAGTGCTGTGGGAGAGCAAAAGCGGAGGTCCTCTCTGTCATTCTCTGTGTGGCCTACAAATCACCAAGTCCTATTGAATGTGTCCTAAATCTCTCTCAAATTGATCCTTTAGCATAAGACAAAATATTCTCACTCCTGAATCACAGAAGTATCCAGTAAACTGGACTCTTTCCTTAATCACGTGCTCCCATTCCCTACCTTCCTGCCTGCCCAAATCTTTCCTCTATGCAACATGGTGGAATAATCTTGCCAAAACCTAAATCTGTAGACATCAATTCCCTACTTAAACCTTGGGTGGCACCCAGTCTCCTGTAAGGAAACCCTATAGTCTCTAGACATGACAAATAAGGCTTTCCAAATCTGATGCCTGTTCATCTCTCCGGCATCTCCACTCACACTTGTACTCAGGAATACCGAACTATTCCTAGTTCCCAAATGCACCATATACCCTTTTTAAAGCTCCATGCTTTTTTCATGATTCCCTCTAACTGTAATTGCCCTTCCTCTGATCATTTCTGTCTAGAAAAGTCTTATTCATCCCTTAAAACTCTATTCCAGAGTCACCCTTTATTGCCTTTTTCAGATCTTCCCAGAAATAAACTGCAATATCTAGCCAACCATGTTTTCATCATTGTACATATCACACCAAATTATAATTGTTTGTTAGAATAATTTGTTTCCTCTTCTAGACTGTGAGCTTCTTAAGGACAAAGATCATGTCTTATTCATCTTTGGATCTCAAGGAATTAGCAGAGTGTCTGACAAATTATAGCTACTTATAAATATTTCTTAAATAAAGGAATGGATGGATTCTTATATGTGAAAACAACACACACCCTGTGTAATTCGTGGGAGTGAACTGTAGAAAAAGAAATGTTTTACGGGGCTCATCAACTATTTATCACTGTTAGTTTTTATGCTTTTGACTTTTATGTAATCTTTCATGTAATGCAAATTCTAAGGTTGTAAGCCTCTCATCTACATGAAGGAGCAACAGAAACTGACCATATTAGGCCAGTTGGTGAACCACATACCTTGTGACATTAATATTATCACAGATGGGTTATTTTCCCCTTCATCTCCTCCATGTGACTTTGAGCAGCTGTTGTTAGACTGAAATTTATGAAAAGCAGAGCTGCTTGACAATTTCAGAAGCAAAGTTACACCCTGTACAAGCGCTCCCTCCTTCCCCTAGTGAAAGTTTTGCTCTTCTTTCTCTCTAAAGCAGTGAAAATGTTATTAGGCATGATGTATCTCCAGTCCCACTGATCAGAGTTAAATTGGAAATGAAGGAGCCCACGGTAGTGCTCCTTGCTTATTTGATTCATGAGCTTACTTTGTCCACGAGTCCCTCTGTTGAATCAGTGTGAGCTGTAAACTGGCATGCCCCCCTTTTTACTGTTACGGCTCGGATCAATGGGTAATAAATGAGTATTCTCAATTTTATCTAACAGTGCTGCTTCCCAGGAAACTCTGGGGGTAAAATGAACAGGGTGTAATTGTTCCTTTTATATTTATAATTATATTCCGTGCTTTCTATTAGTGCACACCACTGAGTTTTTCCTTCTTTTCTTCATAAGATACACATTTTACTTAGAAGTGAAAATTAATACCTATTGTGTAACTAGTGATGGTTCTTTTATGAGTTAATTAACCCCAAATGCTGATGGAATAGACCAAAAGGTGACATCAGTGTAGTTTGCATCTATTTCAACTTCTGTTTCCACAAGACAAGATTTTGCTTTAAAGTGTATGGTCCTAGATTATAATGGATATAAATTAGTTTCTCTCATTTCAAATCATCTCTGAAACTAGTACAATTTGAGTTTCACTCTTCAATGAGTCAGTTTTGGGAAATATACTGAAAGTCTATTTCATGGAAAGCAAAATTATCTTTTTTTAAAAAATATTTTATATTTATTTTTCCTTTTTCTCCCCAAAGCCCCCTGGTACATAGTTGTATATTTTTAGTTGTGGGTCCTTCTAGTTGTGGCATGTGGGATGCCGCCTCAGCATGGCTTGATGAGCGGTTTCACGTCTGCGCCCCGGATCCGAATCCTGGGCCACTGAAGCAGAGCATGTGAACTTAACCACTCGGCCGTGGGGCCAGCCCCATTAGCTCTTATCTTTTTTTTCCTCTCTCTTTCGTATTTTTTCTGTTTCATTCATTTGTTCAATAAATAGTAACTGGACACAGCATTTGTTGATTGGATTCTGCTGGGCACTGTGAAGAATTTAAAATTTTTGAAGTTACTGCCCTCAAAAACCCTACAGAGAGACACACAAAAAGTTAACTAGAAAAAGAGATGTCACAAACAGTACCAAATGAGTAGCACAGGCAGTAAGCACTGCGAGTTCAGAAGCCAGTCTTTACCTCCCTGACATTTTCAATCAGAGCTTTCCAGCCTGTCACCCTTTGTGATTTATTTTTAATGGTTCTTTTCATCTCCCTCCAACATGTAGACAGATGGCAGGAACATATCACTGGTTCGATCCCCTATCTCTTTATTGCCTCAACTCTACTTCCAAGCTCTTGAAATAAAAATTGGAAGCTGTATCCAGACTATTTTGTGAATGTCAGATTATTATCTACCTACTTCCACTGGAGTAAAGGAGATGGGGTTACGTGAATCAGGAAGAGCATGTTTTTCTCCAGATCTGTATGTATCAATCATACCTGAATATTTAAAATGTTATAAAAAGAAAGTATTTGACCATGTTCAACAGTGAATTGTTACCAAACTGAGAAAGTTTTGTTAATAACACTGCTCCTTTCCAATTATTATTTAGGGCTGACACTGGTTATATTATACCCATTGTGAATGGGTACACGCTGCTCTCAACTCTGTAAACCAAGGCTGTTCCATACCCTTCTTTCCCTTTCTGGTAGTAGACATATAATGCTTGACTCATGGAAGCCACTGGTGAGGTTGTTTGACCAGTTTGAATGGCATCACATTGGTTTTCACCACCAACTTTTTCTTTTGCCCTGGGATGAATCATTTGTATATAGCCCTATTACCTCTTGAGCAGTCTTCTGCAAACAGGTCTATTAAATTAACCCCCAGGTAATCAACCTCTCTCACATTCACATATCTTTCTTTCCGCTTCTATGGCTATAATTACCTCATTGTGTTTTCATTGCTTTCATGCACTTGTATTATCCCCCCCCACTAGAGTGTAAGCACCTTGAGGGTGGGAAGTGGAACTTGATCACTGTTGTATACCCAGAGTGTAGTTTGGTTCCTGGAGTATAGAATTTGCACTCAATAAAGAATGCTCAATGCTCAGCATCAAGAGAAAAGCATAGCAGGCTATGAAGGCTCAAAGGAGAGGTACAAAACCCAGGCAATGATAGAGAGTTAGGGAGAATTTCAGAGGAAGATACACCTAAACTGAGACCTGAAGGGTAATTGCAAGTTGGGTAGGCATAGGAGAGGACAATCCAACAAAAAAAAATAGCATGGACAAAGACCTATATATGAGAAAGAGCAAGGTCCATTGAAAGGCAAAAAGATCAGCTATGCCTTATGTTACCATGCCTGAGAATCAAAACATAGTGGTATACACTATGTGTGTATGCGTATGTGTGTATGAGAGAGGAAACTTTAGTTTTTAATAGTTTAATTAGATATAATAAAACATCAATTCCATCAACCTATAAAACCCTTAATATTTAGACCAAAGACCTCTATTGGGCTAAACAACCTTTCCATTAACTTTCTCATTGTTTTCTTTTTCCTCATGTCAAATTTTAGTTTTTTTAAAATATTTTTTATTCTCTTTTTTAATTGTTGGCATTTTCATAGTGTTTTTTAAATAGTTCCACTGCAGACAATAGTATGGTTAAGTGGAAAGATGTGAACCTACCCACCTTGCATGAAACTATTATGTGTAGAAGAACTGTTGCACTCCACTTAGAAAAGAACATTGACAAAATGTCCTGCTTCTAAATTGAGGTTTGGGGTGCACAAGGGACAACTTGTGGCAGAATGTGGTGGAAGACATCCTGGTCTTGGAGTGCAAACAGCAGCGCCATTCACTTTCCTAAGTCCATGAGACTCTCAATCTCATCATTTGGTTGAATGGGATCCATAATACCTGCTCCATATTCTTTATAGCTATTCCCAAAATTTAAGGGGAAACTATATGTGCAATGAATCACGTAACAGATGGTAGACAGTTGTATTCAGTTATAGCACAAGGTCATCTGCTATTATAGTTATTTTTATATTAGAAAATAAAAATTTTATTCCCCCTCCAACAACTAAAACAGCATTGTCTATGGAAAAACATGGACGGCAATTTAAAAGCTACACTTTTTAAATACACGTTTTTAAATAGTTTGTCGCTATGTTTGTGGCATAACCACAGCAAGTATGTTTACAGAGAAATGGCTTTGTCTCACTGACATGAGGATAATACACACTGTAACCATTTTGTCTCATAGAATGATTGAAGATAGTGGGAAAAGAGGCAATACCATGGCAGAAAGAAGACAGCTGTTTGCGGAGATGAGTAAGTATGGAACTTTCAAGGAATACCTTACAGTTTCACTTGAATACTCATGGAAAGGCTGGAAGTAACCACTGAATTCTTACCTAATTCCTATGGCATTTGTACTTTTCCTTAAAATCCTAAATTTCTTACATAAGATGTACATTTGGGCATTTTTTCCTCCTATTAGGTAAGAGTTAAATTAGTCAGTGAATCATTTATAATTTGTTACTAGACTGTATATTTTATATGAAGGAAAAAGTTTCATGGACCTAAGTATGTCCACATATACACATGTATCTATGTATACACACATGGACGCTTGATAAACACTATAGGTAGTGTTGGTATTAACACAGTGCACTCAACTTTAGAGTCTGTGTTCATGTCCCTACACTGTCACTGTGTCTGGCATATTGTAGGCACTAGACAAGCTTTGTGAAAGGAATCATTGAATGTCTGACCTGAAAAATGATATCATAGGTTCATGTGGGAAAGAGGAGTCCAGCATGACTATCAGACCAAACTATAAGCATCATTTGAACTTCATGCAGGAGGGGAGAAGCTGTTCTACAAGCCAGTTTCTGAAAAGTGAAAAAGAAAACAAAAGTTAAAAAGAGCATGGAGGTGACCTGCTATACAAGGGAAGCCAAATCAAGACTGTATTTACTGACTCCAGTGGAGAATCCGTTAAATAATGGCTATTGATTTATGTAAATGCATGGTTGCTGTGTAAGTAATTGGTTGGTAGTGTCTTCCTTGTAGACCGTTTTTCTTATTCATAAGGAAGAAGAACTTGACGTGGAGGGGAACACATCTCATATTAAATGTTATAAAGAAAAAAGTACGATTCTCTTATTGTCTTTTTGTCTCTCCTTCCCTGCATAAGGAGTGAGGATGAGCAGAAGTGAGTTGTAAGCCTTTTTCCCTGAGAAAGCAGGAGACAAAATTAGGTTTCTACTGAAGATTGGAGCTGATTGGCAAGAATGAGGGTCAGAGCAGATAAAGGAAAGTCCCAGATAATAAGATTCATATTTTCCTTTATCATTTCCCAATAATCTGAAGGCACCAAGGCAGTGTTAGAACTAACAAAGAGGAAAGAAAATTAAAATTGATGTGGGGAATCTCAATCGTGCTCCCTGCTTTTGCCACTTTTAGAAACATGTCTAAAGTGTCTATGAGAGTTTCAGCCATGACCTCCCAATTTCCTAGGCCATGTTTGTGACTATGTCTTCACTTCTGGCATGGCCAGTCACCTGGAGTTGTGACCTTTGTTGATACAAATCTAACACCAAGGAACCTAGTTACTGCCTTCCCGTCTAAATGAAATCTAAAGCAGTACAGTATCCTCCCATACCGTAGATTCTTAGACTGAAAAGGCAAGACCCACATACATCATGGGCCAGAAACAGAAAAAAATATTAATATTAAACCTAAAAAAGCAATAAAGTCTTGGGGTAAATCTTTGAATTTCTCACATTAAAGACTATATCAGCCAATGCACTATAAGAATTATAAAAGTGTGCTTATTTAATGATTTTGTAAACATTTATTTGAGTTTAAATACGTTATCCCAGTTCCTTTTGCAGCTGATACAGTGCTTGGCACAAATACATATGTCACAAATGTCTTCTGAATTAAGCAAGATCAACACAAGTTTTATAGCCATAGAAACAGAACAGATCTCAATTTTTCAAGTGAGAGAAACTTAAGAAACTTGTGCATTCATATCCCAAATTGTAACTTTATCTTTTCATAGAAACCTCTCAAGGATGTCATGTGCTTTCTTAAGTCATTTTATGAGTTCTCCTGATTAATGATTAGAATAGTTAAGCAAGACACACAAATATGTATCTTTCTTCCTTGGGTGTGCTACATAATAGACTCAGATGTTGGCCAAAACCAGGTAAACACATCCGACTTTAACAATCCATTCGAGAGCATCATGTTTAAGTCAACACTAAGTAGGACTTGTCCATAGTCAATGGGATTCAACTGGATAAAACAATCGTCTGGTTTCAAAGGGAGGGACTGATGTTGATAGGTAGACTGTCATACAAAAGAGAAAGGTAATCTCATTAAGAATGTATTAAATAGTTGAAAAATATATAGGTTACTACAGCTCTATCAGCAGAACACCAAAGAAAGACAAGGAAACTATTTATCAGAGAAGACTGACATCAAAGTAAATTCTTCCAGGAGTCTGTGATGTCTAAACACGGAGATAAAAAAGAAGGAGGAACTTGTAAATCTGATCAGCTAAGTATTATCTAGAAATAATATATATTTTAAACAGCAAAAGAAAATACCAAAGAGATCTTTTGTTTGTTACAAAAGTTACAAAAGTCAAAGAAAAATTGCATGTGAAGGAGTTAGGAAGGCAGGGAAGAGTATTCAAGATTATTGCAATGTAATCCAGACTTTTGCAAGAAGGAAGAGAGGAGTTTTAAGCACTGGGGTGAGCTAGGGCAAAAGTACTCAAGGATATTAATGGAGAATTTGGTCAATTGCGTTTGCTAATTGTCACAATTGGAAAGTTAGGCTCCTACCCTCCCACAGAGACTGGGAGATTTCCCTCAATGATTACATTTGAAGAGATGACTCCCAGGTTCTTAAGACATTCCTGGGTTGTACACTTGGCAAGAAGCTGGAAGAAGATTTACATCTCAAAGGGGCAGACAAAGAATTTACAATGGAATCTTTTCTAAAGCAGATGCTCTAAGAAATGGGAGGTCAGAGGCCTAGAATCAGGAGTAAGCCTGTCTAAAGTTTAGTCAAGCTGAAGAGAACATTAAGTCATCTTGGCCTCACAAAGGCCAAAGAACAGAGAACAGAGAACAACAATTGATAAGAAGAACAATTGATAAGAAATTTTGGCAAATTCAGATGATTGAATACGTTAAACATCTACTCTGAGCTCATAACCACAAGCAGCAGAAGCAGAGAGAACAAAGAAATGAAATTAAGAGTAGCATGGGCTCACAAATAAGTAAAGAAAAACTAGCCTTATAAAAAAAATATTAGGTGGCCACCTACTTTGATTAAAGAAATTCTGGGCAAGATGCCCTTAACTGAAAATTCTCCTCAATTTAATGCTCTGATTATCAATTTATTTAGTACCTTGGATTAAAGCTGAAAAGACTCCAGTTAAATGTAGATGTCATGCTCACCTTGGCCTTTTCAACAATCAAATCAGTTTATCAGCTCAAATAAGTTTATGAGACTAGCTTTTAGCAGAATAAGTTGTTGGTTCTTGGAATTAAACTGTCCTTCTCCTGTTTTTCTGCTCCTAGACCACATTTACTGTGCCTTGTATGACATTGCGAACATATCCATGTCACTGGCTGTGGTGAACTCCTCCTTAGGGACAGACCCTAGACCTTTACCTTCAGATCCACTCACCTGAGATACTGAATCAATGTTGATTTATAAGCCTCTGGGGCACAGGATAGGTAGATTTTAATGGGAGGAAAGGGATTGGAAAACACTCTTTCAGAACATGTAAGTCTGCCTAACAAGATGAGGAAGGTTCTGGGGAGAAAGCAGAGTGATACCACGCTCCTCCAAGTGGAGGAGGGACCTGAAATCAAAGGGAGGCAAACGTAGGTACTCAACACACACTGCTGAATTGTTTGAAGGCAGGCAGTCCTTCTTCAGAATGTTGGCTGCAATGAGCATGTGCATAGTTGGAATGGAGCCTAGAGCATGATTTTGCAAGGTACACTATGAGTTTTAGGAAAACTGATTTTGAAAATTCAGAAAAGTGACATGAATGATTCTACTACCTACCAAAGGCCAAAGTGGATACAGTGACTGTTCTCACTTACTTCTTTATTTCTCATGCTCCTCAGCCTCTTTAAGATGTTAAAACCATGGATCACTATCCTGGAAATTCTCTTATGTCACCATCCCCCTTTGGTCTCCTCCTTTTTCTGACCACTCTACTTCTATTTTTCTGTCTCTTGGTACCCTCCAGACCCCCTGAGATCAGATTTTACCAAAGTTTTGTTCTTGACCAATTCTTTCCATAGACAATTTGGCTTTCTCTCAAGGCTTCACTGTTATTGTTATGGCTTTCAATTGCTCAAGGAGTCTCCCCAAACCACCTCCCATATTCTCATTAACCCGCTTATCTAGAATAGTCAGCATATAAACTCAATGTCCCTTCCAGCCTTGTCTCCTCACTGTCAAGACTTCTACTGATGAAGCGCCTTGAGGTGGGCTCATCATTATCTCCACCAATAATGCCCATCACAAAAAAGCCAATGTCCCTGCCAAGGCTTCTGCCTTCCAGTATTTCCAAAGCTGTGCAGTCCTTGAACAACTACCAAACAAGTGGGCACTCTTCAGAAGTGCGGGGGCGAGTTCTTGTTCACAATTTTGTGCCTCATTTTGTCACCAAGATTGTGGAATAGCCCTACTTGTGCACACAGTCTCCTCTTGGAAAAATATTCTCAATCTTGGCCCTGTCAAGACACATTGCTACATTTTATATCTTTGTTAATAATTCCTGGAATGTATTACAGCTATAGTCAGAAGTTTCACATCCATATATCTAACTGTCACTGAATATCTCCACTTGGACGTCCCACAATCAACTCAAACTCTGTAAGCCCAAAACTGAACTCTTCATCTTTACGTACTTACAAACCTGTTCCTCCCTATTTGTGCCTTAACTCAATGAGGGATATTCCATCCTATTGAGTTGTTTAAGGCAGAAATATGAGCATTATCCTTGCCACTCAATCTCTGTCCCTCTGTCTCTCTCTCTCACACACACACACATGCATCCAGTCAATCATTAAGCGTGGAAAAGACTTCAGACACAGAGTCCATAGGCTTCATCTTTATTCTGTTAACATTTGTTTAGTGAATTTGAAAAACGAATGAGATATTTAAGAAACTGGATGACTGTATAAAATGAATTATCAAAATATAGAAGGCAAAGCATACAGGAATTGTGTGAAACAGCTGAGAGTATAATGAAGCTAACACCAAAAATTAGATAAGATTGGTGGTTGGTTGGATAGATGGACGAATGGAAGGAAAGAACGAAGGCAGGGGAAGCAAGGGAGGGAGGAAGAGAGTAAGGGAAGGTGGGACAAAAGGAGAAAAGGAGGAGAAAAAGTCTTGAAAAAGAAGGGCTAAAGAAAGGAAAAGCAGGATTTACAGGTAATAACAGCGTGCTCAATCAGAATTTCTTCACTGCATCTTTGCTTCATCTCCATCACTTTCTTCCAACTACAACATGAGCATGAGAGGTTTGAAGAGACGGTGCAAGCGCAGCAAGTTGCCTTAAATGTTAGCTTTAAATTTTTGTTATGAGAAGTTTTAAATATATACAGAAGTGGAGAAAATAGTATTCGTCTCTACCGTTAATTATCTACACCCAACCCCCACTGTATTATTATGAAGTAAATCCAAGGTATTATTTGAATGAGTTGAATCTCCAAGTTGTAAGGAATTATATCTCAGTGACATAATAATAATCGAAAAAACGCTGTCCATGATTTTGAGAAATAATGGAAACTGCAAACAAAAATTATAGGAAAATGCTGTATTCATTTTTTATTAAAAAGTAAGAATATGGATTCTTCGGAGTCTAGGGTATGAACCTGATGTAGGATTCTTGATAAAATGGATTTTTTTTTTCAGATCATGGACAAAATATAGTGATAAAATAAAAATCCTGGATCTTTCAACATACCAAGAACAAGAATTGCTCTACTGACTTTGGTTCCTTATTCATTTGTTTAAATTCCATCTTTTTCATAAAGGAATTGTCAGCTAATTTCCCTTTTTAATAAGCCTGCTAGACTGCTAGCTCAGGAAAATACCATGGGATAAAAATGAACCTTAATTTCAGCAAGATACAGACCAAGTCTCTTAGGTTGTGCATGTGTTGGAGAACTGTGGGCTGGATCACCAAACAATTCGGGAGATTTACAGGTGGTGTTGTGACCATGTCTGGAGGAATACATAAAGGGCCAATGAATTTGTAAGTTGGCCTCTCGTACTATCCTGGAGGACTCTGTGGCCCTGTTCAGGTCATTGGTTTTAAGCAAGGACTTGGACACAAAAGACATGCGAGTACTCTCAAGGTAGGCCTTGAATTTATAGACTTTCAAGAAGAGACCACACAGGTAAAACTGAATTAAGTTCAGGGATTATTGGGGCAGAGACAAAGAAATTTTTGTTAAACAAGCTGGATAAACAGAGCAAGAGCCTGCACAGGCTGTCTCAACCCAGCTTTTTTTGGTCCCAGAACCCATTATGGATCCTGTGGTTGCCACTTTCATTGTCTGTGCAAGGTAGTGTGCTGCTCTATCTGAAAAACTAAATTTCATTGTTCACCACATCCCTTTCTATATTCAGAGCTTACATGCTCAGCCAGGAAGAACTTGCACAAATAGGAAACAGTGACAGACCTCCAGCCCCCTTTCCTGATTCTTGAACAAAGCAGAGGGTCAGTTAAGTCCACATCGTGGTAAGGAAGGAGAGAGCAGTCAGCGTGCTCCTGTCCCTAAGCATCATCTCTACGTCCCTCTTTACTGCATCCCAGGGAGGTGCACCTTTGCAAATTGCCTCTAAGACCTCTACGAGAGAAAGGTGCAGAGGAGCCAGGGTTTCTGTTCTCAGAGGATAAGGTCTTGCTGGAACTAAGAAATTTAATTGTGTGCTGCATCTCCGTCCTTTTGTACCTGGGGCTTGAATCATTATTCTTGAAGAACTTACACAAAGAATTATGTCCCTAATGTCTTCTTTCAAAGGCTTAGTTTCAGATATTGAGACTCTCCAACTCAGCTTCAATGAAACTACATCTTCATCCAGGGGAAAAGACAGATTTAGCATTTGGGTATTTCTGATAGCCTCTCTGTCTCTGGTTATCCAGCATCCTAGAGAGTTCATTTCCCACGTGAGCCTCTCGGATTTACAGAGGATGTGAAACTGGAAAGGCTCTTTGAAATGCCGGTGACAAAATCAAAATTTTTAAAAAATCAGAAAAATTAGAAGCATGAGCTAAAAATTAGAAACAACTAACTAGATAAAAATGAAATCCTACCTTTAGCCCCAAAATAAGCATTTAAATAGAAAATAGAAAAGATCTGACTTAATATAAGTACATATGTTTTTTTTTAAACCACCTTTTTAATGAACTGCAAGCTTAATCAGAACCAGAAGAATGAACCATCAATAAAAACAAAATTGCATTAGTGAGTGTCCTCATCAAAGGTGGTAATAATTGCCTGCTATATATTCTATACAGATGAGGCCATAGCTGTGACATTTGGGTTAATTTTGTATATCTCATTCCAAGAAGATTATAGTCAGCCATAGAACAGGATGACTAGAATAGTTAAGGATCTCAAAACTGTGTCTTATGATAATAAGAATAATAATAGCAACTTTGGTGTTTTGAAGCCCTACTGTGTGCCATGCTCTGTGGGAGCCACTGTACTTTAAATGGCTGTGGAGTTGAATGTCTTCAACCTAAAACGTCAAGGAGAAGCTACTCTCCAGCTAAACTTAAACTCAGTGATGACAAGGACTTTTGTACATAATCTTCAGATGGTAATCAAGATTCTAATAATGATCATGATAGCTGCTCCACAATGTTTGAGAAATAAATTATCAAGTGGCAGGGAGAAAAGATGATATGGCTCCAGAAGGGACACTAGATCAAGAGGATTGAAGTTACAGGGAGGCAAATTAAAGTTCAAATATAAAAAAGAAATTTCTATCACTTATTCTTGCTCAGAAATGTCCAGGAAGCCTTTTAAGGGGGCCTGCCTGCAGTTAAGCACTCACGGTGTAACAGCTACAGAGGTACCAGCCACTAAAGTTGATACTATCACCATTTTATGCATGAGGAAATTGGACACCAAGTAAAAACTTGTCAAAGTTCACACAACTAGAAAGTGACAGATTAAGGTTTGTTGACTTTAAAGCCCATTTATTTTCACCCAAGTTGTAATCATCCTTGTCATTAGAAACAATCCTCCATGGCCATTGCCTAAATGTCCATCTCTTGAGCACATGTTTAGGGGAATTCCTGCGCTGCGTGAGGGTAAGTCCTTACCACTTTGATTCTTCAAGCTCTCAGTATCAATGAGCCCATTTGTCAAGTAATAAACTTTCATAAGAATAGATGTTTAGTGATGTGCCTTATAAAACCACAAAGTAATAGGCATATTGATAGTATTTTTAAATGAATTTAAAAAGATCAGTTTGAGTCCTGGGAATGCTAAATGCTCTCAGTGGGGGACACTTGCTAATTCATTCCGAGTTTCATCAGGAAAGCACTTAATTGCCTTCCTAATATAATTACTTCTGGGCCAGTTCATTTACTTTCTACCCTAACTATTATCTTATGAAGTAATTATGTAGCACTTTTCCTGGTGAAGAGAAAGTCCAAAACATGTCATAATATAGCTATGTGCCTTTATATCTGGTACAAACCGTAAACATGGGCTTGAGGAATGGCCAATATTTAGAAGTGAAGATGAACAGACATTCTTCAAGGTCTGCGGTGTTCTGGACACAGACTAGAGATTAGCCCATTCAAAGGAGGGTGGGAGAATCACCAGGAACTCAGGCGTCCATGTAACGAGCAGCCCACCCACAGGGCATTGTGAGGAGACCCACCTGAGCCTGGCCAAGGTTCTGGGCTAGAGAGTAGTGGGAAATAGTGTTCGGTAGATAGGACGGAAAGAGCCTGCAGACGAGCTTGGAGTCTCAGCAGAACATCCAGACCTGGTGCTATGGGCATCCGGAGCCATGTTGGATTCTTGAGTGAAGAGTGGAAGGAGGAATGTAGTTCAAGATTATGGGGAATATGTTCCTCTGTGTTAGGGAAGAACTGGAAGCCACAGTGAAAGAAAGAGTAGTGGTTGTTTTTAGAAAAGAGTGCCCTCTGCTGAGATTGACAGGAAGGATTGCAGGCCAGGTACTAGTAATAATAACGAATATTTACATAGCACTTACTGTGCGCCGGGCAGTGTTCTCAGTGCTTTAGCTATATTCACTCCTTTATCCTTACACAATCCTATGAAATAAGTAGTGGTAGTGTCATCATCTCCATCTTTCAGATGAGAAAATTGAGGCTTCTAAAAACAATTGGCCTCAGGCCACATGGAAAAGATGCTCAACATTCGGCCTATGCTCACGTCACAGCCTTGTTCTAATGGCCGATCACAGTGCGTTTAAAGTGATTATTTGATGATATTACTATCTGATATCGTCTAGCTGTGCAAGTCACAGCTTGAGCAGATTGTTCTCAGAAGTGGCAGACACCACGACGGGGCTGAGTGTGTGTTCGTTGGCCCATGAACACAGTTGACAACCAGATCCCAAGAGTTGATGACATGTGTCTCTTTCCCTAGACCCTGAGGAATAGGAGACAGACTTTTTCAAGTCTTTCAGTTATATTTATATTCTAATAAAATTAAGTGTATGGGCTATGTCTATAGTTTTATTTATAAACATCATGCATTGCTTTCCGCACACATGGCATACCATATGTGTACCTTCTTCCCCCTCCAGGGGCTCAAGATCTGGATCGGATCCGACTCTCCACCTACAGAACAGCATGCAAGCTTAGGTTTGTTCAGAAGAAATGCAATTGTAAGTATGCCAGTTGTTTGGACTAATTACCCTCATGCATCCTATAGTTTACATTTGTTACTTAGTTTATTAAAACTAGGTTTTCTTGCAAATATTGATAAAAATATATTTACATAACAACAAAAAGAGTATCATGATACACAAATGGTAGAGAGACTATTCCTAAGTAATTGTGAAGGCTTAATTACTCTAAATTGCTAAAGGAGTGAAGTGGATGAGCCTCTGGATGTGCATATAATCTTGCCGTCGGAATGGTTTACATTTGTATGGATTTTTTTCTTCTTCTCTCTGGCCTTGGTATTGTAAATACAGGACCATCAAAACAGTTTCCAGGGGCTTTATAAAATATCAAAGATTAGATCCTCCTTCTATGGGTATTTTCTTTACAAGTACAGGAACATTTTTACAAGCTCCTGGAAAACATTTACGTTTCTTTCTGAAACTACAAAATTAGCCCTTTGTAATATGTGCTACATTGGACAATAGCAAGAGAAGAGACAGCAATACTTAAAGAAACAAAGAAACTTGCTTCACCTTTTCCCCACATTTTAAAACATAAGCAGCCAGCTAGATCATTAATCTCCGTGAGCAGATTTAGATTCCCCGTGGGGTCAATGCTTCCATCATATTACCACATCCATTTTCCCTTGGAAAAAAAGTGCGGCTTTATTCTTTTTGAAAACTGCCTGCTATAAAAAATTAATAACTGTTCTCATTTTCTAATTAGTATTGGATGACTTTAAAAAAATGAAAATCATAATGTTCTCCGGCATGCGGACACATAGTTCTTGAATAACTGGCATGAGGATTAGAAACTTGGTGAACATAAAAACCAGCCACGTCCACATCTGTGCCCTCCCACAGTCACCAGCAGATGTCTGCTGGGACACTGGGAGGCCACCCCAGCCCCAGGCTTCTAGGCTCACAGCTGCTCAGGCCTGTGGGCATGGGTGGTGTGCGCAGGTCCCTCAAGTTGCTCCTCTGAAGCTTCTTCTCCAGCCACTGTGTCTAGAAATGGGGCTGAAGTTTGGGACAGGAGGAGAATGGAGAAAAAATATAGATTGGTCAAACATCAAAGACGTGTTTTGACTCCTCACAGGAAGCCAAACCAATCAAAAAAAAAAAAAAACCAGCAGTGAGAAAAGCACTACAAATGTGGGAAGGAATTTGTGGTTGCACCTGCAGTCCTGTGTGTTGATAGGTCAATAAAAGCCCTCTCCAGGACTGGAATTACAGGACACGGAAAGAGCTCCCACAGAAGTAAAGCTTTTATTTTATCCACTTCAACCCCATCATCCATATTTAAATGAAAGGAAGAATCTCCATGTCTTCAGCAAGGGAAAAGTAATGGGATCCTCCCACTTTCCTACCTTGTTGTGAATGGCCCTCGAAATAGAGGGGAGGGAGAGAGAGTAGGGATGGGAGCCTGTCTTCTTAAAGCTTTTCCAAGCAGAGCCTTCTTTGGGCTACTTTCAGTAGAAATGGGGAATTTCAAAAAGATATTACAAAATAATAAGGATGACCAAAATAAATAAATAAATAAGTAATAAGGAAAAGAAAGAAAGAGAGAGAAAGGATAGAATTCTCACAGTGATTTGGCAGCCCTGCGGCCAGCATTACAGAAGGCACACGCTCTGTTGGCCCTAACTGGGTCCAGCAACCCACAGGCCATATCCCATTCCTCCTCCTCTCCGATAAAGGCCCCTTCTCATTCTTGGGCATCTCTTCTTCCTCTTCCTGTTCTTTTCTGTCCCTCCTCCTTATCCTACATCCAGAATCGTCACATCGTCGCACGGACGTTCTTGGAAAACAGTTACCATATTGGAAAATAATGATAGTCCATCCCTGGGTGAAAATAGAGCCTTTGTACCTGTCCAGTTACCCCTCAGTGCATCATTCATTTACCTCTTAATTTAGTAAGCTTATAATGAACTCTTGTTATCTGTTTGGCACTGTGCTAGGTACCAGGATAGAGCAATGGTGACTAAGATGCGATCCCTGCCTGAAAGTTGCTCAAAGTCTAAGTTGTTAGATGGACTTTTAAAAAGACTCATGAAACAGTGTGGAAGTGTAATGAGGAGAATCTGTATTTAGTGTTGTGGGAATACCAGGAGGCAGTGCCCTGACCTGTGTGGGGGCCACTGCGAGGAGTTTCCCGGAATGGGAGATATCTGGGCTGAGTCTTCAAGAATTAGTAGACGTGAAGCAGAGATGTGCTATTTGCTTTACAATGTACCTTACAAACTTTATACATTTTAGGATGAGAAAAGATACTACGTTCCATACAAACTAGAGAAAACTAAGGCTCAAGGGAGAAAAACAAGCATATTTTGAATGCTCTGCTAAAATTAAGCTTCTTTTTCCAATGGTTTCTATCTTGATCAGAAGCATTAAATGCAAGTACTATATGTGTTTGCTGAGTTTTCCTTCCTGACAATAAATACAGCAGTTGTGATATTGAGGTGCTTACAAAATGCTAACAAAGTTGAGCCTGGCTTATCTTAATCAAAGTTGGGGCCTTCCTTTTAGGAAGATAACCAGAAACGCTGTTTATGTGACATAATTTTAGTCACATTGAATATACACCCCTGTATCAGAGGAAGATAATTTTAGCCCGCAATAAATTATGCCACTGAATAATGGAACTTTACTCTACCATAAAAGAAATAAGAAAAATGTCCAGGTAGTGTATTTTAAGTACATTGCTTTATGGAAACTTTGATATGGTATTTGCATCATAGAAATCGGTGGACCTTAACTGAGAACAGATTGTTTATTTTTAGGTCCAAACCTTATTTACAGGTAAAATTTATTTTGTATATTACGAAAGCTAAACTTAAAAACTACATAATGGAGGAGAAAAACATAAAAACTGACACTTGTAAAATCATCACCTAGAAAAACTGAATATTGTCTAGATATAGCATGTAGTGTCTAGATTTTTAGGAGATTTCTTTTTTATTCAATTCAGAGATTAGAAGTGTTGTTAATTCCCCATACTTCCTTCCCCACAAGCCTGGCCTCCTCCGTTTATGGTTTCCCATATAGAGCGTTGAATCCTATAGCTGGCATTCATCTTCATTCCCTTTGATGCAACTCCTGATGGATGCTGAGAATAACTGGTTCTCAGTGTTCTAAAAAGACTCCATAAAGAGGCCAGAAAACTGAGCCCTGTAGACTAAATGTGGCCCAGCACCTATTTTTGTATAGACAGTGAACTAAGAATAGATTTTATAGATAAATATTTGTAACTGATTTAAAACAGAGAACACTAACTTGTAACCCCAATTAAGCAAAATGTTATCCCTCCAGAAAAGAATTCCAGTCTTCTCACTGGTAGACCACCACTGAAAAAGAAATCTACTTAATTATTACATTTTTAACTTCATCATTAAAATGTTGTGGAAATTTGTTTTCTCTCATTACCTATATGCCTATATCATATCTATGTAATATTACTACATAACATGGTGGCACCCCTTGGTCCACAAAAATTGTTTACCAACTTCTGATGTCAAAGAACAGTGGTAAGAAGCCTATTTTTTTTTTTTTCAGGCAAAACACTCTCCATTCCTGCAACTTTTCTCCATAGGATCTATTTTCCAAATCAGCTTCTTCCCCTGACCATTGATCTTTGTACCCTGTCACACCCCTTCCCTATGCCGTGACTAGTGCATTCTCTAACAGAGTAAAAGGATTAATGTCTTTAAAAATGAGGGGACAGCAAGTTGGCTATTTTATTTTCTAGCAGGAATGGGAAGAATGGAGAATACAAACAATTTCCCTAATACTCCTTTCTAATCCACAGCCTTTTCTTTTTCTTTAGCCTCCAGATTTCCTGGTAACTTCTCACAAAAATAAATACCCTGTATTCCATTCATAAGCATGTGTGAAATGGCAACATCTCAGCCTTTGTTTTAAACAAATAACTGGTTTCTACTAGAACATTATTTCCTCAGTAGCATTGACATAGTTAATGATCCAGATACCCTGTAATGTCAGCAGATCTTTTTGCAGAAATTACTTTGAAGTCAATGCAGCACAGCCTTAAGTTTAGGAACAACGAAAGGCAACCGGAGAAATAAATCAGAAACCTCTAACCC
The DNA here is from genome assembly GCF_041296235.1 of Equus asinus. Taxonomy (NCBI): domain Eukaryota; kingdom Metazoa; phylum Chordata; class Mammalia; order Perissodactyla; family Equidae; genus Equus; species Equus asinus. Next base: position 38,889,301 of record NC_091796.1, on the reverse strand, counting down.
CTCCTGTCTGATAGCAGGAACAAAAGTAAAAAGGCAGAACCCTCTCCCCACGCCCAGCTGACATTGTCCCCTCTTTTAGTCCTTCTGGTTACGGTCTGAATTTTCTTTCTGTCCCTCACATCAATTAAAATTTTATTAAGATTTTGTTTGAGAGGAGAAAGGGTATATATTTGTATCTGGGTTTTCAGAGTTTCTCAAAATATCTTTCCTGTAGTAAATGAAACATTTTTATAAGTATCCTTCATCCAGATATAAATTAAAGTTAGAACACAGGCTTTTGTCTTTATTAGCTCTAAACTTCTTTTAGGATTTCTTGTGAACCAAAAAATGCAGTTACCTGTTTACCTAAACGTTTCTCTGTCACTGCGAAGTTAACCCAGGGGACTGCTGTGTATGTAATAGGTCCAGAATAAACTTTGTCCTATGAATCATATGCGCCACTAGATTCATTTTTCATCAGCCAAATGACTAGTCCTATGCTGCAGGAGTAACTTTAGATATTTTTGGTAATGATTACTGATATCCCATTTATTTTTCTTTGAGCTAGTGTACCAGCATATACCTCACCTCTGCCTCATTTTTAAGTATGTAGATTTTTAACTGCCTGTTTCAGTTTTCTATCATTGCATAACAAATTACCACACACTTTCTAGCTGAAAACAACACATTTATCAAGTCACAGTGTCTCTAAGTAGAAATCCAACACAGCGTGGCTGGACTCTCAGCTCAGGGTCTCTGGGGGCTGAAATCAAAGTGCTGGCTGTGTCTGTGGTTCTCATCTGAGGCTCAAGATCTTCTTCCAAATGAACTGGCTGTTGGCAGAATTCATCTCCTTGTGGTTGAGGAATTAAGTCCCCAGTCCTTGCTGACAGCCAGCTGGGGACCCACCTAGTTCCTAGAGGCCACCCGCATTCCTTGCCACATGGCACCCACAGGCCGTTCAGAGTATGGATGTTTGCTTTTTATTCCACGACAGCCAGAAGGTGTCCCTCTGATTTCCTCTTCTGTGACCAGCCACAGAAAACTCTCTGTTTTTAAAGACTCGTGTGGTTAGGTCAGGCCCACCCAGATAATCTCCCTTTTTTAAGGTCAATTGATTTGAGACTTTAATTACACCTGCAAAATCCCTTCACAGCAGTACCTGCATTAGTGTTTGATTGAATAACTGGAGAAGGTGTGCGTACACCATGTGCCAGGAATCTTGGGAGGAGCGAGGGGAGCACTTTAGGATTCTGCCTACTATGCTGCTGCCCAAGAACATAGACTTTTCTGCTTTCCAGATGATGACATGTAGAAATTTGGATGAAAAAATAAAGTTTAGAGTAAAAACTCAAGGAAGAGAAATAGATTCCCAAAAAAAGATGTGTGTTTTTTTTTTTAAAAGATAGGACTCTCTCCAATCAAAGAGTCAGAAGGAAGAACAGCAATGTTCACAGGGAACTAAGTGGCCGATGACAAACCCTTGGAGCATAATTATCTTTGTGTTGCTCCAAATGTTTTTGATACACATTTTCATTCCTGATGTTGAAACGTTCTAAACGCTTGTTTAGAATAAATAAAAATGCATCTCAGTAGAATGCAACATTCCCAAAAATTCCCTGTGGGGAAGTTGGTGGTGGCAGCAGAACATAAATAAATTCATTAAAGAAGCCCGTGCACCATGCAATGGAAAAACTGCCCCTCTCTGGGCTGGCTGGACCAATGGCAAAGATGTTTCCCTCAGTCAGAGCAAAATTCTGGCAGAGAAAAGCTGTGACTTTAAAGTCCTGATACTTGTGATGTGGGTTTAATTAAAGCTGCTTCTTTCTTTTAATTGCTTTTATTTTTAAGCTTAAAGATTCAGGATTTTGTTTTCTTGTTAGTATTTTTATTTTTAGAGAATGCGGGAAGCGTTGTCTGCTCAAGCTGCTCCTACTGCATGCACCACCTGTGAACTAAGCCGACACCTAGAGTCTTGTTTCTAGGCATCTGGATCTAACATCCTTCAGCTTCCTTTTCTTTCTCCTGCTTCTGCATTATGCCAGGAAGCTGGGCCAATTAAGCACTTTTATTCTCACGGTTTAGGAAAGAGCATCATCTTCAAATGTCCCAGTCAGTTGGGAAAGAGTGTTGGGTACAGAGGAATGCCTTTCAAGCTTCCCTCACCCCATCTAACGGGTGCCAAAGCAAGATTTAGTGACCTTCCCTTAATGGTCTGCCAAACTCTGTTCCTGGGAGCCTGCCGGATCAGCCTGGAGCCAGTCAGCAGAGCAATGCTCAGAGGGTGCTCCCCCACAGCCTGGCTCCCAGGACCTCGGGGCTCTGGCGACCACTGAGAAAACAGAAGACAGGAGGACAGGGGTGGTAGAATGGCCTCTCCCCCATAACCACACCTGGGATCCTTCAGGAATGTCATTCCTGATGTCACCTTGATTTACTCCTCGTTGAGGCTTTGTTGACATTGTGTTATTGTTGTTGTTATTAGCAGTCACTCATTTATGTATTCTTTCAACAAATATGGACTGAGATTTACTGCATGCTAAGGATTATGCTAGACCATGGGGGAAAAAAAGTGTGGTAATAGTCCTTAGTGTACAAATTTAGTGTTAGAATAACCTCCAGTTTAGAATCTAATGGTGTGTTCTGTTTGTTATAAAGCTTCTGATTTTGTGAATATCAAATAGTAGATATTCCGTAACACTTTGCTATATAAACTTCTATCTAGCCTGTCAGTCCCTTTAGTGAACTATCATTTTCTGAAGAAAAAAAAATTACATATAAGTATTATGATTAAAATAAATCAAGTATATCTATAGCTGTTGAAATAAATTGTAGCTATTTATAATCATTCATGGTGTTGGGCTAGAACTTTTGCTTTACCTCCTTTTCTATCAGGAATTGTAAAGTTCTGTTTGTTCCAGGTGAGGATATCTTTTACAGGAAGTATTAAATAACTTCACTTGGATAAACACCAGATGAAATCATATAATTGAGAACTCAACTTCTAACTTGCAAATATTAGCCAAATGCCAGAGTCACTGTCCTACAATGTCTGTCAAGCCTTGTCATCAAGAGGCAAGCTCGTGGACCACTGAGCCTGCTGCAAAAATAATAATAATGGCACCAGCCCTAAGTAGCTTAATTTCTCAGAAAAATAATAAACTTCAATGTAAGATCAACTATGATGCATTTTATTTTTCAAAGGCAACCCTGCTGAATAGACAGGGATATTATATTGTGGAGAATGATAAGTTGAGGAAAATTTTTGTGACCAAACAGAATCAGAATCTACTATAAGCATGGTCATAATCATCATTTTCTTCTTATTTATCATTCTGGGAGTGTTCAATCCGTGATAGACAGGGACTTGGTTAGAATTCTTCATGCTTTTGCCTGTGTTTGCCCATGATAAGGTTTGTGTGGAAGCAGCTCATTTGGATAGTAAACCCACAGCAAAGCTGGAACAAGGAAGGAAAGCCAATCGACAAAGCAAAGAACTTCTAAGGAAGCTTGGGAACTGTCCACGCAGGGACAAAAGGAGGAGGTACTAATCCAGTTGTTCTGTCCTGCATTGGTCAAGCATGGCCCACACCCCGTGCTTCTGGGTTGCACACCTGTGAATGCCAGGCAGGTTCCAGGTGTTCATCCTGAGTCATCAGAGGAATGCAGCAAGAGCCAGAGGCCAAGTGCTGTCTGGTTGCAGCTGCACTGAGCTGGTCAAAATCTATGTCATAACAGTCACTCCTGCAGCGCCTGGAGAAAGTGATGGAGCCAAGATTTGAAAAGGTACAGAAGAGGGGTCTGAAACATCATCTACTGTGTACCTTGGCTTTCTCCATTAGCGGTTTTCTCATCAATATTTTCTGCTGGCTTTTATTTTTAAAAAATTTTGTTTTTTACAAAGTATGCACTTCCCATATTCTTGACCTCACTCAAGATACCCGTAGATAATCTGTACTGCTGATCAGGCATCTAGAGATCTCTTCATCCCAAATGCTAACCTGTCTCCCAAACAATTTTCCATGCACTAGGAAACTGGGCCATAGCTGTTTTCTGAATGGGTGAATTGAATGCATTTTCTGTTTTCTATCCCATTGTTTACTCTCATTGCACAAAGACAATTAATTGTATATTTAAACCGTATAGCGTGAGTGCAGAAAAAGTAACACTTCCCAGCCAATTACTGCTTACCTACTTTTCAGTGTCCCTGTGTACTTTGTCTGTTAGTGTTCATCTTGGCCAGATGGGCACACGATGCAGGGTCCCTGAGAGCAACAGCTGTAAAGGGAAAGTGGAAGACAGTTCCTCGTGGTTGCCAGCCTTGCAGATGCTCTTTCTCTTGAAGTGTGGCCTCTGGCATCTGGGATTCTGGCCATCTTCTCCAGTCATAGTGTGTGAGGAATACTAAAGGTACTGTGGGAAGCCACACTCAGTAAGTCTCCTTGAGCTTTCTTAGAAAACTGAGGTAAAGGGAAAGCTTCTAGGGATTATACATGATCTCTGGCAAACAGTAGGCGCTCTACCCTATTCCACTCACCAGGCATTATTGTGCACTCAGTTTGAACAAGGCATTATGCAAGGACCTGAGAGGAGAACAAAGATGAACAAGACATAGTCTATGTCTTAAAGTTGCTTATAATTTAGTGCTGTGGTCCTTAAGCTTTTTTCCCCATATGTCTTTGGGAGAATCTGATGAAAGTTAGGAACTATTCCCCCTGAAACACACATGACCCTAACCATAAAGTTTAGCCCATCATTTTAGAGACCCTCCTCTCCCCTGGAGTAGAGTCAAGGGCTTATCTATAAAATGGAGGGAACAACATGTCCATTAATAACTGTGAGAAATGCGTAGTGTCATAAATGGTCTTAGATGTGAAACTGTCTGGAGCAACAAAAGTGAGAGAGTAATTCCACCTGAGGGTATCAGAATGGGCTTCCTTGGGGCATACAGGTAGCACCTTGAAAGATAATAGACTGAAGGGTACACCTGATGAAGGGAGCAGGTTGAGTAAAGGCACATACAAGAAAGCCAAGGGCATATTCTGGAACTGTAAGAAGTCCAGTGTGGCTGGAGAGTAGTGGGAGATGAGGCTAGAGATTAGGAGACTGGAGTTCAAACAATGATTTTTATGCTTAGAAGCTTGGGTTTTATTCAATAGGCAATGAAAAATGGCATGACCAGAGCTGAGCCCTGTAATATTTCTTAGGATAGATGGAAAAGGGCAGGAACTGGAGATGAGTGAGGAGGCTTGAGGTAGAAATCTAAGTAGAAGGCAGTAAAAGCCCATATGACGGCACTGGGATGTAGGGAAGGGTAAGGGCACACTGAAGGAACCTGTGCACAGTTATCCAGCGAAGGCTAAAATGACTACCCAGGGGGCAGTAAGACACTAGATCCTCTTGCTTCTGAAGTTATTAAATCCATTCTGAACAAAGTTAAACACTGGCAGTGAGAAATTAGTTATTGTTCAGATCTTTCTTTTCATTTACCTTCTCTTATTATTTTTATATTCCTTGGTACAATACTTTGAAAAATAATAGGCTTAATAAATGCTTGTTCAATTGAATTTAGTTAAATTTAATTTACAGTATGACAGCTATTGAGCCAGCAATTATTATACCTCATTTTAAATAATGATGCTGGTCTACATCCACAATTTAAGGAACACTGAATACTTTTTCTTCATAGGCAATGGATGTACGGCCAGGGCCTTTGAGGACTGGCGTGATATGCAATTTGATTTTACACCAAAATTATGTTGTAGACCTTTTTCTGAAGCTGTATTACACAATCCACCTTAACCAGGAAATTGAGTGAAATTAAAGTATTATCTGTGTAAGATGTGATGCTTCTCTCTGAGGATCTTTGGCAAAGAGAACTATCTTGGTGATGAAGGAATACTTTGGGAGCAAGGAAGATGTTGAGTTTGGAAGCATAAAATAATTTGCTGAGCGACTCAGATGTTTAGATTCATGTGTTATAAAGGTGTAGCTAATGGAAACCAAATCTGAAAATTACACTTCTATTAACATTTTCTTTCCAAACTCAGCATTAGGTTAACGTGAGTGATGGCTGATATCTTCAATGGAATCACATCAAAAGACGTTTATTGACCCTAGCAAAGCATACCACTTAACCGAGTTCTTCCTCCCTAATGGCTTTTTAAACACTGTTTAGTTATGATCAAAGGCCTGAATAAGGGTGTAAAAATATATATATTATTTATTTGAGAAAATCTTAACAACTGGCTAATTTGCACGTGGCTTTCTTGACCACACTGTTCCTGGGGTTCTCGTGATACCTTTTAAATAAATTCCTCTGAATCAAATGAGCATCAACTTCCTATTCTTCCTGTCTCGTCTAACTCCATCCTGTAAGTGGTGCTCCCTACTAGTGGTTCTCTAACTTCATCCTTTAAAATCACCAAAGGAGCTGCTTAAATCCTGGGATGCCCTGGCCACACCCCAGACCTGTGGAGTCAGAGGCCGCAGTTTGAGACCCACTCACTGCTCTGAGGATCACCTCTGGATTGGTTGGCTGTAGAGGGGGATCTGAATTAGCTCACATGGTAGTTTGAAAATGAAACCAAGCATTAAACTTTACAGGATGTAACTTCCCAATCTATTTGCTTACTGAAAAATTAGGCAAGTGTTATGTAATGGGCAATAGAAAAGGTTACTTAGGTACAGACCCTGCTTTCCAGTAAGCTCCAGCACAAAATCCTCTGGCCCAGTCAGGTCAGTACAAGATCTGGTCGCACCGTCTTCGTTCCTAGCTCTGTGCGGTTGATCGTCCATCCTCCTCTTCCCGGAGTATCCTCCCTTCCTCATCTCCATGTATTCAGATCCTGCGGTGATTCGGGGACCAACTTGAGCCCTACCTCCTCTTCTTCTAGACCTTTCCAAAGTTTCTAGCCCACAATAGCATCCCTGTATTTTGAGCTCCAGTAGCTGTTTTATTTAAATCTGCACTGTGGATGTGGGCTTTTGATGACATGGTGTCTCATCCCGATCTTCACTTAAGCCAGCTGAGTGTGCCTGTCCCTAGGGGAATTCCAACCTCTTTTATGGTCAGGCTCTCATATTTGTTAAGTTACCTATAACGTCAAGCATGATGTATTGTAGAAACTTTAAAATTACTGTTTGGATTTAGTTTCTTTTGAAAATATTATGGAATCTCATTTCTTGCTTCCTCTCCCAACTTTCTCCATATGTTAATGCCTTACGTGCAATAGATGCATGGTAAGTAGTGATACATTGAAATATTCTTTTTTTTCTCATGAGTTTTCAAGTATTTGAATTTTCTCTGAATTTTCAAGTATTTGATCTGAAAGTGAACTAAGATAGTCATCCCTGTGATACAACCTCTCATGGATACATAGCATCACATATGTTAAGAGGAAAACAAATCTGAAATTATAAAAGAAAGGTTGTATTAAGGGACAAATATCTTTATAACTAACAGAGTGGAGGAGAGAACTGAAAGAATTTGAAAGGGGAAGTTTTATAATTCTATCTGAACATGAAAGTAAATTTTAATGCCTGTTTTCTCTCAAAAATAAGAATAATACCTAAAACGTGTGTAGTGCTTTACAGTTTACCGTTTTCCATGTAATTTTCATGCTTCTCAGAACACCTGTAAGATAAGAAAGGTAGATATTATTGGTCCCATTATACAAATGAGGAAACACTTGAATCCAAGTCTACTTTCTCTACCCATTTTTTTCTCTGTAAGAGAAAATAGATTACTATTGCACACTTTCTGCACTTGTTTGCCATGTGTGTCTATTCCCCCACCATCTCTAAGTTTTGTGTGGTCAGGGACCTGCCTATCTTGTTCATGCTAATTCTAGAACCCAGATAGTGCTGCCACATAAGAAGGGCTGAAGGAATACTTACTGTATGAATGAAGATTTTAGTCTCTGGAGTGGAAGGTAAAGAAAGAAGGCTGGTTAGTGGCTTGAGGCAGTTTGAAGAGGAACCCAGAGTCGTTCCTGACATTCACAAGGGGATGCGTTTCTCTCCCCGCGTCCTCACATCCCACCCATGTGGCAGCCTGACCCACTTATGAAGCTCCTTAAAAGCATTTTTACTTAATGCCTACTTGGCATTTAGAATACAGTCACGTGGCACTTAACGACAGGGCACATTCTGAGAAGTGCATTGTTAGGCAATTTCGTCGTTGTGCGAACATCATAGAGTGTACTTACGCAAACCTAGACGGTAATAGCCTACTACACACCTAGGCTATATGATACTGATCCTGTGGGACCACCATTGTATATGCGGTCCGCCATTGACTAAAATGTCATTATGTGGCGCATGACTGTACTGAATGAAACTTTCCATTTGAGAGCTGTCACAGGAAAAGGACAAGCTTATATGTGTGCTCATCTTTTAGTGCTAAAGACATCAGAACTTTATTGGATGGCTAAAAGAACGAATCCCCATGGTTAACTTTTCTACAAGCCTACAAACATATTTTAAGAATCTGCTATATGAATGAAAATAATTTGGCACTTCAAACCTGCAGTATAAACTAATCAGACATACCACATGAACTTGCTTCTCATACTCTGAAGGGTGTGGTTGTAGTAGAAAATTCATGCTGGGAATTTTCCTGCAGGTCAGGAAACTTTGTTCTAGGGAGGGGAGAATTGGGAGTTTTCAGGAGAAACACCTGTCTCCTTGCAGTGGGATTTGGTGAGTAAGTCAACAAGAGAACTCTCCCTGCTTTGATCTGTACATCTCAGAGATGGGAAAACAGACACAACAAAGCCCCAGACAGCAGTCACCATCACATCAAGCAGTGGTAGCAAGGGTGGGATTGGGGTTGAGAGAATGTATCTACATGCTAGAAGATTTATATGTGTGTGTGTGTATATATATATATATATATATATATTCCCAGTGGCATATCGACAGATTATGTTCAATTCCCAGCCTAACTGCAATTTCCCTTTCTCCTAATGAAGGAAGAACATCATAACGCAATGAGTGATCTTCTTATAGATGTAAATCTTGAACCCCTCTAAAACGATGTATATTTATACATAATTATACAAATCATTTTTAAACTGCATCAATTAATTGATAGTTACCAGCTTCTTGCAACACATCTCACAACCAGTTAGAAGATAGTAGGCTGTCTTGATGCCAAAGGACTGAGAACTGCGGACTTCGAGCAGTGTTTCTCGTACTTTAATGTGAATACGAACTGCCTGGGAACGGTGTGCATTCAAAAATGCAGATTCCTATTCTTTAGGCCTGGAGCGGAGGCCTGAGATTCTGCATTTCTAACAAGCCTAGTGCCTTGTGACTCCAAGTATGGTCCTGGACCAGCAGCAGTGGCATCACCAGGGAGCTAATTTAAGCGTGTAGGTGATTCCAATGTGCAGCCACTGTTGAGAACTGCTACTCCAAAATGACTGAGTGAAGTCACCATAAGATGATTGTTTCTTGACCTTCCCCAGCTACAAGCCCTTTGAGAGCCTTCCAGAGGTTTGTAGAATAAGTCATTATCAGAATCACCTGGAGAGCTTTGTCAACCCCTTTCCCACGCTCCTAACTTTTGGAACCAGTATGTGGTAGAACCTGGGCTTGAGAATTTTGAGGAGATCTCCAAGTGTTTTAGGAAAAGGACACTTAGATCCACTGACCTGTTCCAGTCTCTGGCCCTGGACTAAATCATGAACTAGACTAATTCCTATCCTTTCTATACCCTCTCTCCCATATTTTACCCTATTTATATGATTCTTTTACTTCTATTAAAGTTTATATCAGTCATTTCTATGTAGATATAAATGAGTTTGACATTTTTGTACTTTTCCCAGGGATACTTAGATAATTTGTCATCACTGTGAAGTAAAGAGTCCATCTCCTATTAAAATAGTGTCAGACATCAGCAAACAGATAAGAAACATCACTTGAGGTCGGCAGACTTCTCTACCCACATGCCAACACTTCCTCCCACTCCCACACCCCCGCCCCTGCCCCAGCCCTTTTCTACTGGAGATTGCCTCGATTTAAGGCAAACTATTGAAGCTTTGTCTACTTCCATTTATTTCTAAAGACAAACTGTGAGATATTAATGATTAATGTCTGAAATTAACGCTAATATTATTTTTAAGATTCTATGAAGCACTAAATACTACTTTTAAGAATATATTTTGTTTATTCTTGATATGGCTGTTGACAAAATAATTGTATTATGCAAGCTGTTGCCTTATCTAGTACACTGGTATAAAATGTATGCAGTTACATGGATGTAACTTCCCGTCACCTGTGCCTAATAGCAGGTAAGCCATGATGGACAGTTAAAGCTGGATGGATAGTTAGTAAAGTGTGCACAGTGCCATCTAGTGGTGGACAGTCACCATTGCACAACCTAAATGCCCTCATTTTCTAAAATGATTTGATAACAACAGTAAGTGACAAATTTATGCAACTGTCAGACTTTTAAAACAAGCCTCTTAATAACTTCCTAATGACTCTCAACCTAGCACATTTCTTAGTGTTGCTATTTAATTAAGCAAAAGGCTTGTGAGACATCTTTTCCAACAATAATGAAAAGGGATTGAATGCTTATTATGCACTAAGCACTGTGTGAGATACTTTATATGAATCATCTCATTTGATCCCCACAATAACCCCATAATGGAGGAAGTATTAACTGTCCCCACTTTGCAGATGAGGAAACTGAAGCTTAAGGATGTTAAGTGACTTGCTCAAGGTCGTGTGGATAGGCAGTAGGGCAAGCCAGGAGCCTGAGCTGTTCTGCACTGTGCTCTGTGCCTCCCAAAGTAGTTACCAGTGAAAGAAAGTTTCCAAGAAATCTTTATGAAGAGGGCCTTCCTCACCAGGTCTCAAATGATCAAAACGGTAAAATCAATTCAATTCCAACAATTCAGAATTCATGACAACTAAACAGAAGAAATATCTGCTTTTGTGGCTGCGATGTGGTTTCTGCTTCTTTTGTTATCACCCGCATGTAATATATATTCAAAATTATATGTTAGTTTATTGAATTTGGCGGACTGGGCTAAAACTTAGGTTTTGACTCATAGATGCTGTAAATTAATAATAGCACAGCCTGACTGCAGATCAGAGAGTGTTCACTTCTTAAGACTAAGAGCTGGCATTTGTTCAGCACCCATGATATGCCAAGTCCTGTGGTCAGCACTTGTATATACATTTTCTCTCTTATCCTCAATACAACTCCCTCTGGGTGGTATTAGTTTCCTCATTTCTAAAAAGGGCATAATAAAATTGATAAGGTAAAATAACTCACCCACAGTTTTAGACTTATTAGTGGAGCCGGGAGTGAAACCTCAATCTTTGCGATTGCAAAATCTGTATCCTTTCCACTCTGCCACTCCTGGGAAATAAGTATGTATAATGTGCTTGATTACAGTTTTCTTGTGTACTTACTGCTACCCCCTCCTGCAAAAATACCACCGTCCCTTACTTGGTCTACAGCAATAGACTTCAGCTACTTCCATATGCATGTCTGTCCATCTCCGTTCCTTTCTTCCTTTACAGTCAGAAATGATATTTTTAAGCTACATTTCTGATCATGTCTCTCTCTTATTTAAAAGCCATGTCTTCATACTCTTAACATAAAGACCATAATCCCTATCCTAGATACTGTGTTCCTCCAGCCTTTCCTTGTTCCTCTGGCCCCTTCACAACCATATCATAATCCCATTTTGTACCTAGCACCCTGTCTGTCAGAGTGGGTCATCATTTCTGATTATCTGTTGGTGTGATGGGGAGTCATGTCTATATACTCTCTGAGCAGGAACCACATCTGTATTGTTTTCACTGAGTCCCCAGGCCCAACTACAGTGCCTTGCCCATAATTATGAAAACTAGTTTTATTTATTTATAGCTATCTATTCTCACAGCCAGAATGACTATTTTATTTTTCCTTATATAGAGACCTTAAATATGTGGAAACACAAATAGGGAGCATATTTCTTTTTAATAACTTTCACATGATTTTGGGATATTTTATTTGTCAATGTAATAGGCTATTATTATTTTCTACATTACATGCCCTATTCCAATAATTTTTTCTTTTTTTTTTTTTTGAGGAAGATTAGCCCTGAGCTAACTACTGCCAATCCTCCTCTTTTTGCTGAGGAAGACTGGCCCTGAGCTAACATCCATGCCCATCTTCCTCTCCAATAATTTTTACAGGCAACATTCCATTGACTCTTCATGGTAACATCTGGGGGTAGGTGCTATTATGAGCCCCAGTTTTCTAAGATGAAAACTCAGAGGAGTCTAGTAACTTGATGGATGGCATACCTAGGATTCAAACCAAGGCTTGTGTGATTTTTCATGGCTATGCCTCATTGTCTCTTTAGCAATCGAAGGCATCCTCAGAAGACTCTGTTCCATTTAGTCGACAGATACTCATTAAGCTCCTATAATGTGTGAGGCTAGGGGTGTGAACAGTTATCATGACAGAGACTGTTCCTGTGGCATGTACAATGCAGAGGGGAAACAATAACCAGCCGGTCTGCAAGAGAGTTCACTAAATGCTGTGATGTGGAAGAACAGGGTTCCAAGGTGCACGTAGGAGAGATACAAAACCTAGAGGCAGGGGCTCCAGAAAGACATCCTTGAAGAAGTGGTGTTGACGCTAAGGTATGATGGGTGAGAAATAGATAAGAAGTAAATGGCGCCAGATCAAAAAGAACTTTGCAAGCCATGTTGAGGAGTTTGGATTTCAAATTAATGGCAAGTTATTAAAGGACTTTAAGCAGCATACTCATGAGATGTCAGACTTGTAGTTCAGAAATATCACTCTGGCTACAATGTATAGAAAGAATTGAAGTGGAGAAAGAATACAGACAAAGGAACTGGCTCAGTCAACCAGTAAGAGGTAATTGTGACAGCGTTGGATGATGGAATTGGGTGATGGGAATAAGGGTCCATGGAAATGGAGGCATTAAAGTGATATTTAGGAGATAGAGTCCATAGAACTTGGTCACTGATAGCATGTGAGAGGCAAGGACCTAGGAATGAAATCCAGATTCTGGCTGGAGTAGGAGCTGGAGGAGGGATGGAGGGTGATACCATTTACCAGGGAGGGGAACCCCAGAGAAAGTGGGTTTGGCAGAGAGGAGATGAGTGTAGAGGCTGGACGAGTAGAGGCTGAATTGCCTGAGGGACCTCCCTGTGGGTATGTTGGCCACTCCCATGCACCTGTGTGATTCTGTCTCTGGGCATCCTGAGAGCCTCTCTGTGCCCTACAAAGGCTCACCAGGAGAGACCGAGGCATCCAGATTATCTCCCTCTACCTGCAACCATTTTTTTTCTCAGCTTGCAGCTGTCTCCCTCCTATGCTCAAGTTCGCAGTCCATGCTCCTCTCCTCCGATGACTGTTTCACATGATTCATAGGCAGGAACCAGATGAAAATGGGTCAGGAAGCCTACCTCTCGTGATTACCTGGGCACAGATACCAGTCAGGATGACAGGCCAGATCTCATCATCACTGCTCTCTTTGCATCCTGTACCCAGACATATCCCCAAGGACTTTAGCCAGAGGATCTGTAGATTAAGTATATAGCAAATACGTATAGGAGACCCAGCTATTTCCCTCAAAAAGTTAAATAAATAAATTCAACTTATAGATGCCACCTCCCTGGGAGTGCCTTGGTTGCTAAATTGAAAAATTGGATAAATAACATTAAGAAATACGAATAATTTTCTTGTTGCGTGATATACCAAGAAGGTTGCAAACTTGAAATCACATAAATCTGAGTTTATCCAAATCTAATAAATATTTATTTCAGTTGGAAAGTGATTTGTATTCCTCTGCCCTCAACCAGAGATATGCTGAAAAGTTGTTCTTTTGATGTGACTCCTAGTATTCGTTTGTTCAAATATAATGTGTTGTCTCTGGGTACCAGGCATTACCACTTTTGACTTCATACATTTTCCCATTTAAGGAACACCATCCCACTTTCTAGTTGAGGAAAGTAAGGCTCGAATCTTCGAGGCTAAGAGGATCTGCACTTGTAGTAGAAGAAGAGTCAGATTTGGACCCAGGTCTCTGGACTCCAAGGCCAGGAGCTCAATTGTGTTGGTTTTGTTTTTTAAATATAGTGTTAGAAGTGAGCAAAGAGGCAGGAGACTAAAACTTGGGAGTTGTTGATTGAAAAACATATGTGGACTGTAGATTTCATAGGAACTAAAATGTAAGTGTATATTTCATTGAGAAAGACAACGTTTATTTATTTTTTTTAAAGATTTTTTTTTTATTTTTTCCTTTTTCTCCCCAAAGCCCCCCAGTACATAGTTGTATATTCTTCATTGTGGGTCCTTCTAGTTGTGGCATGTGGGATGCTGCCTCAGCGTGGTTTGATGAGCAGTGCCATGTCCGTGCCCAGGATTTGAACCAACGAAACACTGGGCCGCCTGCAGCGGAGCACGCGAACTTAACCATTCGGCCACGGGGCCAGCCCCGACAACGTTTATTTTTAAACAAAAATGTAATGAAAAGTGAACCGTAAACTTCGTGAAGCTATAAAAAAATTAGAACTCTCATACACCACTGATGGGAATGTAAAATAGTACAACTACTTTGAAAAACGTTTTGGAAGTTTCATAATTAAACACCCATACCATACACCTACCAAATAAACAAGCAACCTAGCTACTTTGTTTCTAAGTATTTACCCAGAGAAATGGAAGCGTATGTCTATACAAAGATTTGTACGTGATTGTTCATAGCAACTTTATTCATGATAACCAAAAAGTGAAACAATCCAAATGTCTACCAGAGGTAAGTTGATGACCAAATTGTGGTATATCCATATCATAGAATACTATTCAGCAATGAAAAGGAAAAGCTATTACACATGCAACAACATGGACGATTCTCAAAATAGTTACACTAAGTAAAAGAATCCAGACCAAAAAAAGAGCACCTATGTATGATTCCAGCTGTATAGAATTCTAGAAAATCATGATGGGAGGCAGATCTGTGGTTGCCTGGGATGGGGAGTGGGATGGATTAAAAAGAGCATGAGGAGACTTTTCCGGGTGATGGACGTGTTCGTTGTCTTGATTATGGTGGTGGTTTCTGGGATGTCAAAACAAGACCTCAGGGTGAACAGAAAAGAAATAGAAATGGATTTCTTGACTATCCTAGTGAAAATAACCATGCCTTAAGTTACATGAGCTAGTCAACAATGTATCCAGGAAACTGTTTGTTCTTGACTAGGTTAGTTAAGTGATCTGTGACTTAGTCCTACTGCTCATTGTGTAGATAACTTTTTCTTTTTCCCCTGCCTGTCTTCCTGCCTATTTAATGTTCCCTTTTTTCTTATTTCAAACCTTATACTACTAAAAATATGTAAATAAATGCAAATATTTTAAATATCAAATGCAGTTTTGATATCCTTTCGAACACTAGAATTTAAGTGTTGTTTTTCTCTACTTTTTTTTTGAAGGGTCAGTGTGTGCAGTGGGATAGTGCTTTAAAGCCGATAGACTTGTTAATCTCAATCACAAGTACTATATACTTCAACGTTGCTAAGAAACTAGATCTTAAATGTTCTCATCTCAAAAAAGAAATGATAATTATGGGACATGGTGTGTTAGCTAATATTATGGCGGTAATCATACTGCAATATAGAAATGTATCAAATCAACACGTTGTTCACCTTAACCTTATGCAATGTTATATGTCAATTATATCTCAATATGAAAATAAAAACAAATAGACTTGAATTTGAATGCTGATTTTGCCATTGACTGGCCTTGGACCTTTGCATTTGTCAGTTTCCTCACATGTAATATGGGAATAATAGCTATATTTCAAGGGCATTATGAAGATTAGAAATAACCGTCTACTGTGGTGTTCAGTAAATCATTTGCTTGCCATTATACATCGTACATCAAGTCTTTGAGATCATGCTCTATATGCGTTTACTTATGTCAATCTCTACAACAGTCACATACCCAAGCCTGCGAGGCACCTGGACAAAACAGAACAGATGGTACATGAAAATAATGAATTCACCTCTCCATGCACTTTAGGCTGATGTGTTCACTCTGCTTTAATTGTATGTAGTGCACCTGGTGGACATTTGGAACGTCATAGAAGCATTGCGGGAAAATGCTCTGAACAACCTGGACCCAAACATAGAACTCAATGTGGCCCGCTTGGAGGCTGTGCTCTCCACCATATTTTACCAGCTCAACAAACGGATGCCAACCACTCACCAAATCCAGGTGGAGCAGTCCATCAGCCTCCTGCTTAACTTCCTGCTGGCAGCCTTTGATCCGTAAGCTTCCCCTGAATGTCTGTTACTCTCTATATGTTCAGTCTCCCCTTCCTCTTGTCCTTTTTAGTCTTTATTCCAAATAATTTTCTAGGGGAACCAACTGCCTTTTTTTCCTTGATCAGATACTTATTCAACAATGTCTCTATGTGTTTAACATAAATTTTAAATGCTATCCAGAAGACTAGAGAGTAAAATAACCCCATAGGAAATTGAGGACAACTGTATTTTATGTGCTGACCTTTATTTAACTCATCCCACGCTTCCTAGAAGTGAAGAACACTTGAAATTGTTATGTGATGGCATGCCTTTGGAGCAATTTAATGAAGCATGAAGTGGAAGGATGTTTTTAACTCTCTTCTTTGCAAATTGTCTAAGACAGTGTTTCTGAGGTGTCATAACAAGACCCTAGAGCAAACGGGAAGAAACTGAAAGGAGTTTCTTGACCAGCCTAGTGAAAGTAGCCATGACTTGCGTTGAATGGGCTGGTCAATAACGTACTATGTCAAACAATGTGATGCTGTCCACACACCGAAATTGGAAATCAGCCTCACTATCTTACAATTTTCCCTTGTAGAATCAGAGTTTCAGAGCCGGCTGAGATCTTAAAGACTGTTCTTCTAAATCTCTCATTTTACAGATGAAGGATCTGACGCACAAAGAGATTGTCACTGTCCAGTGTCTCTCAGTGTGTTAGTGGCAGAATGGTGACTTAGGTATTCAGCTTAGATTTCTTTCCCAAGGCATATGTGGCAGCCCTGCGAAATGTAAAAGCTCCCTGAATTACATTATCAGCCTAAATTTCAAAATGGCTTTTGCTGATAGCTCCTAGTCTAGATATAGTATCAACACCTCCACTTTCACTACTGGTATTGAATATTAAAAGGGAAAATTGCTAACTTGACCTTTCAGCAATCACATTTTAAGACTCTCAGAAGATTTTGCTTAGTCTCTTTGTCTGCCAATGCTTGGGAGTGGCTCAACCTGACACTGGAGATGTTCCAGCCAGGTGGATGTTATTATGCCACTCACTTACAAAAGTCACCAGCTGTCACTTTGCAACCTAGAGTGGTAACAGAATTGGTCATGCTCAGTTTGACCAGTGTACATTATTGTCTCCATGATGCTTATATACTGAGAAATTCTCAAGCAGAAATAAACAATTTTAAAACAAGAAGTCCAGAGTGATAGAGCCTGCTTAGTCTGTACAGACTTCAGAACTGATGTACTGTTTTGGAGTAATCACTATAGTAACCGAGTGGCAGGCAGGTAGAGAAGGCTGTGGTTCCACATGACAGGTGGCAGAATGGAACCAGGCTGTAGAATTTCCATAACAGAATTTCCATCCTTTTCCCTTAACAAGAACATGACATCTTTCAGACTTGCTACTAAAATCTTCAGGGAACTTATTTGTTACAAATGTAACAGTGGAAAATGTAAAAAGAGAAATATAATTTCCTGCTAAATCTTGGAGTCTTGCTAGAGGATTCATAAGGAAGCAAAGCTAAAACATAATTTGGACCCACTCTAGACAGAAACAGGGCCAGATTAATGATAAGGAAGTGGGGGGGGGGGTTTAAATATATGGGACTTAAACTGATAGAGTTAGATTTTTCACTTTTGTTTAGAAATATTGGGAAGATCATTTCAAAAAATACAGCTGTAAATGTTCTCTAAATAACTATGATAGTGTAGCTGAATCATTTCAAGACTGATGAATGGTGAGCTTAAGGACTACCCCAAGGTAAAGAGAAGTTCACACCGATGTTCAGAAGTGTTTGGTTAGTACTCTTCTTATAGAGAGGAAGGCCCCCGATGTATACTTTCAGTAATCTCATAGTGATTTATAAACACATCCACGTAGAGAAACTTCATTGTAGAGATTCATAGATCTCCATAGAGAGCCCAGTCTGCAGGTACTTCTGCCTTCTCTCCTTTGTCACGGAAAGTGAGGATTGGCAGTTCTACTGATGCTCAAATGTCCAACTGATGAGTTTGGAAATTTTAGACAATGTCAGATGTAAGCCATCAGGAAGTAACACTACCTGGAAATATAACTTAGAAGTGAATATAAAAAAAGAACTAAGAATAAAATGAATGTTGAATTCTATGTCTAATAATAGTAAACTCCTGTTTATTCAGATAAGATCCAGTATGGAAAACTGATGTCACTTCTTATCACCTATCCCGTGTGTTTTCAAGGGAGCCTTCTGTATGTTGTTAGACATGAATGAGCCTGATACTAATAGATCAAGATGTGTTGTTGCTATTATAGAATCACTAAAACATTTAGGAGATTTTTCCATATTTGCTGTATTTTAAATGGACGTATTAAAAAAAAAGAAGAAAAGAAAATATCCAAAATAAAAGTTAGAGATGCCTTCAGAACCTGGACTCTAAAGAGGTAATGCAGAAAAGAAGGAAAGACAGTATAGCAATTTAAACTCATGAAGAATAAGAACTTGCGTTTAAAGAAATGTGGTCATTATTTTGATGGTGCCTTAAAATTCACCAGACCCAGCCAGTTGAACTCTGCCAAGAAAATAGTAACCTGAAATGAGGATCAAGGCCCACTTCACTTGGACGTACCCCCAGGAGCCAGACTCACCTTCCCACAACCATAGTTCCCCAAGAATAGCACTCTCCTGTTCCTCCCCTCCCCCCAGACCCCCTGGATCTCGGTTCTCATAAAGGCATGCTTACTGCAGACCATAAGCTGCTGGTTTCAAGGTTTCTCTGTTCTTTGGCCAAGTCAGCCTCTTAGAATATGCAATACATAGGTACATACGTAGCATGATTTGTAGATGTTAGCAGCTAGCATTTGCCCCCAGTGGCCTATGCCCAGGCTTGTTCTGTCCCTGGATAGGCATTCCCTTGAGTCTAGATTTTTGTTCTTCATGACTTTCCTTCTAAAAATGGCTATATCCCTGGGCGGGGTGACCCAGTGATCTATTACCAACCAACTTATAAGCAGACCCTTTCCATACCCAGAAGTGACCTTCTCTAGGGTCTCTAGGGAAATGGATGGGTGTACCAGAGAAGGATGGGCAAGGAGATGTCAGAAGAAGCAGGGGCTGACGGGGAAGAAGAGTATTAGGAAACAGCCAGAGTCTTGAGCCCGTCTCTTCCTCTTGTCTCTTTCCTTCTGTGCATCCCAGGAACTGGCCTGCCGCCTTCCACCTGAGGCTCTCTCCTTCAGAATCCACTACAAATTGGCAGCAACTCTTCCTCTCACCTCTTGTCCATATCTGAGCAGGGGGGAAAATATATCTTTGAAGTGTTCCAAGGGCTTTTACTGTTATTATTTTTTAGAAAATTGCAAGTAGAAAAAAAAGACAACATGGCAGAAAGTTACAAGATGAAAATAATTCTTTTTAAATATCTTTATTGAGGTATAATTGTTATGTTGAAAGTAATTCTTAAAAGTCTATGATGTGTGGCCTTTTGGAGAGGTAAGGTCACAAAGTCTGGTGCACTGGAAGCCCTTCCCTTCTCCTGGCTGGGTGGGTCACCCTTCTCCAGGTCCTACTGCTCCTTGCACATGAGTCTGCTACTCTCTTAGAGAGTCTGAGCCTGTCCTACTGCTTGTCTGACTGCCTCCTACAAGCTGCTTTAGAGTGGGACCATGTCTTATTCTTTGTGTGCACAGCACCTGAGACAACACTCATCACATAATGAATCAGTGAGTGAATGAATGAGTGAAAATCAAAGGTTGACTTTTCTTTGCTCTTGTCCCACTAATTTCATTCTTTTTCTGAGATTAAGTCATCTTTATTCTGCAATATATTATCAAGACTAGCGAGTCCAAGTTTGCCCTGCCGCCTAGATTCATACCCTCTAGTTTTACTTCTGCTCCACAGAGAAGAAAACCAGATGCTCATGGTCACTAGCGTGGTAATCCTATTTTCACAAAAGACTTCATATACTTCTCTTACTCTCTTCCTACTTCCCTGGAAAGCACTAACAACAGCTTTAGTCTGTTGACTTAATCTCATTTCAATTCAGTAGAATCTTCCTTCTTAAGACAGCTCCTCATAAAGTAGATTATGTGACAGTGGCCTTGTTTTTAGCAAATATTGTTTTCACATACATTCAGCCAGTCAAACCTCATAGTCGGACAATAATAAACATTACAAGAAATAGCAATTTTCCTATTTTCAGTGGTCAAACTATATTCTTAATGCCAATTCTCTAATGATAATATTATAATAATGGTAATTCTGGCTAAGGTGTACTGAGCATTTACCGTATGCCAACAATCTTACTGATTTGGCACTGCATCATTATAACTTTCCAGGTTGAGAAAGTGATGAAGCTGAGACGTAGAGAGGCTAAGTAATTCACAGCTCATATAGCTTCATACTAGATAAGGTGAGTGGAAAAAAAATCATTTTGTGTCAGGAGTCAGTTTAAGTTCAGTTCTATTCATACTTTCTGTTTCATTTTTTTAAATGAGAATTAATGTACATTTTCTCCCCCAGATTTACCCTGCTTATTACAGGAAATTATTATTATATTCACATTCCTAACCTTTCCAGTTTGTGGCATTTAGACATCATTGACAGAGTGTATGTGAAAGAAATATTTGATCTTAACAAGATTTACATTATAAATTTAGAGTCAGTTTTATGACAGCCATCCAGAACTCCAAATCCATCATATAATGCTCTTTCATAGAGCATACAAAATCCTGGTATTTTCCTCTCTGTTTGACACATCACACCTTGCTTGCCATTTGAACATCCATTCCCACTGCTGAGTCCCCCGACACTATGAAAGGGACCACAGCACTATTTCAGATGCGGGGATATGAAGTAATCCTGAAACTCTGCCAAAATCCTCTGCCTTTTGAGTTTTAAACTGATTCTGATGTTTAATGCAAAATGTAATACAAAGTACACAGCCATTTCTCTGTGCACCAACAAAATGTTTTGTTCCCCCCTTGAGACTGTGTGGATGTGTGAGAGCGAAGGGAAAAGAGAAAAGTCATACAAAACCAAATGTTCTTTTTGCTTCTCATTGTCTATGTGGCTAAAACTAGATAGTTAACATAGTGTTTACTTGGCGTGGTGATTTTTTTCTTGGCACGTCTTAAATTCAAGATGTCCATAGAACATTATCCTCTAGTCACTAAAATTTTGTTCTGATAGAAGATAGTTTGTTCCAAGATTCCTACATGTTGCTAAGATGGAACCTCTTTCCGAAGTGTTTTCACAATTGTAGTGAATTGAACATCCCTAATGTCACTCATCTATCTGTCAGACCTATCCTTTGCATGGGTGGTAGATGGGATTTGTTGGGGTAAGGGAGACAAGTCAACAGTTTTGGCCCCTTCTGTTCTGGGGAAATTCCTGGCAAACTCACTTGGCCCTGTTCTATGAGGAATTCTTTTTTTTTTTCTTTTTTTTTGAGGAAGATTAGCCCGTAGCTAACATCTGCTGCTGATCCTCCTCTTTTTGCTGAGGAAGACTGGCCCTGAGCTCACATCCATGCCCATCTTCCTCTACTTTATATGTGGGACGCCTACCACAGCATGGCGTGCCAAACGGTGCCATGTCCACACCCGGGATCCGAACCGGCGAACCCTGGGGCGCTGAAGCAGAATATGTGCACTTAACCACTGCACCACCAGGCCAGCCCCAATGAGGGATTCTTATCGCAGATGTTTTGCTAACATTTTGGACAGCCCAAAGAGATGCCAGCACCAAATAAGGGGTTTCTCTCTGTTCACATGTTAACTCCACTGTCCCAAAAGCAAGAGTCATTATGTACATGATCAATTCTAAATTCAAGGTATCACATGACTGTACAATCTAATAGTAAGGGCCAAAGTCAATCTTTGTAATTTTACTCAAAAATTTAGCATTTCTCAATGTAAAACTTAAGTGATTAATCAGAAAGTTTCTTTTCACTTGTGCATTCATTAATTTAACTAATATATAGTAAGAGCTTACCAGGTGCTAATTGCTATGCTAGGCTGAGGATGAAAGATGAATAAGATGAGGTCCCTGCCCTTTGTAAAAATGCATTGCATTAAAATTAACTATTTTTGACTCTTTCTTCCCAATGGACTATGAGCAAATATCCCCAACCTCTGAGGCATTGCCAATAAATACCTATTGAGTGATCCACGTGAACAAAATAATTCCCTGCTAAAGGAACGGGTTATGATAGAGGCATGTGGTGGAAGCCAGAAGAGGAAGTAATTCTCTCAGTTAATTAAGCCACTAAAACGTGTGAGAAAGAGCAGTCTGAGCACTGTGCCTTTGCTTGTAAAAATGCTTACCAAATGTTTTTGTAAAATATGTTGGTAAAAGAAGAGCTTCTGGTTTTAGTACTCTCAAATAGAGAATAATTCGTTCAGTCTGTTCAAAAAAGAATCAGTCAGAATTCAAATCTCACTTTTGAGGACATGAAATTTATCATGGGATTCTGCAGCTTCAAACAGGAAACTCTGTTAGCAATTTGGGGAAAATGTACATTCTGTTCCGAGTTCAGCCTAGCACCCCAGACCTATCAATGTCTATTTGTTGCTTTTCTTTCTTGTCAAAAGCAGGTTTCTTCTCCCACACAACTTTTCCCTGAAAGTACTATCTTCTTAGTTAGAAGCAATCAGCTTGTCTCTTCGTAGAAAACTCAGCCCAACATAATACAGTTCCTCACTTTTTATGAAGGAGTCAAACTTTGAAGTAATCAGTGTTTTTAAGACAGACACTCTACAAATCTCCATGTATATGTTAGCCAAAGGATGAGTGCTTCCCTGTTTCCATTTTCAATCGGTCACCCCTTAGGAAAATTTTCAGAGTGAGAAACCAAAGTATAAAGGGAAATAAAAGATTTAAAGAAACATTGATTTATGAAGCAATTTCAGTTTGTACCTTTGAAATTTGCTGGTTCTCTTAAATACCCTTTAGGTATTAATGAAATACCAATATAACAATTTAATTGGGTATTTTTTGACATCAAACCAGAACAAGAAAGTAAAATTTGCATAGGCAAAAGCTTCAGGATAATTGGCTTAAAAATGGAATATATTCCATTCTGCCAAAAAACAAATAGTGGGGAAAAAAAGAGTAAAACGAGTATTATTCAGGGGCCAGCCTGGTGACATAGTGATTAAGTTCACATGCTCTGCTTCAGCGACCTTGGGTTTGTGGGTTTGGATCCTGGGCACAGACCTACACACCACTCATCAAGCTATGCTGTGGCAGCATCCCACAAACAAAGTAGAGGAAGATTGGCACTGATGTTAGCTCAGGGCCAGTCTTCCTCAGCCAACAAAGAGAAGGATAGGCAGCAGATGTTAGCGCAGGGCTAATCTTCCTCAAAAAAAACCAAAAAAAGCCAGACAAGAGCTTAGTCTTTTTCTAGTGCTTTTCCTGGTGTTGCTCATTCCAATGCTGTCTGGCCTGCAGCATTAAAGTCAATCTACGTTTGTCATCCTCAGCACACTCTGGCAGATCCACTTCCTGAGCTGTGGCCGACAGCCAGCATTCCGTTTGTGTGGTTTTACTGCTTTACTCCTAGAGGCATTGCCTGTAGAGACTCACTTTGGAACAATATGCCGCTTTCCTGCTCATTTGCACAAGGCTCCTGGGAGCTTCCTGTCATCCATTCTCATGAGCTTGACTTTCCACTTTCTAGACACTTAAGGCATTTCACGGACTGCTCTTGAATCAAACTGCCCTGACTAGGGACGACTCCTCATGAACCCTTACACCTCTCCATGGGTGTACCAACTTCTCCCCGCTCCTTGCTTCCTTTGATAATGCCAGTTCTTTTTTCACAAAACAATAGAGCCCCAATCCCAAAGTGACTTTGTTTAAATAATGGCCTTTTGGTATGGAATCTGGTATGGCCTTAGAAAATGTTTCTCTTCTCCCACTTCTCTTCAGCCTGTTATATCTACTGAAAATGTTCTTTGAAAAGATCCATTTGCATTTAAGTGCTTGGATCCCCACTCTCCATTGTGGAGTCAGTCATCTCTACTTACACCTTAACCTCCTTCAAGGTTTCTCCAGTACTGGGGCTGAGCAAGAGCTAAACTCACCCAATGTTGGTGTACTTACACCATGAGCTACATTCCTGCATACCCCCTCGAATCCTTCTTCATGACAGGGGTCACATTTGCAATCTGGCACAGTAGCTTGCATAACAATGGATTCCAGTGGCCTAATTTCACCCTTGAGTTCCTGCAAAACTCTCATTGAGCTGCCCTCCAGTTGGTGATTTATCTAGATTTATTGTGTCAGTTTGGCAGAATAGCTCTGATACAACCGCTGTTGGAGTTAATAGCATTAATCTTGCATTTCCAGGAACAATACAGGACTGACCATCTCCCTGTGATCTTCTTCATTAAGAGCTAAGGTTTAAGAATTCGCCTGTGAGCATCATTGCGTCCTTTGGAGAACTCTGTTCCAGCGTCATCTGTGGTCTAGCCTCTTTCTTGAGTTAAACTGTTCTCTCTGATTCATTGAAAGAAACTTCTCTTGCCCTTGAAGTCTCACATATAATGCTCCTTAATTTATTTGCATTTTGAAAACTGCCTTATCACTATGTTATTCCTATACTTCCATACTTCGTGGAGTTTCCTTTTCTCATTATTTGAACCATGTTTCAGCTTAGGAAAAGAACATAGTTATTTCCTAAAATAAAATTTTTGATACTTCCATTTATCCATTCAATTGGGAATTCAGGGGACATGGAATAAATTTAAATGAGGTGGCTTTTACAAAAATCATTGCATTTTTATTATAACTCCCTGCTCTGAAATTAGTAAACAACTTAATGAGTGGTAATTCAAAATTCTAGGGGCACCTATTATAATGATTAATAGTCCTTCATTAATATAAGAAATGTGTTGTTCACTAAGTCTGTGTGAGACAAAGTACAAGGCACTGGGATTTCAACAAATTCAGAAGACATGGTCTCTTCCCTCAAGGATCCCACCGTGTGGAATCGAGTCATATGCAGACGCATAAATAAATAAATCAAGGTCACTCAGTGTGCTAGATGCCACATAAGAGGTAAAAGTGAAGGGAAAAGTGATTGCCTCCACATCCGGGGGAACGCTGTTCTCAGAGCAGAGCGCATGATGACGTTGAGCTGAGTCTTGATGAATGGATGGGACAGTCCTGGGCAGACTGTGGTGGGAAGGGCAGGGGCATTAAACAGTGGGACTTTGGTGTGGAGTGCAACAGAAATGGTAGCAGATGAGACAGGAGAGGACAGACAAAGTTGAACTATATCCTGTAGGGAAACGGAGGCAAGAGGGTTCTAAATCATGAAATAATAGGGTAAATTTGTGATAGAAGTGTGCAAACCAAGAGATCATTTAAGAAGTTATTACGGTGTCAGAACAAGAGCTGATGGAAGCAATGGCAGTCAGAAGGGAACGGGTTTAATGTACAGTTAAGAGATATATTTGAGTCCTTCAGCATTTGTTCAGGGTGGTAGTTAATTAAGGAAGAGCAAAAAGTCAAGGGTGACCTCCGTGCCAGGCTTCATTTTGGGGTAACTAGGTGCATGGTGATTCTGACAACCAGAAGAGGGACTGTAGGAGGAAGAGCAGATGAGTTGTAGGGGGGTCTGAGTCTTACGGGAGGGCTTTGGAAAGATAGTGAGTTCTACTTTGAACATACTTGGTTTGACATGGGGTATCCAAGTGAAGATTTCCAATAAATAATGACATATGTCTGGCGCTCAGGCTTAGAAATATAAATGGGAGAGCCACTAGCATAGGGTTCAGTCAGTTTTGCATTCTGGCTAGCTGCTTTTCAGGTACTGTGCTAAGAATGACAGCAACAAAGAGGAGTAATAAATGATCTCTCTCTGGAGTCTAGTAAGGAACAAAGAAACATTTATTGTGTCTTATTCTTCTAATATGTCAGATGTATGAATCTTGCTCATATAAATGACTTATTCTATATACTAAACCTTTGTCAATACAGACTGTACTTACCTTTCAGCCACATTATTATTTTAAATACCTCTTTGATCATTCTTAAGAGTAGCAACTCTCAAAGAAATGAATTACTAATGTGGTACACTTTCTGATCCCAAGGATATAAGAAGAAACAGTTTATTCCAACTGGAAAATCATTTAGCTGAAATATTATATTTCTTACAGTATGCCCTTTATATCACATTTTGCGAAGGACAAGTTAGTTATACTTCCTGAATCAATGAAAACTTGGCAGCTCTGGTGTCATTTAGGTAGAAGGAGAACTATTCAAACAAAACTCCTACTCTGGCCCCTGAAATAGCAACCCCCTTTGAAAAGTAAATGTATCATATAAACACAGTTGGCTTGTGGGTAGGAAATGATGGTTGAAAGAAAGAGTTACCCATAGTTACCCTAACCAAATTCAGGAATTCTCTGACCAAAAAAAAAAAAAAAAAAGGTAGACTTTTCTGAAGACTTGTTTAAATAAATTATAGAGACTGTGGAATCATCATGCATAAAATTATTTTGTGAAACTCACAGTGAAAAGCATGTTCTGTCATTTTAATCCATAGTTAAATATCCCTCTGGCTTCCACTCCATGCTTTGAGCAAATGGCATACACAAGGAATAACTTGAAGATTATGCTATCTCTTGAAAAAAGGAAACATTGACTAGAGAGATTTCCAGAAATGTGTGTCAAATTGTTTTCACAACCTTTTCTAAAATGGATGTGTTCACATAATGCATGCAGCTACAGTGTCCTATGATTTTGACAGAACAGGAAATGTCAAACCTCGCTATTGGAAGTTCTCCAAATGACATCTTTTTGTTTTTCTCTTCTTATTAAACAGGGAAGGCCATGGTAAAATTTCAGTATTTGCTGTCAAAATGGCTTTAGCCACGTTGTGTGGAGGGAAGATCATGGACAAATTAAGATGTAAGTTATTCTTGGTGTCTCTCTCTTTGCTTGTCCCTCCTGTGTACCACATTTTCCTCTCCTCCATGCCTGCCATGTCCCCTGCCCAGTTGTGACTTTCCTCATTTGATGAGAGTTTGAAATATAATCTTCATTGATCTTTGGATTTTGTCATAGAAATATTTTCATATTAGATAATGTTAATGAAATGCATATTTCCTTCTATTTATGCATTATTATTATTTATAACCTGTTGAGTATCACCAACTAGACTGCTTGTGGTATTAAGGCAAGATATACATTCTTTCAGGTTCGTTGGGCTGCACTGCCTCACAGGCATAAGTCCATGGTCACAGGGACGTGAAGGCCATGTTGGGCAGCCTTCCTTTTTTAGGTAATCTAAAGCCAAATCTCCTAGAACCTTTCCTCATTCTTCTCAGCCAGTGCTGTGCAACTCCCTGGGAACCTCAAAGCTTCCGAGGTAGACATTGCCAGGGTATAGGCATGGGAACTGCATAGAGACTATTGACTGAGAATTAACTGGATGCCAATAAACATATGATAGCTAAGGTGCATTGAGAAATTATGGGCCTTTTATGTACATCTTGTCACCAAATGGGGCAGAGTTTTTTAACCAACGAAACAGCAAAGATGTGTTTGTTTTAGATAAAGAAGCTGAGACTCAGAAAGTCAGAGTAAAGTAAATCACATAGCTAAGATGGTACCAGGATCTGAACTCTGACTTTTTCCCCCTACACCCATGGGTCTCAAATTTTAGGATGTATAGAATCATGTGAATGGCTTTTTAAAACACAGATTTCTGCGTCCCATTCCCAGAATTTCTGATTCAGAAGGCCTAGGGTGGGGGTATGGGCAAGAATTTTTATTTCTAACTATTTTTAAATGATGTATATGCTACTGTTTAAAAGAAAAGCTTCCATTTAACCTTCTCCCTTACCCTAACTACAGGAGTTTTGGTTATAATACTGTGTTAGAAAGAGCACTGTCATGGGATTGGGAGTCCCACATGTAAGCCCAGATATGTGACTAATTTGCTGAGTTATCCTGTGGAAGTCACTTCACTTCTTAGTCCTCAGCTCCCTTCTCCATCCTAACTTTGGAGATTTTGTTAGATACCGCTAGGGTCCCTCCTAGCTACACCATCTGTGACTCACAGCCTCCAAGCTCTTTTCTCCCCTGCTGCCTGTCAGCTTCTGGGCATGATCTCTTGCTTCTTGCTGCACCAAAAGGGGAAGAGTGAAGCAAGATGCAGAAAAAAACTTTGTTCCTTTGTAATTACCCCAGACGTGCTCCAAGGTAGAGTGACATCATTGGACCAGCAGAAAAGTGGGAGATACACAGAAGCCCCACGTAACCACACATCCTCCCTCACTTCCAGGAACTTCCATTCATGGAATAACCAAATGCAGTCAAGATTCAGAGAAACCCATGCAGACCTTATGAGGATCAGTTTAGTTTTTCTTTAGTTAACCTGAAAGATGTAGAAAAATTACAACTATCTACTTCAAGGCTTGATTGACAATAATAGCTGAATTAGAAGGTGGAGGAACAACTGTCCCTTTTTAAAAAAATAGCTTCAGAGTAATCCAGGAGGCATTTCCTTCTGGGTTAGGCTGGAAAGAGAAAGTCTAGTAAAATGGACCACAGCAGAGGAAGAAACTCCTGAGGGAGGGCCTTGCCTGCTGACCCCAGGTCACCGTTGGCCACTTACACTGAGGACACTAGATAAATGTTTAAAAAAATAGTCCTAGAAAACATTTCCAAATGCTTATTCAATGTTCTCTTAATAAGAACTTGGGTAAAGGGGTGCCATAGTAAAATAAGTTTGAGGAAAACTGAGAAAAACCGTTTTCTGCACTTCAGGACTCCACGGAGCCTTGTGTGAACCAGGTTAATCCTGTGCCGTAAAGGACCCAGGGGTTGTCCATCTTTCCACTCAGCTTTCCTCAGTGTCAGATTTTATCCTTCTCCTGGAGGAAAAGAGGGCTATGGCAGTTTCAGGAGTCACATCCACTCCGGAGGCCCCCAGCCCTTAGTCTCATTGCCCAGGTTGGCATCACAGACCAATTGTGCCACCAATGACTGCTAACAGGAAAGGAACGACCATGATGGTCACGGAGTAGCCCACTCTCACCTCCAGGGCTGGGAAGAGCCACTGCTTTCCCTTAGCTCAGGAAGAAATTTGGAGCCAATAAAGATGAAGGGAATGGTCATTAGGCAAACAACGAGCAATGTCTGCACAGTTACAGAGCTCAAGATATAACTAAGGGTTTGAGCGGATCTTTAGCAGTTATCAAAATCTTTGCAGTTCTCTTGCAAGTCCAGGAATTCAAAGCAAACAGTGTAAGTGCTACAGGGCTTTCTCCTCACGCCATCCCATCACCCACTGAAAGACCCACAATCAGTGAGCAAAGCACGCATGCTAGCTAGTGGTCAGGGTAAATCTTCTTGAGTCCAGTGAAAGAAGCGCCAAACGCATGAGTCCCATTGGAGGTGAACTAAGCTCTCCATTCTGCAGGAATAGGCATCCCAGTGCCACAAATCCTGTGGAAAAACAGACAGTGTGAGCACAATATATCACATTGCCCTCCCCCAGCACAGTGGATGACAATCACAGCCTTGTGTGTCCCCAGGTCTCTGACTGAGGACTCACTCTTGGTAGATTAATCCCAGGAAGATGGTTGTGGTGGTTTCCAGGTAACGTGGTTGAAAGAATTCAACCAAAAACAATTTAGTTAAAAGCAGTTTGGTTGGAAGAACCTCTCCAAAATGTTAATTAGTGAGAAATGAATATTTTTAGTCACCAGTAATTCTAGTTAAAGTGATAACTATTGACTGAATGAGCAAATCTGCCCACAGACAGCAGTGGCTGACTCTCAGTGAGCGGGAGGGTGGGTGTTTTTTCTAGTCTTCTTTTGCTGGCTTGCATTTAATGATAAAACAGGCAAAGTAATGATTTTCTGCATTGCTTTGTAATAAGAAAAAGTAAAATGAAAGGATATGGAATTTCTCAGGATTTGAGGGGTTTGTTTTGCCTTCTTTAAATTCCCATTCACTTTAAGCCCTTATGCCAGCTGTGCTTGGTTGGCAGTCTTTCTGTTTTTGTGCATAGGGATGAAATGATATTTCATTTGTTCCAACTAGCTGCTTAATGTTGGAAAGTGCAGGGCAAGAGGAATTGGCTGAAAATAAATTAGAAATTTTAAAAAGCGAAAAAGTAGAAAATAGGGGCCAGCCCTGTGTCCTAGTGGTTAAGCTCAGTGCGCTTTGCTTTGGCGGCCCGGATTCAGTTCCCAGCCATGGACCTGCACCACTCGTTGACGGCCATGCCATGGCAGCATCCCACATACAAAACAGAGGAAGATTGGCACAGATGTTAGCTCAGGGCAAGTCTTCCACAAGCAAAAAGAAGATTAGCAGCAGATGTTAGCTCAGGGACAATCTTCCTCAGCAAAAAAAAAGAAAAAGAAAAAAAAAGAAAGCAGAAAATTTAAAGCTGAGTTTTTAAAACTGCTTTAAAATACATTAAAAGGGACAACAACGCCATGTTGTGCCACAATTTCCAGTACTCAGAGCCTCCAGGAGCCAATATGCAGGATGTTCATCCTGTACCTCCAGGCAGCCTAGAACATGAGGGCGCCCCCTGCAGTCATAGGAGCAGACAATGGAAACGGAAACGGAAATGGACCTAATATACTGTTTCTGTCAAATTGTTCTTGGTCCAGATATAGCCTGTTGTTTTAATGAGTCGGGACACTTGTTTATACTTCTGCCTCGGGGCTTCTGGCGAGTCCTAAGGATCTTAAGGAATTCTGAATCCAGTGCCATAAGCCTGGAATGTCGGGTTCTGTTCTAAAGCTTCTGGGCAGGGCTTGTTTTGTTTTGTTTAAAAGACTAGCATTATGGCAAACACCACGTGTTGCTTGAGTTTCTACCACTGAACTAATTGCTCTGCCTCCGTGCCTACTCCCTGGGTAATATTTCTAACTCACTGGCCTGCCTTGAATTCTTCAATATCTCCCCAATATCTTCTGGACACAATCTAAACTCCTTAGTAGAGCTATTGACGTTCTTCATATCTCCACCTCACCTCCCACCGTGCCCTTATGTGCACCCAAGGCCCCTGCACAGTGAACATGAAGATCCTTGAGTACACCATTCTTTTTTTTTTTTTAAGGTTCTTTGTTTTTTTTTTTTTTTGAGGAAGATTAGCCCTGAGCTCACATCTGCTGCCAATCCTCCTCTTTTTGCTAAGGAAGACTGGCCCTGAGCTAACATCCATGCCCATCTTCCTCCACTTTATATGTGGGACACCTGTCACAGCATGGCATGCCAAGCGGTGCCATGTCTGCACCCGGGATCCGAACTGGCAAACCCCAGGCCACCGAAGGGGAACGTGTGACCTTAACTCCTGCGCTACTGGGCTGGCCCCTTGAGTACACCATTCTTGAGCGTGCCTGTGCATGTCCTGATCCGATTTCCTAAACCTGACTATCCCCTAATTGTCCTTTGTGTCCTAAATGTCCACATGGCTTGGAAGTCATCTCTGTAAGGAAATCTTCCTTGACTCCCTCCTCCCTCTAGGAACCCGCTCTCTGAGCTCTTGCTGCATCCTGCACTCGCTACTGTTCCCATATTCACACCACATGTTATGATGTATGATGTCACATGATGCATGATGTAAGCATGTCTCTATCCTCCTCCCAGAGGGCAAGAACTATGTCCTGATTTTTCTGTATATTCTTTGCTCAGTACAATTTCACACGTTTAGTATGTGCCAAGTTCATTTTAGTTTAATGAATCAATGAATGTAAATTCTTCTAAAGAATCTATCATTGTATGGTGCTATAGGAAATACAAATGCGGTTTAGAATATGATTTGGAACCTTACAGAACAATCCCTTTGAGGAGACAAAGCCTAAACATATGAAGTAAATGACGGAAATTCTGTGAAATGAAATTAACAATAAAAATAGCTAATATTCGTGTACCATCTACTGGGTGCCAAGCATACATCTGTGTGCTTTTCATCTCTTAACGAATTTAATTCTTGAAATAGCCCTCTATTTCATATAAATATACATATAGTATATATTGTAAGCGTATACATATGTGTATATAACAGAGAGCCTAGAACTAAGGTACAAATACGTGTTTTGATTGCTTCCTCAAAGTCCCCTCATTTCTTTTTAAAAACCCTTAACAGCCACTTTACTTTAGTTCCAATAACTTAGCCCTAGTTTGGCTATTACTTAGCAGAATTTCATCAGCACAAATGAGTTTAATGTTAGCTTCAAGGGGCTGAGCCTGTGGCCTGGTGGTTAAGTTCAGCATGGTGAAGTTCAGTGTGCTCCTCAGACCTACACCACTCGATAGTGGCCATGCTGTGGCTGTGACCCACATACAAATTAGAGGGAGACTGACACAGGTGTTAGTTCAGGGTGAATCTTCCTCAAGCAAAATGAGGAAAATTGGCAACAGATGTTAGCTCAGGGCCTATCGTCCTCAGTAAAAAAAAAAGAAAAATTAGCTTCAAGTTTGTGCAAGGTCGCTGCTGGTACTCCTTCTGCTTTTGCTTTAGAGATGTGGTCTAAATTATTTCGGGGGGAAATTTGAGAAGGCTAAGCTACTTTTCAAAGTGTGCCCTGGCCTAGAAAATCCAAGCCTAGAAGATCATCAGAATGATCCACATGTGATTAATCAACCTGTCTAAAAACAAACAAGATGGCAGCTCTAAGAAGGAAGTCTATTTACTTTTCCTAGGTTTCTTTTTCATTCTTTTAATCAAAATTCTTGAGTTTCATATTTGAAATAACATAAGAGTTTTTTTGCTGTTGGTAACTTTTTTTGACTAGTTATAATAAAACATGAGAGATAAAATCACTAAGTAAACAACATTGTGAAAGTGAATGAGAACAACATTAATTTTTCTTGCTCAGGTAGAATTTCAGTAACCTCATAATTGATAAACTATTTGAAACACAGTAGAAAGCCTTTATAACTGGAGTATTTAAAGAAAATGAAAGTCAATTCACATGCTCAAAACATAATCCAATAAAAGCCTGGAACATGCTTAATGTCTGACTGTGGTGTTAAAATGATGTTTCCAGATTACCCTCTAACCTTGAAAAGCTAAGCCCAGAATGGACAGAGGTAGCACGTTGAATTCACAACAGTTTATCCCAGCAGCTGTGCTGGGCTACTTACAATCTAGCACGGTGACAAACTATTTAATAGCAAACCCTTTCATTCTAATAGTGATTTCCACAGGGGAATTATGAAGTACCTTGGGAAATTATGCCATTAATATTCATTAAGTGCACATAGTGGGAGAAACTGAAGAACAGAGGTTCAATGAAGCCACAGTCTCTGCTGAGAATAATCTGGAACCCTGACTTTACCTCATTGATCACCCCCAAGGCCAGGCTTCCTCTTGACTACATGAGTCGAAAGACCCTTTCCCGTAAACCAAGTGCCTTCCACCCAGAACACTATGATTTATAGAAAGTTTCCTGCTTCTGTGGGAAGTTAATCAAGAGCTTTCATTGCAACCTTATCCCCATTCTCTTTCATTTTTCAATATCTTAAACCCAAACCCAAAAGTTTTACTGATAATATAGATGGGTAAATAGCTAGCTGGAGAGATACACACACCCCAACATTGTAGTAAAATTCTCAATGTGCGTTTCAAATGAGGTCAGCCTGTTTCTCACATATATAAAAATTACCCCCATTGAATTATATGAGTTCGTAATTGACTTCAAAATAAAAATGTGATGTTCTCTTTCTTATCAAACTATGCCAAATTTATCCAAATTACTAGTTAATGCTATGTGCCAGAATCACATACAAAAAGACACCAGAGAAAACAGCATACCAGGAATATTTCAGCATAAAAATTAGCTTTTATATTATTCTTTCATAAAAAAATTATTCTGCTACATTTTTTGTTATTTGCAACAGATGTGTTGAACTAAAACGGTGAGGAGTGTTTACTTGATGAATGCGTATCTTTCCTTTTCCTTCCATCAGATATTTTCTCAATGATTTCTGACTCCAGCGGGGTGATGGTTTATGGACGATACGATCAATTCCTGCGGGAAGTTCTCAAACTACCCACGGCTGTTTTTGAAGGTCCTTCATTTGGTTACACAGAACAGTCAGCTAGATCTTGTTTCTCTCAACAGGTAGGAAAAAATGTGTTTAAGGAGGTTTCTCTCAAACAATGGTTGCTGTCCTTCTGTATGTCACTGCAAGTCACCACTTAGACAAATTCTTCTTCATGATAACCTGTAGGGTCTCTTCCAGCCTCTGACAATGACCCCTGAGCCAGTAACTAAACTCAACACCCCTGGATAATAGTAATGACCATGAACCAGGCGCCATGCTAAATTCTTTACTTGAATTATCTAATTTAACCCTTACAACATCCCTATACCCTTAGTACCATTATTATTATTATCATTATCACTGCACTATCAAAAGGGCTGAATTATCACTCAGCCTCACATGAAACACAAGTCTGATGAGCACAAATCTTTCCAAGTGTTTAGCAAAGGAGACAGGAAAGGAATCATAGCACGTGCCACATGCAGTCTGAAAGACCCAAGGTATGACAGACACGGCTACCTGAATCTTCCATGACGTGATGCATTCAGGGTTCAGAGTGATATGTTTTAATTGGGGCTAATAAAATTTAGCACAGGGAAGCTGCTTATTTTGGAGGTCTCTCCATGTTTATGTCTCTCCAGCCATGCAGAAAGTCTGCATGTCCAGCCCCATTCTTCAGCACAGCACAGTGGTAGATTACAAATCCATAAGTTGAAGGATGGTTTACAATTTTTCAAAAATCCAAACTAACCAAGTATGTCCTCTAAAATTAGCTTAAATAAGAAATCAGTGTATAGCAGCCACTGAAAAGGTACATTTACTGTCCAGCTAGTAAACTTCATCAGTCTGTTTACTTGGTGATCTAGGAGGTCAAAAGACATCCCTGAGGGTCATGGATTTTTATAGAATCATAAGCGTATCCATAGAATCAATCAGAGAAGGGGTGGTTTGATCCACTGAGTGCTAACTCTGCTCCCACGTTGTCTCACCCAGGAAGCTTTTCTGACTCTTCCCACTTCCTCACCCCCAGGCTGGTGTAGGTACCTCATCTCTGCCCCCGACTAAGCGTGCTCCTCTATATTTCCCTTTCAGGCTGGTGACGTCAGAACGCATTCATTCACCTAAGCCTCCTTCTGTACAACTGTTTCAGCCAGAACTTCACATCAATCAAATTCTGTTGATGTCACCTTCTAAAAGCTTGTCAGATCTCTTTCGTCCTCCTCATCTGTTGTTTGGCCTATTGTATTAACCTCCAACCTGCTTTCCCTGCCTCAGGATTTGTTTGTTTGTTTTTATATTTGTTTATTTCTTCTATAGTCCATTGCATTCCACACTGTTTCAGAACCTCACTATAAGAAGGCATTTTAGGAAGTCCTCAAAATGCATATAGTACAACAGGACGAAAATGCACAGCGAGAAAACCAGGAGGCTTCCTGCCTTCTAATCTATCCACTACAGTGCCCCACATGACCAGGCCACCCTCCTGCTTAGCGGCCTACGTCGTCTACAGGATAAAGCTCCCTGTCTTGAGATTGCATTCCAGACCCTGGGAGCCCTTCTCTCCTTTTCTAGCTCATCTCTCCACCCCCAGATGGAGTCCTCTATCTCCTGTCGCTCTCAAGCCACGCTGTTTCTTTTTTCTTTTTTATTGAGGTATCATTGGTTTATAACATTATATAAATTTCAGGTGTACATCATTATATTTTGACTTCTGTATAGACTACATCGTGTGCACCACCAAGAGTCTAGTAGCCGTCCATCACCATACAAATGTGTCCCTCTACCCCTTTAACCCTCCCCCACCCCCTTCTCCTCTGATAACCACCAGTCTGTTCTCTGTATCTGTTTGCTGCTTGTTGTTGCTGTTTTATCTTCCACATATGACTGAAATCATGCAGTATTTGTCTTTCTCCATCTGACCTATTTGCTTAGCATAATGCCCTCAAGGTCCATCCATGTTGCCACAAATGGCAGGATTTCATCTTTTTTATGGCTGAGTATATTCCATTGTATATATACACCACATCTTCTTTCTCCATTCATCTGTTGATGGGCACTTAGGTTGTTTCCTGAATCTGTGCTTTTGCACATGCTCTCTCTGCCTCCACTGTCCTCTCCATTTCTTGCCACCAATTCCTTTTCTTGCCCAAATGTCACTTTCCCCAATGAGCCTTTCACAAAAGACTTTGAGCCTCCTATCTTAACCGAATTTGTATCTTAAAAATGTTGCATCCCATGGGGCCGGCCCCCTGGCCTAGGGGTTAAGTTCGCACACTCTGCTTTGGCAGCCTGGGTTTGGTTCCTGAACGCACACCTGCACATCGGTGGCCATGCTGTGGTGGTGACCCACATACAAAATAGAGGAAGATTGGCACAGATGTTAGCTCAGGGCAAATCTTCCTCAAGCAAAAAGAGGAAGATTGGCAATAGCTGTTAGCTCAGGATGCTGCATTCCTGCCCCATAAAAGGCACACGACAAATGCTCACTCTACTGAAGTTTACTGATTTAAGAGTTAGTGAGGCTTTTCTTTTTACTGAAAATAACTTTTAAAATTAGTGTTAGTTATTTCAAAACACAAATCTATTAACCTAATTTGTTTCAACTTCACAGGTTTCCAACTTTTTTCATGGCATGCTAATTGTATGGTTCTTATATTTTTATAGTGCTTTATAATTTACAAAGGAATTTGTCTGATTTATGCCTTGCAACCACCCTGTGAGCTAACAAGGAAAATATTATCCTTTTTAACAATATAAAGTTCATAGCTCATGAATACGGGGGGCTGGATCTTCACCTCTGGTCTTCTGGCTCCAATTCCAATCTGCAAATGTTGCTGTGTGGTTTGTTGTTCTTGTTTTGCTTTTGTTTTGTGCATTATCTGTTCATGTCCACAAACGTGCAGATGGTCTGAACCAAGGAATTGTCACCACATGTTGTATTAATTCACTGTATCAGAGAAACAAGAAGAATTTTATCTATTGCTGAATTCATAGATTTTAGGTATTTAGTGTATTATAGAATCCTGAGTAAAGTTACTAATGCCTCAGAATAGTCCTCATTCAAAATTAGCTAGAATAATAAGACTATTTTTTTCAATTTAATAGGACCTATATATTCAAAAAAAATTATATGTGATGTTGCCATTGCTCAAAATCCCTTTTGAAATATCCTGTAGACTGTCCCATTATATAATCTTTTATATGTCCTCAATGATGAGAAATTTATATATGTTGAAATCATAATAACATTTTTGGAAACTTCCAAGAGTGATTTCTAGCCAGTAATGGTGAATCATCGAAATGGATGAGATCATTTGAAGCACCAAAAGAGGCAACACAGGTAAAGAGACCAGTGTATTTTTGTGCTTCATAAACTGGCTATAACAGCAGTTGGAATGATGAGATTCTAGAATTGTCTGAGTTGCCTCACTGAAAAAATGTACAAGCCACCCCAAGTGATTGTTTTGGAAGGCAGCATCATTTTAGATATGTAAATTGTGGTAACTTTTTAAAAAATGCTGTCTCATCACTTAGTCTTTATGTAACATATCTTTTAATAATAATTTTGATATCAATCCTACAAAAAGCTTAAGCTATTTAGTATTATGAGGAAAAGCTAAAATTGCAAAAATCTGTTGATTAAAAAAAGATAAATTAAATGGTACCAAAGCAGTTGTTTTGTGAATTACAAGGACTTGTGTAAGGTATAGGCCTTGAAAAGGCACTATGGCTCTTCAGGACTGATTTCTTATCTGAAAATATAAAACTATAACCCAAGACTTGGAAACAATCTAAGTGCCCATCAATGGATGAGTGGATAAAGAAGGTGTGGTGTATATATAACGGAATACTACTCAGCCATAAAAAAAGATGAAATCTTGCCATTTGCAACAACATGCATGGACCTTGAGGGTATTATGCTGAGCGAAATAAGTCAGATGGAGAAAGTCAAATACCATATGATTTCACTCATAAGTGGAAGATAGAAACAACAACAACAAACAAACATAGATACAGAGAATAGACTGATGGTTACCAGAGGGGAAGAGAGGAGGGAAGGGGGCAAAAGGGGTGATAGGACACCACAACTGTAAGGTGACGGATGGTAATTAGTCTTTGGGTGGTGACCATGATGTAGTCTACACAGAAACTGAAATATAATGATATACACCTGAAATCTGCATGATGTTACAAACCAATGTTACCTCGGAAAAATTTTTCCAAAAAATAAAAATATAAAACTATACCATTCACCTTGATATTCTAATTCAAAATTTCAAATAAAATAGTGGTTTTTGCATATAAACACGTAATTTTTTCTCATTCATACTATTACAATGTTATGTATTAATATAACTTCTTATTTTTGTCATTTTGAAAGAAACTTATAATACACTCTTTCTCTACACCAGAAAGGACCAGGATGATGAGACAGAAGCAGACTGAATTGAGAGGAAAAATATGTAAAGAAAGGAAAGAAGAGAGTTTTTTAAAAGTAGATTGTTCTCTCCTAACAGTGAAGGATTTCTCCCTCCTAACAGGATTCCCTCCTCGTCTTATACAGCAGAACCATTCACATTAACCACAAAGAAATATTTAGTATTTGTGGAAACTGAGGAAGTTTGAATAGGAAATTATTCTGCAAATTTAGAAGACTAACTGATCTGAGAATTTTAGAGTGTGCTGTGACACACTGTTGGGTAAAATTTTATAGAGAATGTCTACTCTTCATCTTTCCTCATCATTTTCATACTGTTCCTCATATATGAAAGTGATGCTCTCAGAATTCTTTTTCTTCCTGGTGATATTGACTCAGCCTCAGTGGAGAGAATGCAGTGCTGTGTGTGCTTAAGTGCGAAAAGCAATCAGTGTTTTCAATTTGGAGCTAGTTTTAAGTCCTATTTCTTGATATATTAAAAGGTAGTTGAATGTCTTGTTTCTTCAATCTCAAATTATATTTGTATAGCGGGTAAATTAAGTTTATTCTCTGTTCTAAATTTTCGTGGGGTTTTTTGATGCAGAAAAAAGTCACCTTAAATGGTTTCTTGGACACGCTCATGTCGGATCCTCCCCCGCAGTGTCTGGTCTGGCTGCCCCTCCTGCATCGACTGGCAAATGTAGAAAATGGTGAGTAGTTCCTACTGAGCAAGGGCAATTGTTTCAATTGTTGAAAGTAGGCCATCAAGTCTAAAGTTACTAAGCCATCATTGTTTTAGTGAAGTCTATTAGTAGTCCTGAGTTTTGATGGAACTAACCTCTCTCCTTGATCAGTAAGGCATTACAGGTGCACTGCAAAGTTAGGACTGTTGGTTCTAAGAACTTACTAAATTTCACTGTTTACCTCTCAGTGACAAGTCAGGTGTGGCTTAAAGACTTGCTACAAAAAGAAGAGTCTCGATAAAGAATGCGACATTTTCTAGTATTTGTTTTAGGTAGGAACTTCCAATATTGGTATCCATGGTACTGACTATTTCCTCTTAGGCACTACGCTAGAAATGGTGGGGGGGGGGGGCCGAGAAGGGGAAAAATTGGATGACAGCACCATGCTAATCTTTAGTCATATACTCCAAATCATGAGCTTTCAATGGTTGTACTTATTAGTTGTGCCTCCAACTAATCTTTAGATCTTCTTATTTATTGTTTAACTCTGAGATTTCTCCAGACTTATATAGAAAATAATTTATTCCATATCTCTTACTAGAATGTTTTGTTTTCTGCTTTTCCTCCCCAAATCCCCCCAGTACATAGTTGTACATTTTAGCTGTGGGTCCTTCTAGTTGTGGCATGTGGGATGCCACCTCAGAATGGCCCAATGAGCAGTGCCATGTCCGCACCCAGGATCCGAACCAGCAAAACCCTGGGCCGCAGAAGCAGAGTGCACGAGCTTAACCACTCGGCCACGGGGCCGGCCCCTAGAATCTTAACTTCTATACATTTCTGTAATATACATTGGGGCTACAGTTAGCTTAATTTTAAATTCCCATTCAGAACATTTAGCATCTGCCCTTATTATCCCTCTTAGTTATCCTACTTTGCTCGTGGAGATTTAAAGAATGGACTTACTAGTTTCTCTGTAATCACTACCAATCATAGATTGTTTTTATGTTTCTTATTCATCTGCAGAAGCAAAGAGCAATCAAGGTCCAGATGCTGCAGGATGAGTTCATATTCTGGTTTACCATTCCAGAACTAGTCATCTTCCAATCATAAAGTTATAATTTCCTTCCTTCTCTCTCTGTATTTCCTGCTGCAGCAGACCAGTTTCATAGGCCCTGTTCCGGAGCAGTTGTCCCTAGATTCGGGTCTCACCCCAAGCTTTCCCAAGAGCCAGAACAGAGAGGGCATGACGCTTGTTCAGAAGACAGTGCATCCAGGACTGCTTACATCTTTGTTTTTACAATTTGCTTTTCTTCCTTGATTATTCTTATTCTAATTATTTTCCCTGGCTTGTTAGCCAGAGAATAACTTTACTAAAGGCAAGAATTGTTGTTGTTGCTTTTAATATCTTTAGCTCATTGCATGTGGACAATTATTTGGATTTGATCATTTCTTAGTTTTAAATCTCAAACATTTTACCTTGGCTGCTTTATAATTCAAATTTACTGCCAAAGAAAGGTAAGTGTCTCTTGAACGATCTGAATTAGAACTGTATTCAGATAATTTGTACATCTCTTTGGGTCCTATCCATCTGCCTCTCAGGAAATAAAAAACTCTGTTAAATGGAGGCAATGTCACTCATTAAATAAGCCCATTAGCCACTCCATTTTTTAAAAAAGTAACTCAGTACTCTCATCCATTTTTTCTACTCTCCTTTCATTTTCCTTTCTTTTTTCTCCTCATTTTTTATTTCTCTAATATTTGCTCTCTACCCACTGAACAGTCAGCTGTGTTCATCGTTGTGCTTCTGAGTCTCCCAGTGAGCTGTGCTGGTCTCCTGGAGACAGAGAGCAGTTTTGGGGAAAGGCGAGTCAGTTTGGGTAATTTATATTCTTGTAGTGTAAGAAAAGGAAGTAGAAAGAGCAAATGGCATTGCAGAGATTTGTTGTTGCAAGAATACCTATCCTCCATCCCTTTCCTTTCTTCCATTTGCACACACATGCTTGAAAATGGTAGTGAGATTCCAGGAGTAAACATGATACTTCTCTCAGCCAAAATTGACTGTCATCTGAAATCATGGCACACAGCGGAAAAATGCCTTTTCTTTTTCCTATTCTGGCTCATACTTTTGTTTTCTTGTTTTTTTCTTCATTTATTTCCCCCTTAGTCTTCCATCCAGTTGAGTGTTCCTACTGCCACAGCGAGAGTATGATGGGGTTTCGCTACCGATGCCAACAGTGTCACAATTACCAGCTCTGTCAGGACTGCTTCTGGAGAGGACATGCCGGTGGTTCCCATAGCAACCAGCACCAAATGAAAGAGTACACATCATGGGTAAGGCAAGGTCCACTGTTGGATGTGTGAGAGTCGCCCAGAATGCAAGGGAATATCAAGGATGGCGACAGAATTAAGGGGCAAGCTTACCTTCGACTCTTACCTTCCTTCCTTCTCCCTACCCTCCCACCCCCACCTTTCTGGGCTCTCTTACTTGTTGTATCTGAACCTAATGTAGCTTCCTGAACCTTAAAATACAGGAAGACTCAAACTATGTTACTTCTTGGAATATAGGTAATTCAGTACTGATTTAGATAACAACTGAACAGCAAGCACCTTCTGGAACATAATCTCATTTTCACAGTAAGTCAAGGTTCTTTCCAGGTTTTGTTTTGGTTTTCTTTCTTTGTGGGAATTGCTTAAAAAATTATTGTTAGCTTCTTTTTTCTTAGATTCTGGAGTTGTCTTAAGTGCATGACTGGAACATAAAGGAAAGACCTGTGAGCTCATGGGCTTATTGATGCTGTTCCATTTTACTTTTTTTGGAGGAGGGGGAAATTGTGGTTATATTAGTAAATCATCTCGTCATGAATAGAGCAAGTGACTAACTTGCTAAAGGTGACCGTGTGTGTCTGTCCATGTGATGGATACGTTCTAAGGAGCGTGTGGCACTGGGTCTACGGGAGGAATTTGACTTAGTGAGCTTGTTGCTCAAATGGTTTAGTTTGCTGACCTCTGTCTCAGTTAAATTTAAAGATCAGTTCCAGTGATTTTGTTCTTGTGCTTGTGAAAGTATTACGCTATGTGAGGGTTAGTTTTTGTGGGATGGACTGTCGGCCCTGCCAAACCTCTTTGCATAATTTTATCACAAGAAAATGCAAACTTTTTATGAGTTTTTTTCTGTATTTTAATGTATCTTAAA
This sequence comes from Equus asinus, assembly GCF_041296235.1. Lineage (NCBI taxonomy): Eukaryota > Metazoa > Chordata > Mammalia > Perissodactyla > Equidae > Equus > Equus asinus. Next base: position 38,846,734 of record NC_091796.1, on the reverse strand, counting down.
TCAACCTATAGTATTTACTTAAAGAGTAACTTGTTCTTTTTTGAAAAAGAAAAAGAGGTCTTCAGAATATGTATTTTAAATCAGAATACTCTTTCTAGGAATTATTTTTGGGAACTGATATTCAGTGTAAACATATTAATTGTTTAGCCACTTGTCAGATTCTGAGTTATGTAACAGTTCTTCACTGAGCCATCATATACTGAGGGCCTCATGCCCGTTCAAATGCCACCCCTCACTGATGGTGTAGGGTATGCTGAGAATAGATATACTAACACAGATCATGAAATACAGTTTAGTATAGAAGATAGCAGAAAATATCTCTATTTTCTTATTGTTAATGTACTACCAACTTTCAAATTTGTTCTACCCAAAATCCTAGAGGGTTGGTGTTTGAAGACTAATCATTTTTAATTGTCGTTTTATGTGAATGCTACAGTCAGTTAAACAGCCTCTTTCTTAGGGGTTGTGGACTCTAAAATTATATGGCAGGGCAATGTCTATACAAAGTAGGATCAGACTCCTCAAGAGGGCAAAGCCCCAGTGGCTATGGGCTGAAGAGCTGTGGTTGTTGCTGCTGTTTTAAGTATCCTAAGAATTACATCTCCTAGCAAAGGCTAAAGAGAGACTTCTTAAACAATGCTGCTATTACTTAGCTTTTGAATAATGAGGACAAAAGTCACTCCGTTATATTGCCAATTATAGACTGTATGTGGAAAAGAAGATGACAAATTATAAATGGCTTCTCATGGAAAGGAAAAATTGGGGTAAAGATTTATTATATGTGGTAGACTATTTTTGATCATTTGGGCTGTGAAATATTAAGATAAACATTCCACTAGTCTAAATGAAAAAGAAGTAGCATGATGCTCTGGAAGGAGCATGCATTTTAAATTCTAAAGACTCAGATTGAAGTTGCACTTTTACTTCTGACTGGAAATGTCCAGCCATACCCGAAACATCTTGCACCTGGGTTCCTGCAAAACCTCCTGCTCGTCTCCTTCCTTCCACTCCCATTCTCTCACAAACCGTTTCCTTAAGTGGGAGCAATCCCTCTAGAATCAGGCCTGATCCTGTCACCTCTATAATTTAAACTCTTCATTGTCTCCCTCTGTGTTTGAGATGAAGCCCAGTCCTTAATGTGGCGTGTAAGGACTTAAATGATCTGCCTTCTGCTTTCCTCTCCAGAACTAGCCTCTTCTTTGTCCATCTGGAATCACTTTCCTAGGCTGGCCCATTAAGTCCTGGTTTTTGTCAGAAGGACTCCTGCTGGCCCATTAAGGCCTGGTTAGGTGTCCCATGCACAATGGCTTCTTCCATTTATCACAGCATTTGCTGACACTAAGCAGGAGACAAGTACCCTGGTGGCTTGTTCCAGCACTGAGCAAACTCCTTGACTTAGAGTAGATGCTCAAAGGGGATTTCATGAATAAATGAATGAATGAATATCTACTGTGAAAGCAAATCATCTGATAAAATTTTATGTAAACGTTAGTTATTATCACTTCGACTTTTCTTCTTCTTTCCAGAAATCACCCGCTAAGAAGCTAACTAATGCGTTAAGCAAGTCTCTGAGCTGTGCTTCCAGCCGTGAACCTTTGCACCCCATGTTTCCTGACCAGCCCGAGAAGCCACTCAACTTGGCCCACATCGTGTGAGTATTTCTACCCTCCAGATTACAAGACATCTTTCTCCATCGACCCATGTCTGGATCCATACAAGGGCAGTTTCGTATCAGTTGCCAGGGACCAAGTTTTAAAATTTAATATTTTCAAAAAAGAGAGTGAAAGCAATGCCATAATTTTTTCTTTTAGGGGTATACAGTACTTCTGCTCAAATGTCATATAAGTAAAGTATGCAACACTAATGTAATTCACCTAAAGGTGGAAAATCAAAAAAGCATAGTTACAAAATATGGATGTTAGCAGAGTTTTCACAATTGGACATTAATAATCAATGGAATTGCCACGGTAAGAAAACTTTAAAGCACACTGGACCTTAACATCATATGTGCTTTGAGTCCCAAATATAAAAGCCCTTTGTTTCATTTCTCTGCAGAGCCAGTCATCTTAAAGATGTCAGCAAGCCTAGAAATTGTGTTGGGGTTTTTTTTATCCCAAGCTACATAACTTTACAAGAATTATGGCCTGTGCAGGGGAAGGTTGAAAAGGGGGTTGGTGGGGAAATTCATCAGAACATCCAAAACCAGACTTAAAAAAATTTCTCCTAAGTATGTGTGAATTTGGTGACAGAGGGGGTTAGGCCAGAGGACCTCCCAGAAGGCTCATGCCCTGGAGCCTCTCTCAGGCCTGGGTGGCCAAGAAAACAGGGAGGCTTAGGTAGAAGAAAATATTTTTTCCTTGGTGTTATCTTGGGCTCAGAAGAAGAAAGAAGCTCATTACTTGCTTCCACGCACACTTAGGAATGATGTAGTTACAGGTGCCTCGGAAAGCTTCGAGAATAGGTGAGTCCCTCCTTATGAGGTGTCTTTCATTTTGCACAGTTTAGAGGCATCTACCATGCTGCAGGGCCTATGTTTGCATGTTGACATCAAGAGATGGGCTGGTCAGACCCACCCATATTGGGAGTTCACCATTGCAAAGGTCATGCTTTGGTCAGTTCAGAATATGACCCGTAAGATGCACTGTGGTGGATCTGAGACCCTAATGAAAGCAGTGCCTCTTTCTTCTGATGGAGCTAAGCAAATACCATCCAGCAACCTGTGCTGCGGCATGTCCATGAGCTTTGTATAAACACTGTGGGGCTCGGCTTGGTTGGCTCCTGAGCTGACAACTCACTGCACCTTCAGCAATACCCCGTCTGGAGGCTCCTGCTGCTGGCATGGGCTAAGCACTCAAATAACTAATGTAAACCAATTCTGTAGAATGTGGTTAGCTTATTTTTAGAAATTTTGCTCCTAAAAATAAGCCTTAAAATAAACCAGAGATAAATAAATCTGGGGAGTGTCCCAAAGGGCCAACCACTTGTGGAAAGCAACTTCATATAAGAGCTGTTCTTAAGGTCTCAGCTTTCCTTCCCATGGCCGGAGACAATCACTAAGTTGTTAATGAGCAAAACTAAGTGAGAGCAAGTCCGTGCTCTCTGAGCTCTGCATGGAGTCACTTTCTACCAGCCCAGCTGGGAATTTCATGCCAAGAGAAGAGGGTTCAATCTGAGCTAATGGGTGTGAGGAAGACTGAGAGAGGGTGGATGTGAATGGCCTGGCTCTAAGAGCTTTGCAGTAGAATAGAATTAGGATGCTGCCTCCCACTTCGAGACAGAGTTAGGAAGTGAGGCAGAGTGAAATAGAAGTCAGTTTCATGGTCAGTCACATGGCAGTTGTACACATGGCACAGAGTGTTGTACCCAGTCAGTGCTCAGGATTGGGGTGTGTGTGTGTGTTATTTAATTGGCTAATAAGTAAAAATTTTTCAATTTTAATTTAGTGGCAATATGATCTGATGTGTTATACACAATTTAGGTTCATGGAGAGTTTCAGAATTCCCTTAAAATTCTATGTAAAATGTACCTTTTTCTGAGAAAAGTTCCATATGTTTAACTAGATTCTCAAAATAGTCATTAATCAAAATACTGATCTATACTTAGTGATAGTATATTTTTCCAGGTTGAATGTCTTAATTTTAAAATGCAAAGTGTGCAAAATATTCAATTGTGGAAATGACATACAAGAAATTCTGGACACAGAATGTCTAGTCTATGTTAGAACAGAGCATTTTTTTCTATTTTTAGCTTTAGACATTTTTCTCTATATTTGTTTCTTTATTCAAATGTTAGGGCCCTGAACAGATATCCATGTCTGTGGTGTGTTTTTTTGGAGGGAGATATTTAAGACTTCTGATTTTAAAATATGCTGTTCATTCAGCTACTCTAAATTGTCATAGGCACATAAAGGCCACCTTACAGAGGACATTTGATATTTTGGCATTTGTTCTTAGCTATTGTATTGCTTGTAAATGTTCTCATGATTAACAGTCTATTCTATTTATTTTTTTGCTGACAAAAGTGATACTTGGTAAGTAGTTCAGTAGTCCCCAGTGTACTTATAAAGACTTATAATCACAATAATAGGTGGTTATGAGACACAAAACAAGTGACTGACCTGAGGCTAGTTCAGAACTAATTCTGGATAAACAAACACACACAGACATAAGGAGAATAGATTAGTGGTTACCAGAGGAGAATGGGGTGGGGAGAGAGTGAAAGGGGTAAAGGGGCACATCATACATGGTGACGGATAAAAACTGGACTGTTGGTAGTGAACATGCAGTCTATACAGAAACTGAAATATACTGATATACACCTGAAATTTACACAATGTTGTAGCCAATATGAGCCCAATAAAATAAAACAATAATTCTCCTTGAGCTGAACACTTTCAGTTTACCAGAAGAATGCCAATTTTATAAAAATGTTGTTAGCCAAGGTCTTGTCCTTAAAGAAAACTTTGCACAAGGTCCCTGTGACTTTATTTTGTGGAGCTATTCTCATAAGAATAAATATGTTTAAAATCCTCGGTTTATTAGATATGGTATCTCTTTATTAGATACAGTATCATGCCATTTGATTATGGAGGAAATAGGACCTTCAGTCCCTTTGAAAGCCACCATTTGGTGCCAAGGTTAAGCATTCTTTGCTCCAAGTTCAACATTTCCTTGGTGAAGGGTAAACTTGAAGCCATTTACAAGAAACCACAAATTTGGCTTTTCAGTGACCAGGTTCAATAGAGTAAATTTACCAGGCTAGTTAAAAGCATTCCACATCCACTTGTTTTCTCACATCCTAGAGAGAGAATAAGATGGGACATTTTTTGAAAAGACAAAAGAAAACCAGAAATATTGGTCAAGTTGGGGTTTTTTTCAACTTTTTGCAAAGCCACAATGAAGATATTTCATTCTGCTTATTGTTTTAAAATCTGATACACCTAGCTTTTCAAAATTCACAGAGGACTTTTGTACAAATTAGCATCCTTTTTGTAAAGTGAAAGTTTTCTGCTCAAGGCAGAATTGGTTTAAATTAGCCCGTATCAAAGATACATCCTAGATAAATAATGCAAAACACTGAGACAGTTTTCAGAACTTCAGCTAATATGTTTAGAGTAGATGAAATAGTGAACCCATTGTTTTGGCCTCATCCAACAATTATGTGTCTTTAAAAATCTTAGGACACAGTTTAGCACCAGGTACCCAGAACCGAAAGTTTCAATGAATTTTTGCATATGGTGCTGACATTTTAAAACCCGCATAGCATCATGTCCGTTCCCGTCATTGGCATAAACAAGTCTGCCTTTTTCCTAGAATCTCTTCATTGTAGAATCCAGATTAACTCTGGCTTCCTAAGATAAAAATTAAACCATTACAAGTTTGGCTCTCAATCAAGTCAACACAAATAAATTGTATAGGCTCCTGTAATTAATGTTTCATCTTCAAAAAATTCTATATTGTCAAATTCAAATATAGATTTATAGTGCCAAAATTTCTTCTGACTCAAAATGATGCCCGGCCTCATCCTCCATCTTCTGAACTCTGAATCCCATCTCATCTTATCGTGGAATATCTTACAGTGAAACTAAAATAAGTCTAAAAACCACTTGAAAATGAGATAGGGATCTGAGTTCTGTCATTTCATCTGGACTAAGACGTTACTGATAGGTAAAAAATGACAGGATGAAATTAAAAATAAGACAGGGAATGGCAGACCTGATTATATCGTCGGGATTTAGGGCTGTGGACAATCCTGAGGAATATTGAACCCTGTTTTCTTTCTCTCATCGTATGAAAAAAAAGTGAAGTTTATGGGATGCCTTGCACCATGTGCCCTATCATGTGGATCATCCAGATAACAGAAACTCAGTAAAACCTTGTGATGCTTAATTGCATCTTCTCGCAAAACAAGGAGCACATAACACACAATATGATCTTGCAACTAGGTCCTTCCCTACCGGGCATATTGGGAGAGGGCCATCATCATGGGGACCACAAGGGGAAGTTCCCAAAGCCTCAGGAATTTTTCTCTTTCCAAGAGGTTGTAGATTCCAATTATCATCAAGTTTTCAGAGCTTCTGCCTTTAGAAGGCAGTAGATGTGAGGCTGCCTCAAAATCCTGACTCCATTAGAGAATCATACTCAATAAAATGCCAAGGCTCAAAGCTCAAGGATGAACATTCCTGTGGTGTCCAGAGATCTTCCACCCAATGTTTAACAGAGATTCTATATTCTCAAGGAAATGTAACTTCCCAACACACTTAAAGAATTTAATTGGAAAATGTAAAATTTCATGTTGATCCTGGGTAAGATAGAACCCTTTCTTCGAGGGATGGTGGATAGTTTTTAACTTGTGCCTTTTACTTCTTTTAACTTTCCATCCACACTGTACTTTGTTTTAGGCCACCCAGACCTGTGACCAGCATGAATGACACCCTGTTCTCCCACTCTGTCCCCTCCTCAGGAAGTCCTTTTATTACCAGGAGGTAAGTTCCAATTCTATTATAAAATAAGCCCTCTCTTTGGTAATGAGCCTTGATTCTATGGCAAGAAAAATATTCATGTGTAAGCCAAGCACAGAAGATTATTGTTGGAAACTATATTGAAAATATCCGTCACAAGTTTTCAATTTCATTCATTTGGATGCATTTGAAGAGAGGTGGGATGGTTTTGGGGATTAATGTCACTTCTGCAAACTTGCATTTACAATCCACCCACAGTAAGAATATGGGATAGGTTTAACTTTTACTACTGACACACATGCATTCTATTTCACTGAGAAAGTCACTTTCATAGTGCTTGGAATGGTCCATTAAAGCCAGGAAATTGGAATTTCAAAATGCAATGGGGAATTATTATATACTTCTGAAACATCTCATAATTTAAAGCTCCAGATATAAAAGAATCCTTTTCTTGGTGAACTCTGGAGTTCTTGAGGCTACAGGCTGAAGACCAAACCTGGACATGGAGTTTCCACATAAGTAAAATCAAGGATAATAACAAGAACTTAAAAAAAAAAAAAAAGCGGATATGTGTCTCATGTTTTTGCACAAGACCCACTCCCATGTGAGCAAAGAACAGAGAAGCAGATACTTTTCCAAGTGTTAGCATTAGAAACATGTGGGGATCAAGAGGTGCTCCCAGTCATTTGATCAAGTATCACAAATAAAACACCAGAGAATTGTTTTATAAATACATGGAGAAGGCTCACAGAAAAGCAGGAACAAAGGTAAGGAAAATGGGAGTCAGTAATTGAACAGAGATTTCAAATACCTTTCAGTAGGAAAAAAAAACACCAAAACCAGCCTTAAGTTTCACAAAATGAACATAATCAGTCTTTCCCCTGAAGAGGTCTCTGAGGTTCCAGTTTCACTGTAATAGCCTGGTTCATTCTAGTGAGAAATTAAAGAGAGTGAGACTTAGAACACTGCTGACTTTTTCTGAGTTCCTGTATTTGCCCATCAGCAGGAACCTGAGAGGAAGATGTTCCCCAAAATTGTAATTAGCAGAATAAACAGAATGTGGCAGTTCACGGTCTTTCCTTCCTATGAATTAAACAAGTCTATAATAAGTGGCAGTGAGGAGGCAACCGAACTGCAGAACATCCACAGTGAAATAAGATAGTTTGGGCCCCCGGTAGCTTCCTTTCAGCGCTCGTTTTCAGAACCACCAGCAAATGCAACCATCTTTTCTAAAACAAAATCGTAAACTGTGAAGTCTAGGAGAGACATGAGCCTGCGCACCTATCTAAGGAAGATCTGGCGTGATGTTAAGAAAGATGTTGTGCTTTTATTAGGAAGCTCTGCATTCTGCAAATGTCAATCAGAGATAGACCCCATCCTTACTGAAGGTCATTTTATATCATTTCAGCTCGGACGGTGCTTATGGTGGATGCGTCTAGATGGATAACATGGCTTCCTCTACTCTAAAATATTCCTATAATACTTTGAGCTGTTCTGGTTCCTCCAGGGTGCATGGTACCCATTAATCCAAAATATGACCATTTCCCTTTTTTTTTTTTTTTGCCATTTTCAGTCCTTTTGGAATGTTCCCTGTGAATCACAGACGTGTTGTTTAAAGTTTGCAGTTCTTCCTATCACCCTGGAGATTGGCCTTGGTTTCTGTTTTAAGGGTGCTGTTCAATAAAGCTGTGTACACTGAACATCTCTCCTCTCTGAGTGGGCCTTGCTCTGTCCATGGGAGGTTTTAATGAGGTCTCACTGTTTGAATCCCTCAGGTTACCTGAGGGGATAAGTGCATCCAGCCCTGTGGCTGAGGAGCATTCGCTCATAAAGCTGTATGTAAATCAGCTCGACCACCACGCACGGTCAGTATCCCAGCCCTGAATCACTAATCGTAGTAGTAGTTCCATAGCTAGACTGCTAGTCATTCTACTCCACTAAAATCCTCCTGTAGTATGTCTGAGTGGAGATAGAGGTCTTCTGGGGTTCCATGAGAGTCTGTGAGAAGTTCCAACTTGAGTTCCAGTTCCATCTCAGCTCTTTCCTCTCTTTTCCAATTGTTTTATTTCGTGTCTTCATACCAGCATATATGAGATATGAGATGGATCTTCTCTTTGGATGAGTCTCTGCTTCTGTACACCAGATGGTGATGTCTTAGACTCTTGAATTAAAGAGCCTCTTGGAATGATCTTCAGCACTAACTGAGGCCAGGACAATGTCACATGGCTGGACCACAATGCAGTAAAAGACTTGAGGACTTTTACTTCTCTGTCCCCATGGGCCTGGGCCATTTTCCCCCCCAGGTAGGGCAGTCTGATTCCCATTGAAGTAGCAAGTTCAAAACGAGTCTCATGCTATCAATGCTTAATTTCTATCACTTTATGATCCTGGTGATGATCCATTGTTTATTTCTTAACCATGCTCATACACTAAGGGTGATGGAAACCCATCAAGCCAAATGTAGGTGAGAGTTAAAAGTTCTGTTCTTCCTATGACTGGAACTGAACCACAGAAATAAGACCTAGAGCTCTGCCCTCACTCCTACCTACCTAACCGCCCCTTTTAAAATCGGATAAAACCTAAAATCTAAACAAGCCAAGAACAGAGTTGGTCAGTGTTAAGGCAGCATTGAGAAAGTAGGGAAGTTTGCCATGCAGATATTTTCGTTAGCCTGAGTTTTCAGTCTTTTGTATTGTGACAGATCTTAGAAAGATAAAGCAGGATGGAGATTAATTGAAATCACTACTCCAGAATCCTCGCTACAAACTCCTGGCATTACTCACCTGGAGTCCTTTACAAGCATTCCCCTTTCATCTTCAAAGGGCACTAGGGTGTATCTTTGAAGTCTTTTAACATCCTAGTAATCTATCTCACACAGATTTACGAGTATATAACTCTGGTTACCACTGCCATCTGTCACATCCCCTGTTCTTATATCCATTTCTAGCTATATACTTGATTCCCTTTTCGCTGACTTAAAAGAAAAAAAGAAATTCTCAAAGGCACTCCTTATTAACCTTTTGAAGTCTGTATTTGTGTGTGTGTGTGTGTGTGTGTGTGTGTGTGTGTGTATGCTCAATGATGGTTAGCAGTTAGGTACAATGTAGGTCAAATAACAAAATTCATGGACTGATTCACCTCATTCATTTTCTTGATCATAACTTTATCCCCAAACCTAGATTGTTTTCTTATACATACATGAATTTATAGGAGAAAATGGCTGGATCAATGGAGATCTATCATCCACCACTAGGAAAGAAGCTCCAAGGGCTATATATGATGGGCCAGCAATATTATCTAAGCTTATGAAAGATAACCCATCATTATTGCAAATATTATTGCAAGTGTTGACACAAAGCCAGGCCCAAAAGGCCCTTTCTACCCTTCACTGCCCATAGCATTGTGCCTTTGAGTATCTGCTATCTTTGTTGGCATCATGCCCATTTTGAAAAATCTTAATTATCTTGCCAAAATCCTTGCCTAGTTTATGTGAGAGAGTTAACTAGTCCTTTCCTCTGTAAAAAAATTTCTTTAATTATGGCCATCTTCTTCATTAGCCATAATAAGGATGCTCTGAAAGTTTGAATGGCTAGGTTCTTTTACCTCCGATATCAGAAATACCACTTAAAGATTTCACAGGTATTTCTACAGTTACAACCTCTAAAGCAGTAACCACTCACAAAAGGAATCAAGTTGGCTATTCTATGTAGCATCTAGCCAGTTCTTATCACTCTCTCAAATGTTAGAAAATTGCTTCTGACTCATAGAATGTGTTGAATACAATCAAATACGATATTTTCTGGTTTGTCACAATAACACTTGGTTAATTACTAATACTATATTCAGCTCTATAGTGCGTAAGGGAAAGGCATACCACCCACCCCAAGCACCTCCCGAATCCTGAGTCTTCCCAGTGGGGCAGCATTTGTGAGTTATTTTTGTTGGCTGACTGGTTGGTCAGTTGGTTGATTGGTTTGGGTTTTCAACCACAGAAAGGTTAATTCACTGTGTCTTTTTCCGTTTTTCCAAACACTTTGCTTAACCAAAGATTCTCTACCTAGCAACCTAGGTTTTTAATCTAACTTAAAATGTTCAAACTAAATTTTAAGCATTTGTGCTTTGGTAATCTAAAGTGAATAGAAATAAAATTGAGGTACTGAATTCAGCCTTTGCTTCTGAAAAATCAAAGTTTTCTCCATGATTAATTTTCTCTAAGATTAAAACCCATCCCTTTTCAGTCAGGAAAATAGATAAGTCTATAAATCAACATCATAAAATAGAAAAACTTGTAAATCAGCCACCTGAAGATTTCTTCATTCTTCTCACACTTTTCGGGCAAGTTCGAAATTTCATGAAATTTGAAATAATCGCTCTCTGCAGATAATTCTTTATTCCATGTAGCCTCAGAAATCCACTAATATGCTAGATTTTTTTCAAATTTGAGTTACACTGGTCTTCACACTCAACTCTATTTCCTGTACTAAAATGTTAATACATAATTAAAGCCACAGTCAGCTGCTTCTTCACTTCGATAACCTTTATTCTCTTACTAGAGTTGATTTAGCTGTTGTCTGTGCATGCCCTGTACCCAGTAAACTGTTCTAGAGGTTCTCTTGGCAAAAATACAATTGATATGGGTTGGTGATATCTGGAGGACGACATAGTAAATGTAGTAAATCAAATATGACCTAAGAACTCTTATTGTTTCTTCCATGCTACCTGCTTAAGATGGTTCGACTTTCATGCCAGCCTGAATTGATGACAACTAGGTTTCCCCTGGGACACTAGATTATTTTTTAGGCTTTTTTGCTGATTTGCATGTGGCAGATATTTTATGTTTCAGATCTAAGATATTGAAAGCTAGAAAAAGAAAGGGAAAGAGAATTTTTTAAGAAATTATCTCTTGACAAAACTGACTTGTGGACTCTTTTATTGTATTTAAATTAGTTTGATGACCTTGTTACTAGACTGTGTTCGTTATAGTGAGAAGCAAAATGTTATTCACAATTCACAGTTACTTGAGGAGGGAGCCAACTTTACAAGCCATTCTTCACAAGCCCAAACCCCACACAAACATACCGATTATTTAAGAATTGATAAAAGTGAAAATATCTGTTTTTAATTTGCCATGGTTCAAATATCTTTTTCCATTTAGCCATTGTGATGATAATTATTCCACATTACATAATTTATTTATATAATATTATTGCTCTGTGAGACTGCATCCAGGACTTTTATTTAAATCCTTTTACTTTCATATTCAGTAAAAGAAAGAAATCTTTGATCAGGGCTAATATAGTAATCCAACAAGCAAAAGTGGTTTTTAAAAATATATTTCCGGTTTAAGCAAAAATCCAGGGAGAATTTTTGTATGATTTTGTCACCTTAGGACACCACTAAAATGTTTACATTTAAACAAAAATACTGGCATCAGTTTCACTCTTCAGAACTGAATTTAAATAAATAAATATAAAATGTTTTGAAATTATTCTATCCTTCTAGAACCCATTGGGTCATTGTGTGTGTGTGTGTGCATGAAAACTATTGGAAGAATGCCATTTATCTTTATATAAGCTATTTTTCAGAGGTCTGAAAAGGAATTGGTGAGAAAATAGAGAATTGTTTAGAAAAAAAAACAGTCTAAAGGAATATTTCCTGCCTCTTTTCTTTCAGCAGAACCCAAAAACTTCAAAATTTCCCTTTTCATACCCTTCAGGTAATGATTGTCATCACACCAATAATGATAATATGTATGCATAGGGATGTGCTTATACATTGTCAAGGGCCTAGTGAAAAGAAAATGACAATAATAAGAAAGAAAATATATGTATATATACATACAATTTTAAGGATAGTAGCCTTGCTTCTCTTTGTAACTCAGATTAGAAAAGATTTATCACCCGTGCTCAGGAGGACCCCCAGCTAGTTCCCAGTTTCAGAGGTTAAAAGGAAGAGTGCATTTAAATTTGAAGACAGGGCAAGTAGAAGATGGAGAAGATTTTAGAGCTAGAGTTTGGAGAAGGCCGTCGTGGCACTCTGACGTACTGACATGCCAGTCGCACTCCTTTCTCAATAGGGTCTTAGGTTCCCATGTGCTTGATCCCAAAGGCCACATGAGTTGGAAATATCACCTGACTCTCCAAGCGACTACTGTGCTACAAAATGAAAGTTTAAAAGTCTAAATTATTCTATAAAATATTGTGTGAGTACATTGCTTTGAAGAGATCATAATAAACTACATATTGTCACTATTTTCACAACAACTCAGGAGAAAATTTTTTCACTTTGTTTCCTTTCTTCAAGCTCTTTAAGAGCTGCTGAAGAAATTCTGGTGAAGATAGTTCACATGAGAAGTCTTTATAGACCCAAGTTTTAAGTGAAACCTGCCTCCCAGTCAGTTCTCCTGATCCATTTTGTTTTGAAAGAGCGGCTTTTTTTTCTTATTTTTGTCATGCGTTGGCTTCCTCTATACATGGTCATATTTTTGGCTTCCCAGAAATAGGTGATGAGGAGAAGAATTTGAGGCTAGTTTGGGAAGTACAGAAACTTTGTGGACAGTGAGTACCAAAACTTGGAAATGCTCTGGGACTAGAAATTGAGAGCTATAGCAAAATGAAATTATGGTTTATTTCCACAAACTCATAAATGCAGATAGTGTAATCCCCATATTTTCCAAAAATTGGTTTTCCCAAGAATTCATGTGGGGAGGGAAAGGAACATGAAAGAGTTTAAAGCAACACTGTCAAGGGCCAATGGAAAGACAATGACAATAAAGGGGAAAGAAATAGTCTGCATAGAATATCTGCTCATTCCCTTGAGGAAAGAAGGGACTCGGGAAGAAGAAGGAAGAAAAAGAAGAGGGCAGACAGGCAAATAAAGTAGAGGAAGGAGAGAGGGGCCCAATGAATTGGAGAGAAAGAAAGAATAAGGCCACCAAAGGAAAATCTGGTCAATTGCTCCCTTCCTACCACCAGCCCCTACATCACACTGATGTCAGCAAGGCTTCCCCAGTGCTAGTACTAGTGACCAGGTGGTAGGATGGCACTTCTGGAGCTTTATTGACACATTGCCTTCTTCCCACAAGTCTTCACCAGAGAAATTTGGAATAAACACATCCTTATGGTTGATCTTCTTGTGTTTCTTTTGTCTACTGATCCTTTCTTTCTTCCTGTGTATTCAGCATCAGAGGTCGTACCTGTACCTGTGTATTTATTAGGCTTTTAATTTAAGGAACTATCACCACAATTTCTGGGATTCAAGGGGCAAAAAAGCATAACAAAGCAGGGAAGTAGTTTAATTTGGAGGCTAGAATCATTGATATTTCACAGGGTTTTGAGTTTTGCAGCCATCTGAAATCAATTATGTAGTAGGCGCCTCAATCTTGAGTATGAAAAACAAGTTGGGGGGAGGTAATTCGGCAGCAGGGAGACTGTAGTTACTGGTTAATGAGCACAGAGGGATATGCTTCAGGAGACAAGTTTTGGAATGCTGTTTCCGTGGGATGTTGGGAAAACATCAACTATGATGACTTAAGATGTCTATTTGGTCCTGATGGGCAGCTTCCATAGTCTTAGGAGGTGGAAATCAGTATGCTAAAAATAAATCACTAAAGTCATCAGGAAAGTAAATTCTCCTAGAATATTAATAATTTCATTTTTAAAGGCAATTTTGTTTGTGTGCAGTTGTACTTTTTAAGTACAGCAGTACTTTGTGTAACAGGTGCATTCTTGAAAAGCCAAGTGAAGTCATACTTTCAACAAACATGAGGGCCTACTCTCTGCTAGACATTTTCTTTATAAATCAATTTGATTTTAAATTTATCAAAAACCTCACTACTTAAGGAGTCTTGTATATAGTATTATAAAATAAGAATTCCTATTATAATGTGCATAATTCTAATATGCTATTAATTTATAAATTTCTGGGGTTTTGTACATTGTTATCATGTACATCATGTTGTATATATATATATATATATATAAGATTTAGAACTTCTTGAAAAGTTGGGAAAGTTTATGGTAAATTCTCATAATTTTAATGCCAATAATTAAAAACTTGGTATTCAAACAAAGACAGTTAATTTTTGTATTCTTATGGTGGGGGTGGGGCAGAGTTGATAGTTTTAGGTAGACCAGTGTTGCAGGGCAAATTCTTAACCTGCAAAGGAGCAAGCTGTCTTTAAGCACATTACAGGTACAACTGTGATACTAAGAATCAACGCCATATTTCCCAGTGAAGCATGCCCAGTAGATCTTGGGTCACTTTGGCTTGGCCACACTTTATTAATTATTATCTATATTTCTATTTGTCCTTTAATAAAACTACATTTTAAACTTTAAAACTGTCATTTAAATTACTAAATCAAACGAGTGTTCCTCGTACTGAGTCTAAAATGACAAGAATCTGCTATCTTGATGGGACTCAAGATATGTTATAGACACCCCAGTATATAACACCAGTTATAGACACAAGGAATATGATTGTATATTTATAAGGCTCGAAGGTTTATTTTTCTGTTTCTCTGAAAGTCGTCTTTGCGGCTTCACAGTCAGGGTCAGCTGACTTGTGCTTGAAGTAATGTACTGCTAATATGGCAGCAATCTCTAACTAGGTAATTTTCAAGTTTCTATTCAACACAGAAAGTTAGAACATAGGGAAGGCTGGAGAAGTAAACTTCTTAAGTGGGATCTAAAGGCTGGCAGGACTTAGTGAACTATTGGACTGTTTATGTGATAGTCTGTAATGAACATTGAATGAGTTTTCATTATGTCTAGGCATATACAATCTATTTGTTAAGCACATAGCAGAGGTCAAATCTGAGATCATGGTCGCTTATGTAATTGTAATTGTGGTTCTCAGGCCAGGTTTCTATTCCTAGTTCAATTCTGTGGAAATCTGAAAACATCTTGAACATTTCAAAATAATAAGAGAGCTGTCCAAATGGAGCTTGGATCTAGACTTGGGAGTTTCTGTTGCCAGTTTCTATTCTTGAATGCATTGCCGTGTTTACGCTCTTCTTGGCTTTCCCATCTTATTAACTAGCTCTCCTCCCAAGGACAGTGAAGTAGAGCAGAACAAACTGCTGGCTAGGGCTGCTCCAGCTTTTCTGAAGGGCAAAGGGTAAGTGAAAGCCAGAGTGTACTGGAACCCTGAATTAACAAGACTAAAAATGGAGATTTCTTTTGTCAAAAATGCTTTGTGTTTGAAAGACCATCTTTGATTTAGAAAAGCAGCTCTATTATAACCCCATTAACAGCACCAAGTAGTTATTTTAAGTAGACACATCTGTGTTGTTTTCCACTTTTCCTTATTTCTTTTTCTTGTTTTAAAATGACTAAGCTTCAGATTTGATTTTCCAAAGAATACTTAATCTTTGCTTGCAACCCGTTTCAATGTGTTTACTGTACAGATGAATTCCTTGGCCTTAGGGGTTTGAAGAATGCAAATCTTTTCTCTTAAAAGTAACTTTTCCTAAATGGAAGTCTTTATTTTTAAAGTAAGTGAAATAGAATTGTGAATTTCTTTGCTTGAATTTTGCTTGTGTTTTTCACAGAACATCACTTATTTTTCCTTTATTTGGTTGATTTTCTAAATGCCTTTCCCACCACAAACTCACTCCTACCTGCTCTGCTTATTTCTGTCTGCCTCTCCTAACAACACCCTTTCTCTCCTCCTGCCCTGTTTCAGGATACAATACAGCCTGAATGTGGCAGACAGGCTAGCTGATGAACATGTTCTCATCGGGTTGTATGTCAACATGCTCCGGAACAACCCATCATGGTTAGTGCAGGTTTGGCTGCTAGACTGTCCTTAGAGAGGGGAACAGTCTGATGTCTTGACAAGCAGTCTCAGCAAGGGGAAAAGTAACTGGATGCCAGAGATGTCACCAGGCACTTTTTAACTAATTCATTTAAGACATCTTTTGTTACGTTAGTTTGGATACTTCCCAGTAATGTACTAGAATTCATATCCTTGTTTATATCTTAGTTAAAAGGACAACTTGTTTAAATGGATGCCATGCTAAATCCTAGCATTCAGGTGGCTACAGGACTCTGGGTCCCACCAGTCCTTTCTGTGTTACATGAGCCGTGTCCAATTACTGCACAATGGTGATGTCTTATTCCAAGGACATGGATATTTCTCCTGATTTGAACAATGCTCCATTCACTTAAGATAGAAATGAAAAAGAAGAAAAGCGATGGGATGGGATCATACCATGGAAATCATTCCCTTAACAATGATAACAATGGGAGAAATTGTCTCTCTGCTCTTCTGTTACTTACAAATGTTTCTGGGTAGCCATCTGATAAAGCTTGCTTTCAAGTCCAAGAATATGCAAAACTTACCTTCAGATGTGTTAAAAGTATGCATTCATATAGCCCTATGTACCAGGATAAAGGCGTTCATAAAGTTTTTCTCTTTCTATTTTAATTGTGACATGACATAGGAGATTCCTCCCATTGGTTAAAGTTACTTGGTTTTAATAATAAATGTACATTTGCAATTTGAATGAAAATGAATGGACAGACTATATATTTATCATTTGTTTCAGCCTAGTTTAGACTACTATATTACAAACACTTTCAGCAAACCAGTTCCTTAGAAATATTTCAATTTTGCTTAATAACTCTAATTTTCTCTGAACTAAGGGCTCATGGATTTTTTGCAGTTATAACTATTAAGTGAGCCAGTAGGTTAAATTCCCTTTAAAACAGCTGACCCTTTTCCTCTGCTACTTCACAGAAAGCATCCCTCAAACACATAATGGCCACTGCTCTGTCCTCATCGCCCTCACCACTTGGTATTGTTAGCCACTTTGTTTCTAGAACTCTCCTGCCTTGAACTGTTTCCTGCTTCTGACACCTGAGAACTATTTTTGCAAAATTAGTATATGAGATGATTTTAGGTGATACATTGATGAACATTTATTTGTTTTAATAGTTACATATTTATTTTAATTGGTACCTTTAAAAATATGTAACCAGCCTACTAGTTTAATTTTATACCACATCCTACTCTTTAAGGCAATAAAATGCACTCTTCAGCTAAGCCCATCTTTGTTCAAATTTTCTGAGCTCGTAGATCCAACAGTTTCTCGTCTTTCTCGCATCTCAACCTCTCAAAACTGCAAGTGGGAAGAGTGATAGCTTTAATCTTATTCCCAATGAGTTTGGCTCCCCAGTGTTATACGGCAGCTGAAACAATAGAACTAAACACTGAATTACAAAAAAAAAAAAAAAAATGTATTGGTAATCTTCAAAGAAGAATGTAATCGATATAGATTCAATCATGTCTGAAGGCAGTGATGTGATCGCACACTGAGTCCTCTCCCCCATAATTCTAAGCACACTCTGGTTATTTCTACCCACTCTTCTTTGACCTTTTCTTAATTAAAGTTGTAACAAAGAAATCTCCGAAGAGGAATGCTCAGACTTTGTCACTACCAGCCCTTTTCCCTACTCAAGTGATAAATCATACTGACTTGATGGTCACTTAAGACCGTAAACCTGTCTTAGCAGAGACACCTCACATCTACTTGATGAAAGCTAGATGAGATTTGTATTTTGAAAACAAAGCAGAATTTAAGACTGATCAATGAAGCAGACTGTGTTTTAATAGCTGCTGCCCTCCATATTTCTCATAGCCTTTTTCTGTCCTTCAAAGATTCCAACCTCTCTTTCAAATTTCTCCTTTTTTCCTTCCCTTTCCTTTCTGTTTAATTAGATCACAGCAATGCCCCACACCTGCCGTGATTATAGAAGTAATGCAGTGATGTCTCACCTCCTTTATCAGCATTATAGCTAGAGTGCTTTACCATCATTCAACTATGGTGAGATATATAATGGTAATGAGCATAATAGCTCCATTGTTTAAAGCGCTGGCCTCATGCTAAACACTGTGTTAAAAGCTTTATTTACATAATTTCCCCTAGTCCTCAGAGTAAGCCTGTAGAGTAAATACTATCATCCCCGTTTTGCAGATAGGTAAAGGTATCCATAGAGAGAGTTTACGTGACTCTCCCACAGTCACATAGCAACTCAACAGTGGAGCCGGGATTTTAACCATTGTCTACCTGATCCCAAGCTCATAACCACTAGGCTATATCGCCTCTTATAAAACTTACCTAAACACATGCCTTCCAGAAAGCTCTTCTGGGCACTCCTCCACACTGCATCCACCACATATCTATTTCCTGAAGTTGCATATTCTACTATATTATTTTCTTTCATTTTAACAAATATTTGAGCACATACTAGTAATAGGAATGGTGGTTGTTAATAAGTTACCATTTATGTATTTAGTTCCATACATTGTGATTTCTCATTTTAATTGTAAACTTCAAAAGGGCAATAATTTTATCTTCAGTCTCTTGTATCTCATCACAGCAGCCAGAATATGAATAATAAATTTTACATTTAGGAAGCACTTAAAAAATTTCAGAGCCCTTTCCCACACAATATTCAATTCGCTCATGAAAGCCCTGTAAGGTTGGATATTATTATTTCCATTTCACTGATAAGAAAATGCCAACTCAGAGATGTTAAGTGACTTATCCAAGGTCACATGCTAGCAAGGGCTTGCACGCAGGTCTTCTGACCCGGGTCCCATCTATTTTCCACACCTATTCCTCAGCCTCCCTGTCTGTGCACCTTTCATGAGATGATCTACAAACAGGAATCTAATAGATGTTCTTGATTAAAAGCTTTGTTTTTTTAATTATTCATACATGCTTCTGATTAACACTGTGTGGGGGCTTTCTCCCTATACTAACTGCTTAACACAATGGGAAACCGATTCATTTGTAAATAGTCTGCCGCTAAATTAAAGACCATGTGTCGTTGTTGGTTCTCATGTCAGATAAGCCAAATAAATGAACTGTAGCTCAGGGGAGAATTCCTGCTGTCTTCCTAATTCAGTGAAGTTTTAAAAGCCTTAATGGTTTTCGAGCACCTTCTCTAATGGGGAAGAAGGCGTCTCAAAATGTAATATAGTGAGTGCTTTTTCTGCCCTCCCTAAAGTTTATCCAGTGCCTGGGCTTGCCAGTGGTTTATAGGGACTGGCTGCGGCAGGCAGACCAAAGGGTCAGAAACCAGCCCAGAACTTCCAATCTTACTGTCATTATATCCTTGATACTTAACATTCAGAAGCTTCTGGCATATTTCTCTCAACTCTGAAAAGACCCCCTGGAAAGAGAGGGAGGGGGTACAGTTAAAGGCTAGTCTGTACTTCCATGTCATGATCGATTGCTGTCATTTAGTTACTGACTCCTGATCTCACATAACTAGATTAAAATTTGTTTTGCTTCTATGTTTTCTTCAAACATAAGAAATTGTACATTTGATGCCTACTTCTGGGTTTCATTTATGAAGTCTAGATTTTTATTGGCTTGCCTGCTTAAAACTCTTTAATAGATTCCTATGGCACTTAGTTTACAAACCAGATGCCTCACCATGGCCTACAAGCGTGTGCGTGATCTAGCCCCTGCCTACCCATCTCTCATCCTTAGCTCTCAGGGGGTCCCCCCACTCAATCGCAATGCTTAGTCACATGAGTTTTGATCAGTTCCTAAAAACAATTCCTAAAGCTGCCTCAAGACCATTATACTAGTTCTTCTCTATGCCTAGAACATTCTTCCCCATTTTACCCCTGCCCTCTCCTTCCACACACGCATGCACTGGCTCCTTCTCTGGCTTCCAATCTCAGATTAAAAGTACCTCCCCACCTAGGTATCCTGTATTAGTCTCTATCATGATATACTATCTATTTCATTCTTACCATAACTGCAATGATTGCCTGGTTGGTTGGTTGGTTTACTGTCTACCTTCCCCTTACGGGGCAGGGACCTTCTCTGACTTGCTCATCATCATGCCTCTGGCACCCAGCACAGTGCCTGGTGCACAGCAGGTGTCCAATAAACATCTGTTGATGTTGTAGGATATTGATAGTGCTATAGGTATAAAATTCCCTCTCATCCTAAACAAAATTGTTAGAAGTCCTCAGAAAATCTTTTATACTAGTAAAATAATGATTTTTACTATTAAAAAAATCACCGATTATAAATGGGCCCTTAAATTGAACATTTAGTGTTAGAGTATAAAGTAGATGAAAAAGCAGGATATTAAGCTTGACATAGATAGAGGTGGTAAACATGGATAAAGACGAGCACCAGAAATTCACTGATGTGGCAAAAGCAACTGATGGGGGCGAAAGAAAAGAACTGAAAGTGATAGGGCAAGAATAGAAAACATTTTTTAATGCTCTGTGATCTCTTCCACTTTGTATTGGTTCGCTAAGGCCACTATAACAAAATGCCACAGACTGTGTGGCTTGAACAACAGAAATTTATTTTCTCACAGTTCTGGAGGCTGGAAATCCAAGACCAAGGTGCCAAGAGGGTTGTTTCTCCTGAGGCCTCTCTCCTGGGCCTGCAGATGGCTCCCTTCTCACTGTGCCCTCGCATGGCCTTTTCTCTGTGCGTGTACCTCCCTAGTACTCTTCCTCTTCCTGTAAGGACACCAGTCATACTGGAGTAGGGCCTCACCCTTATGCCCTCATTTTACTTTAATCATCTCTTTAAAAGCCCCGTCTCCACATAGTCACCTTCTAAGGTCCTGGGGGTTAGGGCTTCAACACATAAATTTGGAGGAAGACACAATTCAGCCAATAACACATTTCCACTCTGAATCCACTGAATTGTATGCCTTTAATACTTCTAATGTGTAGGCTAAGATTTGATTGACCATTTTCAGTAAATATTGTTGCTTTTGAAAAATGTAAATTTATTGCAGCCTGTTGAAAGAAGAAAGAAATCCTTATGTCCTTACTGACAGTATCTCTTTTGTATGAGTTTTCATTTCCTTGTTAACACTGCTCCTTTTCTTCAGCAAATGTTTAGGAGCTTTGGTTATAGAACTAGACTTCTGAGAAAGACGTTTCCTTAGAATCCTAGAAATAGAAATCTGAAGAATGTCATACCACCATGCACATGTCTGCATTGGCTGCCTTGTACCCATGGAGGTCTTCTCAGCATCATCAGATCATAAATTAATTTTAAGAAGAGTCCATTTCCCTGTTATAGATTCTAATACATTTAAAGTTTCCATGCAAAATGAGAGTGACACTACCAATCTGATGAGATTATTGATGTAAATTACTAGCATAGTACTGGGCACAAGGAAATAACTCAATGTTAGTCCTTCACTTAATTTTGACAAGGATTAAAGGCATACAATAAGTTAGCTTTTAAAATCCCATTTTGTAAAACCTGTCCATTACAGTATAACAGAAAGGATCTGATAGCTCATGGACATTCATCAATGTTGTTGAATGGATGAACTTCAGAGCGTTCTTTCTCCAACTTTGCTAAAATAAAGAACTCGGAATGAGACATAGTCTTATACGTTGCTTGATAAATTGCACAAAAAAGGACATTTTGATTAAAAATTCATGGCAGTAGGCAGCTTTGCACACAGGAGCAAGGAGAAAGAAGAGAAGTCTATCACGCTAAGCTAACTCCTTCCTTTGTTGAGGAAATCAGAGATGTGAAGACCACCTATTGCTTCCGTAAAATCCTTGATTGATTCAACTGAACTGTCTTCCTTCTTTTTGGTATAACCTAGAATACTGGCCAGTACCCAATCATATTTTCTTGAACAAAAAGCTAGTTTATAGATAAGGAGGTGATGGTGCAAAAATAGTCATACCAAGACAGTATTACCTGCTTTTTAGAGATAAGGGTAAAAAGAATACTTCCATTGACTCTTACCATGCTCCAAACACTTTACATGGGAATTTTCTCAACAAGCCATGAGGTAAGTTACTACTGCATCCCTGTTCTATAGATGAGAAAACTGAGGCACAGAGAGATTAAGTGAGCTGCCCAGAGTCACACAGCTAGTAAGTGAAAGGGCTGGGATTTGAATCCAGAAATGATCCAGTCGAACCTCCCACCCACTCTTTTATAACATCCCTACCAGTTATTCACCCCTCCTAAGAGTCTACACTTCTTTTGAGTGGGAGCTTACCTCTTTCAGACACCGTCTGTTTTCCTAATCTTTAAAACAACAACAAAATGTGAACCAAAAGAGAATTTGCCATGATTGGTGGGGGGGGAGATCTGATGTTGATAAATATGAACCAGTATAATGACATTTCTGTGAACTTCGGCACCTGTACAAAGCAGATAAGAAATCTGTATGCAGCAATAGAGTATGTCTCGACTTGTAACACTGTCAAATGTGAATTCACAGTTCAGTTGTAGATGGCATGGCTAGTATTAAAGTACAGTGATTCATCTCTATTCTTCTGATTTTCTCAAAGTGTTGAGGGTACATGCAGAGCCAAGAAGGATAGAGAAGAGGCAGGCCAAAGACCATGACATTGAAAGCCTGAGAGAGCTAACCTTGATTTATTCTTTTGTCCAACTAAGTCTTAGGTAGTTCCTGCTGTATTCTAAGCACTGTGCTAAGATCTAATGGTGAAAAGACTGAACCATTCTGTCCTCAAAGAAGTTACGGTTTAGTGAAGAATAAAGACAAGTGAAAAGGTGATTAAAATATGAAAGGATAGCAGCTGCAATAACTGCCATGCAGAGTGCTATGGAGTAGATGAGGAGCAATAAGCCCAAATTTGGAGGTTGGAGGTGAGGGTAGGAAATGACAGTGAAAGCCAACAGCAGGCTGAAGAGGAATTAGCCAAGTGGAAGTGGGCAGAGGAGGCAGAAAGATTGTTGAGAGCAGAGAGAATGTGGTGCATTTGAGGAACTTAACTGTGGTAAGGCTCCTAGTAAAGGATGTAGCTATATTACGCAGGACCTTATAAGCCTTATTTAGGAGTTTCAAAAATGAGAACGTATTGAAGGATTTTATGCATAGGATTGTTACAGCCCACTTCACTCTTGAAAGAGTACTGACTGCAGGATAGAAAATGAATTGGAGGGAAGAATAAGTCTAAATGAGAGCGACCTGTTGAGAGGGCTTTACGCTACTTTAGAATATGATGGCGTTGGCCTGGAGCAAATCAGTGACAATTGGAACAGAAGGAAAAGGAGGAATTCGAGAGTTTGTAGAAGGTAGAACACATGACCTTGGTGGACACTTAGTTATAACATAGTTCAAGTCAGGGTCTTGTTAAAGGAGTTTGAAGACATCGCTATAGAGAAGCCATTATTATGGTAAGTTTTTATTATTATTATCTGTGAAGATAGCCATTTTGTGATTTCCTGCCTTTTCCTTTCAAACCAGTCATTAAAGAGCCAACAATTGAAGCTTTGAGAGTTAGTTCATTTCCCTGTCCATTCTTCGGTTCCACAAAACCACTTCTCCGGCCCGAGAATCACTCCATTCCTTTCCACCCTGACTCTTCTGCTCTCTGATTCCAGAAGGCCTGAACAGGGCTCTATCCCACCACATTTTGCTCTCAACCAACTGCAAAAGATAGGATATAACCTCACAAAGTAGTCCTCCACTTAAGTGTCAACTAACAATGCCCTTTCAGGCAGTAATCCTCCTGTTAGCTATTTGCAATTTAGTACAAGAGTAGTACATGAGGTCTAATGACCTTTAAAGTTAATCTCTAGTGATAAAACTCCAGTTACCACTCAGACAAAGGGAGAAAATAGTGAGAGAAAACATAGAAGTATTTCTGGTGCCCTTTGGGTCACATTATGATTTGGTTGACTTTCCCAGGCCTGGAAGTCAGAACAAGACTGCAGAGAAACCAAAGAAATGTGAACAAACCCTGAGATCCCAGAAATCTTTGCTAAATCACAATTTAGTAAGCCCTAGCTTAGCTGGGACCACTTGAATTGCCTAGAATGCCATTTTGAAATCTTTAGCACTACATACTGGCTGTGCATTTAAGGTAGAAAGTGGAGAGCTTTCAAAATAATAGATTTCCCCATGCTGAAATGCTGTCTACACAGCAGCCACTTTTTAATTCATCATGGTCTTGTAGCAAGATTACTGATTATAAAGTCTTGAAATGAATAACCAGGGATGGAGAAAGTGTGGGAATTGGTATTTCTTTAATGATTTAGGGATTATTGGCCATTCGTTTTCAACTATTTGTAATTGAAGTCTTGAAATAATGGAATTTATCAGAGGAATGCCTCATTCACCCTTGTATAATTTGAACATACTGAAATGGCACATGTGGACTCATAAATCGTTTGTGTGCACAAAGGGATAATATATCACTTCACCCCTCATTCACTCAGTGCTGGAGGGAGGAAAGGCATGGAAGTATGAGTTATAGCTTACTAGACAGAATCCCATAACTTCACGTCTTACATTTCCAGGAGGCTTTTTCTATGTAACCTTCATATTATTTATACTTTCTGGTCATTCACAATAAAGGACACTTTTATCATGAGGTTTTTTAATCAAGGTTTTTAAAAATTATTTGTTTATCAAAACACTCAGAAATATTTTTGACAAAGTCGCTTTCAGGCAGTCAAACAGATCATGGTCCTAGGCTTGGAACAATGGGCCCTGTTGTCTACACAAACTGTCTTGAGTTAGGCGTGTAGTCTCTAAACACCAGCCTGAAATGATAAACATGTTAAAATCAAATTAAATTGTTTCTTTGTGGGGTAAATTTATGTTTAAAACAAAGGCAGTATAACTTTCTCTTTCTTATTAAAGCTGTAACAATAAATTCAGTTATTTTTAACCACTGCAGAGTGCAGACATTGTTATAAAGACAAACATCTGTTTTAAAGCATCAGTTTTCCAGAACCAATTCTTTTTACTATTAAAATTATTTTCTTACTCCAAGTCTTTTGTATGCTGATGGAAATCTCAATCCATAGGGACTGATACTACACATATGTGAGCCTGGAATCCTAAAATTTTCTGTCACAAGGAAATGTTTGTAAAATATCACATATGCTATATGGATATCAGTTAAATACTCATGAAAAATGATCTCTTCTGTATGGTTTACATTTGGGGTTCATGTGTTTAGATTTTCTATTTTATTTTCAATACTTTCCAAATCTTTACTACTCAAAGTGTTGTCCTTGGATTGGCAGTATCAACATATCTCGAAAGCTTGTTAGAAATGCAGATTCTCAGGTCCCAACCTACCCTACCACCCCCAACTATGGAATCAGAAACTGTATTTTCACAAGATCCCTAAGTGATATGGGTATGCACTAAAGTTTGAGAAGCCCTGCTCTAGATAGTTGCTGACGGTAGATGGTAGATGGCATTTTAACGGAGACAACAATTGTTAATGAATCTGAATGGTTTGCTTAAGAGGCAAAATAATAATATTGTGTTAACTAACACTTTTGAGCACTTAATGTGTTCTAGGCATCATACTAGCTTGATGCTTTTTATATGCATTATCTCATTGGAGCAACAGAAAAAAGAAGACTCGTTTTCTGAGGATTAAGAAGTGACTTGGTAAATAGAGAATTTTAGGAATATTCCAGGTAGTTATCACAGCCCAGAGAAAATGGCTAAATCTAGACTGGAAGAATTCAAGATAAGAACAGGTAAAGTTTACATGTGAGGAGGATAGACTAGAGCCGAGATAATGGAGACAGGAATGTCTTCCAAACGACAAGGAAAAATGTTACAGTAATGGATTCAGCCAGCCAGGGAAGGGCCATTTGGAAGTGACATAGCTAATATTCTGAATATTGATTTTCACTCATCTTCTTGCTTTACAACAAAGGTTAGAAGACTATGTTGTATGTTTACTTTATATGTAAATGTACATATGAATAATATAAATGTATGTTAATTTATATGGATCCAAGTCTTTGCAATGAATAATTTTTACAATCTTAATATTGGCATAGAAGTATGTCATTTTTAATATATTATCATGAGTATTAATTTTTTTTCTTAAGGAACAGACTTAAGTACAAGAGCCATTGGAGGAAATATAAGTATATTTGGGGATGAGAGGGACCAGTTTCTAATCTTGATTCTGACCCAATACCCACCATAAAAACTGATAAACTATACTGTGACCAACTAGCCTATTAAGGGGATTAGTGTTATTGGTGTGTTTCATAGAATTTTTTTTTAATGGCACCCAAAACTTAGTCTTGAGTTACGGACCTTCTGAAAAATGGGAGAGTTGATAATGCTTCTATTTGCATTAGCTTTTTAGGGACTTAGATCATCCTTATTCTAGTATGAACAATTTCTGTAAATTTGTAGGAGACACTATGCAATTCCCATTAATGTTGCTAGAAGCCACTACTATAATTCCACTTCTCCAGAAGTAAATATCAAATGGCAATATTACTGGGTAATAATATTTTAGATGAGAATTATATTAGTTCTTTATTTCTACATAACAAATTACCCAAAAATTTAGCAGCTTAAAACAAACATTTATTATCTCACGGTGGGTTGGGAATCCAGGTTTAGCTTAGCTAGGTGCCTGTGGCTCAAGGACTTTCATGAGGTTGCAATCAAGCTGTTGGCTGGGGCTGCAATCTCATCTGAAGGCTCTATCCCGGGGGATTCATTCACAAGGTTATTGACTGGCTTCAGTTCCTCATCACATGAGCCTTTCCACAGGCTGCCTTGTGACACGTTAGCTAGCTTCCCACAGAGCAAGCAATCCAAAAGAGCTCAAGAGAGAGAAAACATGCCCAAGCGGGAAGCTATGATCTTTTTATAACCTAATCTTGGAAGTGACATTCCATTACCTATGCTGTATTCTATTTGTTAGAAGCAAATCAGTAAGTTCAGACCATACTAAAGGGAAAGGATTACACACAAGTGTGAATACAAGGAGGTGGGGATCACTGTAGGCTGACCATAATTGGGGTTTTTTTCATCTTGCTTCCATATTTTCTAACATGCCTATTTTGGACATGTAGTACTAGTATAACAAGGAAATAGAAATGTTAAAGGTAATAAAATTAAACTCAAGAGAAAATATTCTTTTATCAGAAATGTTGATCAGAAAAGTCACTTTTCTTTGGAGCTTTCTAGTACGGCAATTGAATTGACTGAAGACAAGATTTATTAATGAGCTTCCTGGATACAAATAAGATCACGCTGTGATTCCAAGTCTGAGATCATTAAAAGGGTTTTGTATAGCTTTCAAATTTTTGCACTGAAAAATTGAAATAGCAAATCCCCCCTGGTGGTAATATGAGTACATCAGTCTTTCTCATTGTCTAACAGTCTCCTTCTTGCTCTGCTCTCAATAGTATGCTTGAGAGTTCAAACCGGCTTGATGAAGAGCACAGGCTGATTGCCAGGTACGCGGCAAGACTGGCAGCAGAGTCCACTTCGTCTGTAAGTAGTTTGAGTGAGAGGATGGCGTGTTCATTGTTATCCTTATAGTTGGTGCTACAACGGCAGAGCTGAAGAGTTGCTGCTGTATGGCCTGCAAGACCTAAAAATGATCTGGCCTCCCACTGCTTCCATTTTTTCACTTTTCAGCTATCATTCTGGTATGGCATAAATCATACCGTGAGATATTCTGCTACATTGCTGAACCAGCCCAACACCTGATTTCCCTGGATAATTCCTGATCAACTAATGTAAAGAGCAAAGCAACGATTCAAATCCAAAAGTGGCTCAGATGAGTTTCTACTTTCATCAATATGTAAAATATATATTATAAAGAGAAAATTATATAATGAAATCAGAAGAAAAACCTGGATCACAGATCAAGGCTGCCATATGCCAAACTTAGCTATAGAATGCCATTTAGGATATAAAACATAGGACCTCAGATTTTTCATTAGCAAAACAAATCACTTCTTTGTCAAAAGAAATGCTAATTAAAAATCACAGAAAAGCTTTATGAAAGCCAGACCTTTGCCAAGCTTAACCTTTCCTACAATCAGGTTTCTGGACCTTAAAAAGCAAGCTGAGTTTCCCCATGTCTTTGGGCTTAGGCACTTGGTGCCATTTTTATAAGCTTGGCATTCTTTGGTAGAAAGATTAGTTGTGATTTTTCAATTTATTTTAAAAACAATAAATATTGACTTTGAGGAATTTCTGTAATACATATATACCGCATTTGTATACATGTCTATGTGTGTGTGTGTATTTAGTCAAGGGTTAATTTGTATGTGTATATATATATATATAATTTGTTGAGTTAATTTGTGTGTGTGTGTGTATATATATATGAACATATATATACATATATATGTGATTATATAAGAATAGAGAAAGCTATGATTTATGTACCAGTTGTTAAAGCTGGTTTCATGACCAGGAATGATGAGCTGGTTGGTATGAATGTAGAAGAAGTATGTATATATGGATTTATGTATCCATCAATGCAAATTAACATATATGAATAAAGAAATGCTAAAAGTATATTAACAAAAGGAAATTTGTATTAATGATGACTTTAAAACGATGAAATTTTTCATTGTACATTACAGTGATTGAACAGTAATTCTAGAGAAGAAGCCAGCTCAACAGTGAAGCATTTTTTAAACCCACCTACATAGAGAATAGTTGCAATGGAGACAGCGTGGCAAGAATGAAATAGCTCCCCAAAGACTTCAAGTCAGAAAGCTAAAAAACTATTTTTCCTATGTTTGGTGTATCTGCCTGCCAAAAAGAATTCTGTTCTGCTTTCCATTGCAGAGATGTGCTCCAGATCCACAGAAAAGTTGGTCCTTAGGAGAGGAATAGCAATTTAATTTTACATATTTGCCTTTTTTGTTTTGATAGAAATAGTTTCTTCTTTCATGTCTACATATCTCATGGTTCCTGTCTTCTCAAACGCATGTGAGTTCCCATTCCCAGGATTAAATAATGTGAACCACATATTTTACAGCAGCCGACTCAGCAGAGAAGCGTTCCTGACATCTCCTTCACCATTGACGCAAATAAGCAACAAAGGCAGCTGATCGCAGAACTAGAAAACAAGAACAGGTAAGGCTTTTTAGACATGCTGGCTTTTTGATCAAAGCGTGTGTTCATTAACCTATAGTCATGCTTTAAAATATCCAACTTTTTCACCCTGTATGCACAGTTAAGAGAAAACATCTAGAGTCAGTGATGCTGGCTTCCAAAAAGCTACTCTTTAGATTTCAGATCTTCAGAAGTTTCACGAAAAAACTATATATATATATATATATATATATATATAGTTCTGAGATGTCACTGCAATTAATGTTTTCTCCCTAGACAGTCTCATCTTCCTTTTAAGGACGCGCTTGTTTTTGTTAAGGACCTATCTAATGCAGAAGGGCCTTCCTGAGTGCTAGGAGAAAAGTCACTCTGCCACCCAATGATAAGTAGAAGGCTGACCAGGGAAGGGCCCTGTAAGGACCCCAGGCTGAAAGAGGCATTTGGCATGACACCACCATCACCAAGTCGTTCAGGCCAAACATCTCCAGATCCAGCCCATCAGCAGGACCTTTCTTTATTCAACACGGATTTGTTCAGTCTACCCCAATGGCAGATCCCAAAGACTGTCCACTTCATCTCCACCATTACTACTCAATCCAACCTGTCATTTTATAAAATACAAACCATATCATGTTATTTCCTGTTCAAAACCCTCTGACGGTTTCCATCATGCTTTGACTAACACTTACCCCTCTCACCATGGTTGGCAAGGTCTTACCTGACCTAATTCCTGTCTGCCTTTCCAGCCACAGCCCACCCTTACACTCTTGCTTCGTGCAGCTTCTTTCTTTCTTTATAGCCTTCACATAGGTTGTTCATAAGTTCAGCTTAGAAAGCTCTTCAGGGTCTCTGCATGGATGGCTCCTTCTGATCGTTAAGGTCTCGGCTCAAATGTCACCTCCTAAAGGACCACCTAGCTAATCTTGCCCACTGCCACCCACCCCAGGAACCACTCTCTTTTACAGCTCTGTGTGTGTGTGACTTATCACAATCTGAAATAATCACATTTATATGTTTGTTTTCTTGTTTATTGTCTGTCTTCCCTGACTGAAATGGAAGTTCTTTGAGAACAAAAGCCATGCCAAATGGCCCCTGGATTCCAGAACCTTGCCTGGCACTTTGTAGAGACTCAGTAAATATATATTGAGTAAGAAAATAACAAATAGCTGAGTCAGAACTCAAACTCAATGCTGACTAAGCCCAACATAGGAACAAATTGTACATTCTATATGTCTTAGAATAGCACCAAAATGTCTTAATGCTTAATCCCATTCATAAACACTGATGCCACTACTGCGATCAAAATGATAAGGTAGGAGGTCGTGATCATTGTTCCATGCCTGTAGAGTATGACCTGAGAACTGGTCAAAGTATCCTTTAAAGAAAAGAAAATACTTTGAAGAAAAGGGAATTATGACTATTTAGAAAGGCAATAGTGCTCTTAAGATAAAAATAAACTACATGTTCATGAAAAGCAAAGCTCTATTCCCTTCTCCCCTCCCTGTCCCCCAGCTGAAAGAAATTTCTCCTGTTGCTTTCTCAGCAAGAGGCCCAGGAAGGATGTAATGGATGGAGAAGATCTCCATCAAAGTTTCAATAAGGAGCTGCTGTGTCTGTATCACAAGGCACCCTCAATGTGAGCTAAGGCCCATGTAACTGTGCAAGAGGCCATTGTTTGGGAGCTCTTTGAAAGTCTGAAATGACTAAGGGAGAAGACTTGGAACACCCAGAGCAGGGTTTCTTACCCTGGGATGTCAGGGTATCTGTGAAATCCCCAAATTGTAAAAGTGCTGAGCACAGAATAAGTGGTTTGTAAGTATCTAGAGAAATATCCTTCAAGGGAAGATACTTCTTCTTAGTCCAGCCAGAAGAAATGTGTAGAATTGGGAGGCAGGCAAGCAAATCAGCTGGGATTTAGGTGGCTCAGGCCTCAAGCCTCAGGTGTGGGCCACCAGCTGACAGTGAGGTCCAATAGTACAGAAGATCCTACAGAGCCAGACTCCTTAGTGTAGCTCTGGGCTCAGCTGGGGCCATGGGGATGCCCACAAGTTAGGGCCAGAGGATGGTTAGAATTACCAATGAGTTCCAAGATAGAAACGTCAAGGAGAGAAGAAATGTCAGTTGAAAAACTTATCCTCAGTGACCCAGACGCACCAAGATGCCTTCCTAGACTGTACCATCCAAAGGGAACCAAATACTTCAGAAAGCAAATGCTAACTTGGAGGAAACAATGAAAATGCTTATGAAAAATTTTCATACTTTCTTCAAAGTATGCTTTAGAGAAAAAATTAAAAGGAAGGTACAGATTTGGTTGGCACATTTTCACATTCTTAGAAAAAGACTAAAATGAAAACTCACAGGCCCACAAACACCTTATCGTGGTTGCAGTGTTCCCCTACTCTCCCACCTCCGCGAAGCACTTTGTTTTCCCTTCCAATCCTCTGCTTCCACCAGGCACGGGGATAGCACACCTGAGGGGAAATTGGGACTTTCTTTAAGGCAATACCCCAGGGATATCTGCCTCCATGTGAGACTCCAGAATCAGCAGAAAGAACCTGGCTGTGGCATGATATCACTCTTACTGCTTGTTTCCAGGACATTTTTGGATTACATTCTCTGAATGCATGTTTTTAGGATCAGAGAGAGAGTAATGAAATGGGAATGAGAAGAGATGGCAGAAAGAGAGCTTCATCCTGTCCCTGAGTTCTTTCACGGCCCCTAGAGTTCCGCACCCCATGCCTGATGAGTTCTAGTCCATCTTGAACTTATCACTGTAGGCCAGCAATGTCACATTCTCCAAAGACCCCAGAACCATGTCCCAGAAGCCAGGTCACACTCTTGCACCATGGAAATTCACCCCAGGGGTCCCATGGTCTCCAAGGTGATGATTAACTCAATAATCAGATGTCTAAACTTCAGGGAAGGATGGAGCTGCTCACTTCACTTCATGACTACCCTAGGTCAACATGGACATTTCAGCACTGATCTTTAGAAGATAATGCTTCCTTCCTTGCAGGAGCCAGTTGTGGTTAGTATTAGCAGTAGCGGGACTCTTCAAATTGCATTATATAAGTTGCAGCATGCCTGGGCTACACCAGTCAGAGCAAGTGCCAGAAGACTGAGGGAGTCTGATGTATACGGGCTTTGAGCTACCCAGCCTGAGTTCAAATCACCTCTACCAGATACTTGTTATTGGCAAGTCCATTAACCAGTCTGTGCTTTGATTTCCTCATTCATGAAACAGATAATACTAGCACCCATATATAATAGAATTTTTCTAAGGATTAAATAAAATAAGATTAAAGAAGATAGCACAGTTCCTGGATCTACACTAAGTGCTCAATGCTTATTACATATCTTACCATTATTTTTTCTTATCAGAGCTGCTTCTCTCTTCCCCTTCCTTGGGCCAAATGACTCTGCCACGATTCTGTTCTTAGAATGAACAAGGAGAACTAGTGGGAGTCATGGAATATCAGGATGTTAGCCCTGAAGGAGATCTTCGAATTCCAAGTTCACTGGTGTTCCGGCTGAGTTCTGTGGGACCCTGAAGATGACAGAGGAAAGCCTAGGAGCACAGGGGCCCAGCCTTTCTTTATCCAGAGCAGCTCCCTTTTAACTGTTTGACATATTGGGTTTTCATAGAAGATTTCTTTTAAAGATTTCCATCATGGAACACCAAGGGGGACAAAAAAAGGTTGAAAACCACTGAATTGTGGTCCAACCTTCTCACCATACCCATGAGAGGTGCAGTGACTGGTAATTAGCTTCTTGATTCTTGTGTGTTTGTGAAGCAGACAGTTGTAAAGCAGTCTGTCAAATGGAAAGCCAACTCCTTTGCTCCCCAAGTTCACCTTCCATTCTTGGTGCTTTGTTCTGTCTTTTTGGCTTTCATGCATTTTGTTGGGTAGGGAGACTGACCCTTCCCCCAACAACACATGACTTGCAACCTTGCTTAATGGCTTCAAACTCACTTAAGGATAATTTGCCTTACACAGGTCACCTACCCTTTATGGCCGGCCTAATGTTCACCTCAGTACAGGGCAGCCCAGGCCCCAACATCAATAATAGACTGACGCATCTCACCCCTGACAGAGGTCATGCCAAGAGCACTCTTATGTCACAGACTCAATTACAGTGAATCCTTTTAAAAGCACTTTCCTTCTAAGGCTACCCTCATTGAGATCCATCGTTAAGGCTGAAAATGTTAAGAAAAAGAGAAAGAATCTTGCCTAACTGAGTTGCTTCTCAGATAAGTTCAGTGAGAGGAATTTCATTCCTGGTGAGAAAATGGGATTATTTAGCTTTGTGAAGAGAGTACCATTTATCCTTATTTTCCCTCCAAGCACCTCGTACTTGCTGCCGGTACTTTATGGTGTCAGACTGCGATCATAAATAATAGGAAGATGTATTTTTGTCTCTTAAGCAGGGCACTTCTCAACGTTGAACACATTACCACGGCATTACGTTACTTACCAGAGAGATTATTAGATCCTGGTGAGAACACTCAGCTTGAAGGCTCCAGTGACATACTGCAGAGTCTTCATGGTTGGATGTTCTGGAGATGAAGACAGTATCCTCTCACCCACAGCACCAACTAGCTACAGCCAACGCCTCGTAAACACAGTTGGCTAGTGAGGGTCTGTTCTGCCCCAAAACGTAGGATGAACCCCTCTTTCTTTGTTCTAGTGGCCCTGATCTGCTCGGATATTAGATCCTGGATATCCTGGAAGTCAACTGACCCTGGTTTCTTCCCTTCCTCCTCTCTCCCAAGAGAAATCTTACAGGAGATCCAGAGGCTGCGGCTAGAGCATGAACAAGCTTCTCAGCCCACTCCAGAGAAGGCGCAGCAAAACCCCACTCTGCTGGCAGAACTCCGGCTCCTCAGGTAAGAGAGGAACCCAAGGCACCTCAAGGAATGCAGGTGTTTGAGATCTTCAATAAAGTCTAAGTGTCGAGCTTCTGGCCATTTTCTAATGGTCCCTAAACACCCTAGCAGCTGACGTTGGTTTGCTTTTTTTTTAATATCACATATCTAACTTTTGAGATTTGGGGGATTGGGGAAGAGGCTGTTTATATTTTAATCTTTCATTTAATACAGAAAAAAGGAAATGGTTCCTTTGGGTCAGGAGCAAAATCCCTCACTAGAAAAAATTTGAATTCAACTCTTTTTAGTCATTTGCACTATCAATAATATGTTTATGATGCAAGTGGTCAATGAAACAAACACACAAACAGCCTCATAAACATCACAGGTTTTTACATTTGAAAATTTACCGGGCCCGGCCCCATGGCCAAATGGTTAAGTTTGTGTGCTCCGCTGCGGCAGCCCAGGGTTTCACTGGTTGGGATCCTGGGCGCAGACATAGCACTGCTCATCAAGCCATGCTGAGGCGGCATCCCACATGTCACAACTAGAAGGACCCACAACTAAGAATATACAACTATGTACCAGGGGGCTTTGGGAAGGAAAAAAATTAAAAACCTTTAAAAAAATTTACCTATAACCCATAAAAGGGAGTCATTTTCTCTAAATCTTGGTCCCCAATAGCTTTACATATAGATCTTAAAAAATAGACTTCGTGCCTTCTTGTTTTGCAAATGAATTAAAAGACCTGGTGTTATCTGCTCTGTCATCATAAAATCTTTGAGTTGGAAAGGACCTTAGAAAGTCATCTGGTTCAACACCTGAATTTCAGTGCGCTTCTCCGAGTCAGAAAGGTAGAGAGCAGCAGGACACAGATGAGGACTGCAGTGCCTCCCACCGCGCCCACGTGCAAAAGGAAAGTTGTACTGTGGGCTTCTCAGAAACCCCTGTCAGAATTAGAGTACCATTTGCTTCATCCATACAAAGTGACCAAATTCAGCAGAGTCTGTATGGCTGTGTTTGGATTTTACCAAGTCCCTATTGATCATAGTCATGGGTGTTTCGGGGGGTTCCGTCCCAGCCCTGCTCTTCGGATATGTTAACATCTGAGCACAGCTGCACAGCTGGCCCAGGCTGCAGGCCCTGCCTGCTCTCAGCTGGGACCCATTCTACCTCTAGCTGCTGGAGGGGCAGACCCACCAAAGGCTTAAGTTGTGGGAAGGAGATCAGATTACAGAACCTGCAATTTGTGGGGGTGCTTGATACAAAGAGATCACATCATACTTTTGAATCACAAAATAATTTAATGGAAAAAACAGGAATCCCAAATGATTTCTGGTCCTGCCTTCAGAGAGATGTGTTAGAAATCCTTGCACATCCTCCCACACCATCACCCAGAAGGGATGAAAATGAAAAGGAGGAAAAAGTGATATTTCATATCATTCTCCTTCTCAAAGGCATATAAAAGTAAATGCCTGCTTGAAAGAATACTTTGCCAAATAGGATTATATAGGCTTTCCAAACTCACAAGTTGAAAGTTAAGTCTAATGTACACAGAAATATAACTGAATAAATCATCTTGGAAATAGAGTAGTCATTCATGTGTGCATCAAGGTACCTTGTCTGCCTGAAATGTTCTTTCTACTTCTTCCACTGGTTGTCCCATTCTCTACTAGAGGGATGATGACTAGGAATTATTCATAAGCATTTTCATCAGTGACCTCCTCCCCACCACCCCCCGTTACCATTTGCTTTCTAAAGTATTTGGTTCCCTTTGGATGGTACAGTCTAGGAAGGCATCTTGATGCGTCTGGGTCACTGAGGATGAGTTTCCCAACTGATATTTCTTCTCTCCTTGACGTTTCTATCTTGGAACACACTGGTAATTCTAACCATCCTCTGGCCCTAACTTGTGGGCATCCCCATGGCCCCAGCTGAGCCCAGAGCTACACTAAGGAGTCTGGCTCTGTAGGATCTTCTGTACTCTTGGACCTCACCGTCAGCTGGTGGCCCACACCTGAGGCTTGAGGCCTAAGCCACCTAAATCCCAGCTGATTTGCTTGCCTGCCTCCCGATTCTACACATTTCTTCTGCCTGGACTAAGAAGAAGAAGTATCTTCCCTTGAAGGATATTTCTCTAGATACTTACAAACCACTTATTCTGTGCTCAGCACTTTTACAATTTGGGGATTTCACAGATACCCTGACATCCCAGGGTAAGAAACCCTGCTCTGGGTGTTCCAAGTCTTCTCCCTTAGTCATTTCAGACTTTCAAAGAGCTCCCAAACAATGGCCTCTTGCACAGTTACATGGGCCTTAGCTCACATTGAGGGTGCCTTGTGATACAGACACAGCAGCTCCTTATTGTAGCTTTGATGGAGATCTTCTCCATCCATTACATCCTTCCTGGGCCTCTTGCTGAGAAAGCAACAGGAGAAATTTCTTTCAGCTGGGGGACAGGGAGGGGAGAAGGGAGCAGAGCTTTGCTTTTCATGAGCATGTAGTTTATTTTTGTCTTAAGACTGCTATGACCTTTCTAAATGATCGTATTTCCCTCTTTACTTTAGCCACAAGAAAGCTGAGAGCAAAGTTTGCAACCCAGGTCTGGCAACTGAATAGGATTATACGATAGGCATCTCTGTTGCTCATCTGACACTTCCTATGCACTAAGCTCCCATATAATTGCTGTAACAACCCTGGGCGATGGACACCATTATTATACTCTTTTTATAGATATGGAAACTGAGATTCACAGAAGGTAAATAATTTGCCCAAGATTCCGCACAATGAGCAGGACAGGTGATTCCATCTCCTTTTCTTAGGTCCTAATTATCTTGTGCCTGGACTATTATAATAAACACTTAATTGATTCCTGGCCTCTGGTCCATCTACACTACTGTCAGAATTACCTTTCCTCATTTTATTATTCATTTAATTCATTCAACAAATATTTCTAAAATGCAGTGAGCTCAGAACTTTTCTGGGCATTGTAATACCAAGATAAGTTGGGAAAGATACTGTCCCTGCTCTCACAGAATTTGTGGTCTGGTAGGAAAATGACCTAAATAAAATGATCAGGCAAATAAGAATATAATTATAAACTGAGATAAGTGCCATAAGAAGTCTTCCTTTTAAAAAAAAGACATAATTATCAAACCTGCCCT
Organism: Equus asinus; assembly: GCF_041296235.1. Lineage (NCBI taxonomy): Eukaryota > Metazoa > Chordata > Mammalia > Perissodactyla > Equidae > Equus > Equus asinus. Next base: position 38,809,387 of record NC_091796.1, on the reverse strand, counting down.
TCGCTAGACTCAGAAAAGGCGACTGTGAGGAAGGATTATTTGAGTTGAAGTATGAAGAATGGGACACAGGGAATGGGGATTAAGGGGTGGGACAGCTGATGAAAGGGTCTCCTGGAAGATAGAGACTATATGGCAGGAGCAAATCTGGTGCTTTCTTAGCTGAAAGGTCTATAGACCTGGAATGCAATGAACAAAGAGGTGCATGGTAAGAGATGGGGCTGAAGATGTAGGTAGGGATAGACCATGACACTGTGTGGCCTTACACAGCATCTTGAGGATATTGCTATTAATCCTACAACAGGAAACCACTGAAGGATGAGAGTTACATATCGAGCTAACACAGGAATTAGATTGTCAAGTCAGATTCACGTGAATCAGAGATTTACTTCAGTACTGAGCTTTACTAATAATTTCAAGAATATAGGCAACCCGAGGCACGGATGAAACAGAGAAAGGTCTGGAACATTCCATAAGGTTCCCCAGGTGTTTCCTTCCCACATAGGATGGAATTTCTGAGGGAAATTTTGCAAGGTGATCTAGTGAGCCTCCCCTGACCTTCCACCACCACATGGAACTGGCTGTCTTCTTCTCAGTGACACCACATAGAGCATTTTGTTCTTATTTTTGTTATACACTCACCATTATTGCTTTGATCTTATTTATGTCTCCTTCTCTCTCACCCAAGGACAAAAACTGTCTCCTACTCATTATTTTATTTACAGTGTCTTAAAACAAAAGTGCTGAATAGATGTTTGTGGGATGACTGGATAAACTGCAAAACCGTGAAGAGACAGCTGAAGAACTGTGTTTGCAAAGACAATCCCATCTCCTATAATGAAGAAAACATTTATTAAAACTTTGAAGCAACTAATTCACACTACAAATCTCAAGAAAAACAAGTATAATTTTTCATATCTCTTCCTTGCCTAATAAATAAGCATCATATTCTATACCTGAAAACTTGCATTCTTTTCAATTATGTGAAATTATTCTTTGAGAAAACTTGTTAATATAAGGTGACTTTTTTTGGTTTACCAATTAGAACTGGAATTGTAACCGCTGATGCAATTCTCTGGTTTCCAGACTTGAATTTCGTAGCCCACCTTAAACTTTTTTATTATTTGGGGGAAATAACATAAAGTTGAATACTTATTGTTTTATCATATGATGACATTTTTAAAAACTACTATCATCTGAGGCCCGCCCGGTGGCATAGTGATTGAATTCATGTGTTCCGCTTTGGCAGCCTGGGGTTGGCAGGTTTGGATCCTGGGCACTGACCTGGCACTGCTTGTCAAGCCATGCTGTGGCAGCGTCCCACATAAAATGGAGGAAGATTGGCACAGATGTGAGCTCAGTGACAATCTTCCTCACAAAATAAATAAATAAATAAAACTACTAAATTAATGCTAGTTTCTGATAGTTTTTAGATGCTTCTCTTAGGATTTCTTACCTACAATATTAGAATTTTGCTTCAACCTTCTTCTCAAAGTGCTCCTCTGGCCAAAAGACCAAAAATTACAGAGTAGTATCTAGAAGAGAACTGGAAATAAATCAGAAACATTATCCACCCATCTACGAAGTCCTACTGGGGATGCATTTGGAACACCATGTGCAGACAAGGTCAAAGAAAGAACAGCTAATGGTTTTGTCATTGAAGAATATTTTTGAATGGAGCAAGACTTGCAAAATTAGACTGCTTCAGCCAGGAAGACAAAGACTAAAATAAGATACCATTAAAGTCTATAAAATTAGGATGTTCCTCATTTTCTGAATTCAAAGGAAATCAAAGGAAAGATTACTCTGGGAGTGAGCCTTAAGTGGCAAGAAAAGCCAAAAATATGAATATATTCAAAAAGGGTTGAGATATGTTTATAAATTTTAAATTTATAATTCATTATAAAGAAAGCCTATATGAAAGCAAATTAGAAATGTCTTATTTATATCCATAAACTGTCCTCCCACAAAATATCTTTCAGTTGGATGAGTTGTTGACCAAAGTCAGTGTGACATTTTTATATTGTCAGTTTTTCATTTCACAGTCCCGCTACAGTTCCACTTAATATTGTGTCTGTGCCGTTGAGACAGGGATATCCATTCATACATTAATGCATACATAGTTGAAGAATCCACACCTTTTTAAAATACAAGTTCTAATATTTCCAGCTGAGACAGAAGTTTTGGGGGCAAGGAAAAAAATTATATACACTACCTATTCACTAATGGTCGTGAAATAATAGATTTGAAATTGATTTGAAAAGTATACGTATTCTTCAGAATTGTGAGCCATTAATATTCTCCATACTGTTTCATTTCTTTCCCCCTTGTAACAGTATTTTTGTACCTCTTAGTGTCACAGTGAATGATACAGATTGCCGTTTGTGGTTTCCATTCTTGCTGACAGCCTTATAGAAGTTCTGCAAGACACAACAGAATTTAAAAAACATAAACCTTAGGTTATTTTCAGTTAGAACAATTATGGAGGAACTCCTTTATTCTAATTTCACTTTATGAAACCGAATCCAAGCAGAAAATTTAAATCGACTATAATAACTATGTAGCATTAATATTTCACCTCTGAAAGCCACCACATTGCATACTAAGGATGGAAGAGATTTAAAATGTCCTTTTCTAAATCCAATTTCCAAATAAAAGTAACCAGTGTTTTCTGTGAGATTCACAAAAGGGTCCTTGAGTTTGGGAGGCCTGTGGGTTGCCCTTTTTCAGTGACAATTTGGTTTTTGTTTGTTGTTGCAAGGAACCCCATGGTACAGCACATGGCCCATGACATAGTAAGCGTTCAGAAAAGATTTTATTCTTTCTGGATAAGGTATTCTTTCTGAATCAGGGTAGAAGGGGGTAGTATCTAAAAGGATTTTAGTCCTGTTTTTGTATAACTTCTAACAAATAACAAATAATGACTTCTCACAAATACACGTACAACTCAAGCTATAATGATTCCTTTGACAACATTTTCCTACCTGTTAACCATGTCCAAGGCCAAGAGATGCCCTTTTTCTGGTGGTGCACTAGTCCACAAGACTGGGAAATGTGATTAGCTCGGTGAGTTGAATGCGATCTCTGATGACAACTACTTCTTTCTTAGACAGCGCAAGGACGAGCTGGAGCAGAGAATGTCTGCTCTCCAGGAGAGCCGGAGAGAGTTGATGGTCCAGTTAGAAGGTCTCATGAAGCTACTAAAGGTAAGACAGTTCAAATAAATGTTTCCTAGACCTACGGCTATGACATTTGTAAAAACTTTTTGCACATAATGTGCAATGGTTTTTCCAATTATTATATGTGATTTCCCCAAAAATGTCATTTCAGACTCAGATATAGGATCATTTCTTAGACAAATGAAATGGTAGGAATTACAGGGCTCCTTCTTATCCATTTTCTGGAAACAGACTGCTAAGGAGGACCTTCATGGGACAACTTCTTCTTGGCTTATTTCTAGTTCCTTAAGTCCTTGAAAGTAATGTTTATTTATTCAGAAATATTTTACATGTAACACCTTTTAGCAATTCTGACTAATTTGAACAGAAGTTAATGTCTAATTCAGAAAATTAAGATATAGCCATTAAATAATTTTGGTGATTATAGTCTCATTAAGAGGAATAATTTTGCTAACTTCAGTAAAATATTTTCTCTCATCTGTGTAGGGTGAAATATTTTTGTTAATTTCACCCCACAGTAAAATATTTTCTCTCATCTTCACTATGGGTCTCAAATGCAAAGTGTAAATGGGGATATCGCCTTACTTTCCTGCAGGTAGAGTGTTTATTGAGATGATCTATGGAAGTCTTCTGCAGAATGCTATAATCTATTATTCTCATTGGGAAGTGACATTATTCCTTTAATGACCCTTTATTGTCTTCTTCAGTATACACCAAATTACATTTCAAGTCAAAAATAGACTAATTATGACCACCTATCCACAGTCAGCCCAGGAGAAGCGTCAGTGCGTCATCCTGCCTGATGTAAACAAGCATGAACCAGTATGGATTGGAACTGTGACATGCCAAAGGCAGGAACTGAAATTTCTGATAGGATGATGAGGGCAGAGTCCCTGGGGACAACTAACTTGTGAGACAAGAAGTCCTGAATTTCAGTCCATGGATCCCCCACAACCCTGACACACCATAATTTATTGGTTCTATATTGTTTCTTCTTTCTGGCTTTCTTTCTCTCTTTCTTTCTTTCTTTCTTCTCTCTTTCTTTCTTTTTTCTCTTTCGTTCCTTCCTCTCTCTTTCTTTCTTCTCTTCCTTCCCTTCTTTTATTCATTTAACAAATATTTGTTGAAACCTACTGTGTCCCAGGCACTGCTGGAACACTTCTTTCTTTTGTTTTCTTTACTTTTTTTAATTCCTTGGTCAACTTTTCCTGCCATCAGTGTTGGGAATGCTTTATCTTTACTAAACAAAATTTACTTTTCAGAGTATTAGACATGTATAGTGTAGAATTCAGTTTTTGTTGTACTATATATATCCAGAAAGCCCAGATAATTAATAACCTCTCACTGTTCCTGGCCTATTATCTCATTTGATGATCTAGAAAAGCTCTGAATGCTTTCCTTTCCAAATATGCCAAATGAAGAGGGCTGATTGCATCTATCCCTTCACTGAATGACAGGAAGCTTTGAAAACGGCCCCCGACTTATAGTCCTATAGTTTCTGTCACCATCGCCATGGGTTAGGAGTCTATTTACCGCCAGCCATCTTGGCATCAAACTAGCCTAACTGAGCACAATCTATTGTATCAGGATGTACGAACACAAGGCTAGAGAGAGAGATTGTGTTGAAAGGTGGTTGGATGCGTGGAGGAAAGAGATGAGTCTGTAGTCTTAAATACCTAAATAGACTTAGAATGAAAGTCAATGAGGTAGAAAAGGCTTGACCTGCCATCAAAGCCGGGTTGATGTTTCCCCTACCTTGCGTTCCTTCACACTGTATACATGCTCTTATTGGAACTCTGGGTAATCTAACTATTATTGATTCAATCTTTCTGTAGGAAGAAGAACTGAAGCAGGGAGTAAGTTATGTTCCCTACTGCAGGTCTTAACTAACAGTGGAGGGGCCTGCCGTCCTGCCGTTTTTCTCATTGCTTTTGCCTCTAATGTATGTTCATGCTTCAGTTTGGAAAGAGAAAAAAAAAAATGATACTAATTTGCTTCCTTTTCAATGTAGTGCTTGAATTGAGATATATAAAATAGAGCATTTTTTATAACTATTACTACTGTGGGCATCAAATGAAGAGCTGTTACCTTTTAGAAGAGGTATTACAAGTTGTAATTTGTTGGAAACTTTTTAGATTAGGGTCTAAGTTTCAAACCAGTCTCACACCTTTCTGGGTTGTTGATCAGATCCTTCTCTTAATAGAAAGAGACCCACCAACATTACACTCAGTAAAACCCACAGCACCTAGAAACTAACCTCGTCATCCTCTCACACTGTGAATATTCAGTTCCGTTTCCATGTTACTGAAAAGTTGCAGAACCTCTTTTTAGAAAAACCAGCCAGCCACATCTTTTTTCATTGCTTAATTATTGCGCCCTGTTCCCCACTGCTCACCAAAATGTGCTCAGTCTTATGAGAGAAAGACTGTACTCAGTAACTGTGCACTTCCCATAGTTTAATTCTTCCCCAAGAAGAATCCCTCCCATTGGTTGACAGTGATCTCAAAAGAATAGATAACTTTCAGGCTTTCTCTTATCACCGAGAACCTTTCTGCTCTGGGAGTTCACAAGGTTCTTACGTGCATCTCTAGAAATAGAAGCATTGTGACCCTCTAGCTATAGCCTAAACTAAGCCTGTGTCTGACCCTGTGGTCAGGTTCAGAAGCCAGCAGAGGGAGCAGCATACTTAAAAGATAATAATAATAAAAAAATAGAAGCAAAATAAAAGCAGCTTTAATTTCAAGTGCATGTATCAAGCTGTGTATAACAATATATCCCACTCGCTAGTATTATCAAGAAGTTTCACATTATTTCCATGGATCAATTAGAACCACAGCCTGTCCAATTTCAACGTGCTTTTTAATTCTTCTGTATTCTCTTTCCTGTTACTCATTGTGTGTGTTTGTGTGTAACAAAGAATGTTTGCAAAATGCTGGACACATTTTTACCCTTCATTCCCACAGTCTGTAAAAAAAGGAAAGTGTAAAACTAATCTGTAATGTCAGACAATAAAGACAATGTATTACATTATTTTGTATTTTGTGAAAAAAATTACTTTACTAAAGTCAAATTTTAATGAGAGACAGTGCCCCTGGGTGAAGGACACACATCTCCAGCCTGTATCGTTGCCCATAAATGCATACTTGGGGGTTGCTGTCGTACTCCTGCCACACTAAGGTCATGACAGAGAAAAATGCCTGGCTGTGTTGCTTCTCTTTGCAAATGGCCTCTTTTCTTTCCTGTCTCTAACTTAGCATGTGCACAGAAATATGAAATAAGGCTCAAATAGAACTTTCCTCCTTCTAGTGGAGAGAGAGAGCAATCATTCTGTAGTCAGTCAGCCTTGCTTGAACCAGTTCCCTCAGGGACCCCTTCTCTACCATTTCCCAGGCAATGCATTCTTGAAAGGCTCGGTGGATCAGGAGGTTCAGAAACCAATGGATGCCTAGAGCCAGCGAGCTCATAAACAGATAGATGCATAGGAAGCTTATAAACTGATGGATGCATAGAGCTAGGAAGTTCATAAACAGATGGATGCATAGAGCCAAACCATGGCAGTGCCCATAAGAGCATTACTGCCTCCTTTCCTTCCAGCTCCTCCCCACTGAGCCCTCGATAGCCACTGCATCTTTGAAAGTTGGCCAGCATGGTACTGCTCCATGCGTACTTAAGAGCCGTTATTGGTGACACCCAGATATCAGCAATGCATTGTCTGGGTGGGGAGAGAGTTTACCTGTCTTATTTATTTATTTGCTTTTGTACCCAAGCCTCTTTTCATAAAGGACTCGAGGCAGCTTACAACAAAAAGACATAAACAATGACTTCATAAAATAGAAATAGAAAAATCAAAAATAAAGAAAAGAAACTGCAAAGATGCTAATCATAAGGGACAAGGATGTTACTCTGAGCTTTCTGGCAATGAGTCAAAAAAAGGAAAATGTAATTGGTGGTTTTATCAAAACAGAAATACTTGTTCTCAGAGGACCAAAATTTCTCTTGGCATAAAATATAAAAAGAAAGTCTTCACTTGGAGCTTTATAGGAGTACTGAATAATGAAATGGACAAATGCAGTAGTAGATGTCATGTGGCTGATTCTTAAACTGACCTTCAGTCAAAACTGAAGACAAACCCCGTTATGTCCCAATCCTGTAGAGGCAGAGCCACAAGGAAATAAACAAACGCCGTCCAAATTTATAGACTTCTCGTGGTATAACATGATCTAAGGAGAGAATTTAGAGGTTTTAGTCTGGCATCTGCTTCTAAATTCCGTTTTTATTTATGAGCCTTTCCCCTTTGGGGACATTCTCTTTGTAAAATCAGATTTAAGACATGGCACACAACAAATTGTGCTTGATTTAATAACCTCTACTTGCTTTATCATAAGTCTGTGTGGTTCAATGTATTTTATTACTGGTATATATAATTCCTACTTATACTGTTTCTTGTTAGAAGTAATGCATGAATTTATCCCCCTGGAGGAGAGAACATGAATTTTTTAAAAAAAAAAATATAGTGCCTGTAATATAATATGATGATTATGGTATCATAAGCAATAAATTTTTTTTTACAAAACTTGAATCGAAATTATCCTACCCTCTTTCTTCTTTGTCTATTTTTAAAATTTGTTGAAGGAACCATAAAAAGAACACTTGTAAAAACTTTGATAATGAAGGTGGCTGGGGTATAATTGCAATGATGGTATGTTTCAGGGTTTCTGGTATACTTCCAGTTCCAAATATGTCTCAATCTAAAACCAAGTATCCTGACTTTGAGTTCAGAAAGTACGGTCTCAATAATAATTTTCTTAGAAAGATTACTGGAGTTAGACCTGAATTATAGTGGTCCCAGCTCTTTGCTCACAGCTGTAAGATCTTGAGTGTCAATTAACTTCCTGGTAATTTATTTCAAACATACCCATAATACATCACTCACAGAGTTGTTGTATGGATTTTAAAAGATAGTGGATGTGAAAGCACTTTGTAAATTATTATATGCACCTCAAGTATGAGTATGAAGGTATGTATATATGTATACACATACACACAAGAAAATTTAAACTTTGGTAATTTGACCCATATTTTACATGCACACACACACGCACACACATTCACTTCTCTTCCTTCTGCTTAACTAACAGAGTCAGGTCAGGAGAAGAAAGTCAAATATCATTCCAGTTGCATCTCCTGCCCCTATTCTCTTCTCTATTTACAGCTGGATGACCCAATTAACTCAGGAAGTCATATTCATTCAGGTTCCTACTTCTTCCAAACGCGCTATAGAATATGAACAGGCCAGAAATGACACATTTTACCAGCTTACGTTCACCTCCGTTTATATCCCCTGCTCATCCTCTCTGGCGGATGTTCTGGGGAGTAGTGGAGCAGTCAAAATGAGGGGGAGATGATTCACACCATAAAGAACTGCAATATTAGGACTAACAGCGAGTGTTCAAAAACATACCCTCCCAGACTCTGTCACATCCTTTTTTAAAAGTAAAGATTGGTTAATTAATTCTAGAAAAATAAAAATTATTTCTCTGCTTAAAAACCTTGGAAGATGACCACCTAGTTCAGGATAAAGGCCAGCCCCCTTTATGACACGGGAAGCCCCCCAAACTGGCTCTTTCCCTTCCCGGCTTCAGGCCCCTCCACTCCCCACAGGGAGCCTGGTGCTTCATCCACACTGCGCCGCCCCCACCACCACCTTATCTGCAATACCACCCCCCCCCCCCCCAACTTCCCATGCCTTACACGTGATGCTCCAAGGCTTGGAATGCTCTTTTCTCCTCCCCCTGCTTCCTCTTTTCTGCCTGGAAATCTCTGCTATTAAGACTCAAGTCGAATGGTGCCTCCGGCCTGAGCAGTCAGAATTAGTCGCCTCATGCACATCCCTACAACACTTAGGCCACCACAATCCCTATGATGATAGTGAATGTATACTGAAAACAGGATGAAAAGATGATTGAATGTAGCTCACTAAACGCTGCTTTGCTGCACCTTCCCAGGCTGCCAGGTAAAACCAGGCCTGTCTAGGCTGCATTCTCAGCCAAACCTGAGAGGCAGACCCTTTGGTTCCGGGGGAGGGAGTGCGTAAGGCCACCCACGCATGTCTCTTGGTCATCTGCTCTGCCGTTTCACCAGGGTGTGCCGGTTCAGCAAATAGACATTTGGTCCTTTTCCTTGAAGCATTTCTCCTGTCTGGTGCTGAGTGGAAACCAAAATGCTTCCTGGAAAAAATCAGAAAATTTATGGATCTTGTCAGACTTTTTAAAAATTGATACAACAGCAGCTTGAGTGGACTCAGTGAATGGAGTGGAGAAATGAATTTTTCATTTATTCTCTAGGAAGAGAGCTATTTTAAATTTGCCAAGGATGATATATGCTTTCCTTCTTCCATAAATCAACTCTCTTCTCAGGAATTCTAGATCTAGATATTGATCTGCATGGACCGTTGTCCCTTAAGTCTTTGCTCCGTTAATCATCGAGTAATTTCCAGGAAAGGGTGTTCACGGAGAGTATTCACTCTAGCCCTTCTAAAGTTGTTCGCAGTCATGCTTTGTGACCAGGCCAGAGACCACCATTCTACAGGGCCCACTACCTGTGAAAATGAAACTCAGTGATCTCTCCACTGATGTGACCCAATGCCAAGGGGCGACTGCCTTTTCTTAGTGGCCCTACAAGGACAAAACAGAACAGAGATGGAGTTCCCAGCAGTAGGTCCTAGGAAGGTCCTATGCATCAAACTGGACAGTGTCCTGACAAAGAGAGATGGGGCCACGATCGCCCAGGGAACCAAGGTTCTACCCCCAAATGTCTGGGTAAAGACTGGACATGACTTGAGAGTTGTGAATTGCAGGAAAGATGCAACTGAATCTTTTCTTCAGTACAGAATCTTCCACGCAAATTCTTCACATAATCCGACTGCTTGAAATGGCACCAATTAGAGATTCATTTAGGAGATGGTAGCTATTAGTCATTCACACGTTGGTGTAACTTAGATTCAATCAATTGTTTTTCCCTTAACTCCTAACTACAGTCGATTATTTTTCTCTTAAGACAAAACTACTAATAGGAGTTTTGAAGAAAAGAAAGAGGCAGAAAGGAGTAGGAAAAGTTGGCTTCGGATACCAGGCCTTAAGCTGGGAGAGGTAGGGCTGGGAATGCCTCAGACAAACACAGTTAGCAGGAGAGCTCAGAGCAGGAGGAGGAGAGAGCATTGCCAGGAGGTAAGAGACGCACAGAAAGGAGGGCTAGGAGGGCCAGGTTTAGTGCCCAGAGGGCAGGGGACCAGCCTCACAAGCACCACATACTGGAGATCATGAACAGGTGCAAGCAGGGCTGATGTGCAAGACAGCCCCAGGCAGCCATTAGAATATTGAAATGCAGGCCCACAGCCCCATATCTGAAGTTGCTGGGTCCAGACATGTTCCAGAATTCAGAATCTTTCAAGTTCTAGAAATGCAGTACAATGCAGGTACCGTACGTTGCTTTCCATCAGTTATGAAATACCAGGAGTTGCTTTTGGGATGTGAGATTTGCAGATGAGAGATTGTGGGCATGTGTTTCTGTCCTGATTGAGAAGCAGCCCAAAAGCTCTTCTGCCCCCCTGGGCACTCACAGTGCTCCCCTCAACCCAGCAACTAAAAGGTATTGCCTGGCCCAGCAGGAAGCCCAGGCTGCTGCTCCAACACTGCTCACTTCTGGATCCATGCCCGGCGTCTTCTCAGCTTTCAGGTTGCTAGATCTTTCTATGCTTAGTGGAGCACAGATGGAAGCGTGTGATGGTTGGTCCCAGTGCCCAGCATCCTGAGACGCAGCTGTGGTGCCGTGGGAAAGCCCTGCGCTTGTAGACTAAAAGCTGGGGATCCGTTCTATCTGTGCCATTCACGAGCTCAGAGACCTTGGGTAACCCAGTTATCCCATCTGAGCCTAGTTTGCTAACCCAAAAAATGGGAATAATAATAATAATACCTCATATGTTTGTTAGGAGGACTAAGTGAAGTAGTTAGAATGAAAGTGCCTTATAGACTGCAAATTGCTCTTCACATGTAATCTACTATCATTCCTAGCACTGATTATTAGGAGGATGAAATAAAAATGTATGTAAAAGTGATTTCTACACTGTAAATTACATACAAAAGTGGAGTTGCATTATTATTGTGAACCTCCCACCACGGAGGAAGATCTGGCTTCCCAGGGTTAAGAGGGTAACTCATGCTGTGTGGCCAAGAGCCTTCTTCCTTCAACTCCTCTGTCCCGTTTCCCATCTCCAGTCCCTCCTCCCTGCCGCAAGTGGTTCCTTGGTAAAGGGGACAGATAAGAAAGGACAAGGAGCCCTACTGTGGGCTCTGCCTTGAAAAGGATGCACAGGAGGGCTTGCAAGGGGAAGGCAGCCCTCAGAGCACCTGACCAACATCTGTCTCCTTTGAGGGACCTTCCGCCAACCATAGCCCATCCATGTCCCCACAGCCCAGAGCAGTCAAAGCACCTGGGCTCAGACACCAGCCCAGTCCCTCCATCTCCATCTCCTGAGCAATTCTTTTCACCTCTCTGAGCACTGAGATCGAGTAATGATACCTGCTTCAATGGGGCGTGGAGAGAAATCAGTGAGGATGTGCGTGAAAACCCTTCCTACATGGCAAAGCATGACTCCAACGTGAAGTCATTTATTTTGGCATGGGAAGCAGGGGGATGCCATGGTAGCTCAAAAGCAGAGGTTTCCTGGTAATGAAACTGAGATGCCAAAGTCTGCTGGGGAGAACCCGACCCCTCCTTGAGCGGGCTGGGGCGAGCAGGCTGCAAACCATCGCAAGCAGGCAAAGGTCTCTTCTCTGGGCCCGGACAGACCAATACAAGGTACCGTGGAGAGTGAACGAGTGGAATCCTTAGCCCTTTGGGCATCACGGGAGTTATTTTCTGTGCTCTGTTCTGTTTCGCTTCATTTTTAATTCTGGACTTTTCTCAATTTGTAGATTTGACTTTTATGTGTGATGCCAAGCCCTGGAAAGCTAACAGCATGACATTTTACAGGATTGATGTTGTGTGTTTTAACGGCAAGCAGCTGAACCCACAGAAAAGATCTAAATTGAATATCCCAGAGCCCGACTCTTGTGGTGCATGTCTCGGGGTTTGAATGGGGTGATGGCGAATCTCTGGGCCTTGCTGTGGAATAGTCCTCACTCTCCCTGGCCAGACCCAACATGGAATGGAATTTATGTGAATGCCTAATCTGTTGTGTATGCACTTGAGGGTCTCGCTGCATTTTCTTACTTGTGTGTGACTGACTTCCTTTGTAAACTAATTATTATAACAGAAGAAACATTTCCAAGAGATCTCATTGCAGAGACAAAACCGTGAAAATCCAGGTGTGACAGTCTCAGAACACTTTCATGCTGAGGACCGTGGTGCAGAGATACGGGGTTTTCCGTTGTTTTCTGCTTTTTTCTTTACTCCTTTTTAAATGCCACTATTCTTACTGTCCTGCTAGACTACTGCTTTTTCATAGGTGAAGAGAAGGATATTTCCTCCAGGAAACAAGCCAGAAATTAGAAACCAAGATTTCTTTTTTCCCTTCCCCATTTGAAACCCCGAATCACAGAGCAATTTGGTGAAGTCAACTTTTACCGTAAAATAGGGATGAAACAATTCACGCTTCATCTGAGTCTTAATTTGAGACTTAATGTGCATATTATTGCATGACATGATTTGAACTGTGAATTATCCTCTAGAGACGATGCCAGGACAGATAGGTTGAAAATTTAGGAAGCACATAAAGCAGATCCATCCTAAAGAGCCTCCTAGCTTATATTTAAAACTTTCTCCTTAATGTCCTTTTATTCTTAATGTCCATAGAACTTCCTTCAAGGAGAAAACAGACGCCCCTTGTTGTTGTCCCTGCTTCATAGTAGCTGCATTACGTGGGCACACATCTCCAATATTATAGAACAATGCTGTACTAATGTTTTTAGCTTTCAATATGTAACCAAAACTTCAGATGATATACAATAAGATTTTAAATTATCTGCAGCTGCAGCTCAGGTTTAGAATCTCCATCTCAATGACCTAGGATTTCCTCCTGCTTCGGAATTTCATTGTTACTGTTTTTAACCTTTGACTGAGGCCGTGGGGATGGCATTTGGTGTTTTCTTGGGAAAACAAATTAATGACTTGCATTGTCTCTCCAGACCCAGGGGGCAGGTTCTCCTCGCTCCTCCCCCAGCCACACCATCAGCAGGCCCATCCCCATGCCCGTGCGGTCTGCGTCGGCCTGTTCCACCCCGACGCACACGCCACAGGACTCCCTCACTGGGGTAGGGGGAGACGTACAGGAGGCGTTTGCACAAAGTAAGTGCCTTTGCTTTCTGTTGTGTTCTGCTTTTACATGACAAATAAGTCCCCACGGTCTATGAGCAGTTTAGAGTTGTCAGAGCCACACCATGGACATTCTAGGGTCCCAGCCTGGCCTGCAAGCTGTTTTAGAAACTCCCAAGGCTAATCTGTTCCTCACTCACCATCTTTCCTTTGGCTTCTAGCGCCCTACCTCATTTTTTCTCTTTGCTCATTAGGACGAGAAATTCTTTCCCTAATATCCCAGGAAACTTTATAAATGCAATCCATTTTAAAATTCTGAAAGATCTTATTTCCTGCTTTCTTCTCTTTACATTAAAGCAAATTCAACACTGAGATTAAACCATCCCACCTCTTTAGCCCCGAGGTGATCAAGAAGGATATTTAGTCATTTTACAGTTGCCCTACAGAGTTGAATCATTGCCTCTGTAATATGGGGCTATGAGGTTAGGCCTCTGTAGTTAATAGAGGAGTGCAAAGAGTGATGTGAGATGACAAACAGCATTCTTCCACCAGCTGCCTCTTCCATTGACACACTGCCAGGGCTTGTCCCAAGGCAAGTGATTTTATTCATTTGGAAATATGTTAACACTTTTTAAAACTTTTTCTTGCCATGACTTTTTAAATTTATAGAAAGTTAGGGAAAAAAATCCTCCTGTGGACCCTTACTCTGATGATCTTGTTCCTAGAAGTAAACACTATTAACAGATTGACCCTTCCCAACTTTTTGCTTCTATATAAATATGTATGTTTAAGTGTGTGTTTATAGACACATACGCTTCTTTTTTCGCACAAATAAGATCATGCAGTGTGTTTTGGTCTGCAATTTGCATTTTCTTTAAATTAGCAATTTATCCTGAACATACTTCCAGGTCCTCACATGTCTAAGGAAAAGAGAGACATATCTGACTGGTAGTTTTAAGCCGAAAGGAAACACAAACAAAGTCAAAAGGCAAAAAATAGACTTGAGGAAACCATTTTCAGCATATATGGCAATCAAGTGTCATAATTTCAGTTATACATAAAGCCCAGAGGATCAGCAAGAAAAAGACATCCTCCAAACAGAAATAGATGAAGGATATGAACACACAGAAGGAAAAATAGAAATTGCCAATAAAGCTATGAAAAGATGTTTAACCTCACAACTACTCGTAGAAATGCAAATTTTAATAAATGTCACCTTTTACCTAGAAGAATCAAAAAAAAAAGTTTGTCACATCAGTAATATCCAGGGATGGCGATAGTGTAAGGAAATAGACACTCTCACCCATCATGTAGGGGGATAAAATGTTAACACAGTTTAAAAAGAGAGAGAATGTCAGGCTGTTCTGAAGAAACAGGAAGATCCATAACAGGTCTTTTTCTTCTAAGTGCTGAATATAATTTAAGTTATACAAATAACTTTCCTTTTTTAATTTTTAGGAGGAAAAATGTCCTTTCCCTAAATCACATTTTAAAGAAATTCACAGTATTTTAAATCAACTTGAGCTTTCTATTATAATTAATGCTTTTATCTAACTACTTTGATTTTTTTTAATTTACTTGTATTTATTATTTGACTTATTTAGTATTACTTTCTGAGAAATAACAGGATGAAATGTGGCCTAGAGGCAGCCCCTAGCTCGTAAAAGGCTCTTGCTACATAAGTTGGTCTATAAGTCAAGTATTTGGAATCTTGAACCCTTTTTTTCCAAAGATATGGTAATTAGTGCTCTGTTCCATTTCTACCTTGCCCTACTCCCAGACCAGCCCACAAATACCCATTTAACCCTTAATATGCCCAAAACATTATAATAATCTTTCTCTACCATAGACAAACATGGTCTAAGTTCAAATTCAGGGTACCAGACACACATCTGCCCACATCTTGGGAGCAGGAACAAGAATCCTTGCCCCATTTCCACACTCTGGAGGCATTCAGTGCACAGGGTTCCTATTCCCAAGAGGTCCCTATAATGGCAGGGGGCGCTCTGGGAGCCCTGATGAGAGACAGAAGCCGTGTGATGGAGATCAGTGCGCTCAGCTGTCAGGTAATGGCTGACATGATAGCTTCAGCTAGGAAAGCACAGCTTTCCTGGCAAAACCAGACTTTTTATCTGGGTGGCTTATTTTTAAGAAGAGTGACCACACATACTGGTTTACCTGGAACCATCCCAGCTTGTGCGGGGTCAGCCAGTCTTATTAATTCCGCCTCCTTTCACTTGCAAAATTGTCCCAATTTGGACAATAAATTATATGCACACCCATCTGCTGCCATGTCTTCTTACATCAGAAGCCGCTGCCCCAAGCACAATGTATTTTTTCAGGAAATGAACCAAAGCACTTCTGAAAAGGAGAAGCCTTAGAAGTCTTGCTTTAGGATACCAATGGAAGTGATAAACAAACGGTATGGAAATTTGGAAAAAAGGAAAAGCTTCGATTTTTTTAATTATCATTTCTTCTTCACTTAAGGTTCAAGAAGAAATTTAAGGAATGATTTACTAGTGGCAGCAGATTCCATCACTAACACCATGTCCTCTCTCGTGAAAGAGCTGAATTCCGGTGAGTTCCTGGTCCCCTCATTTGTCTGCTCATTGCAGAGGGACCGTCAGTGCTAGGGGGTCTCTGTTAGAGATCTGCTCATCACCTGATACTAAAAGATTTTTTAAAGATCTGTCGATATTTTGTTGGTATATTCATATTTTTTAGTAATATTTATATTTTGCTGATGAGAAGACTATTAATAGATGCTCAATACAGAAACTTTGAAAAATGCAGAAAAGAATAAAGAAAAATATTAAAACTGACTTATATTCTAGATCCAAAAGATAACCACTGTTAGCATGTACCATGATCCAAAGTGACATGATGCTGAAGTTGTCATGTAAGGTGAGGTGTTTTATTTACTAATTTAGACTCTCTTAATTTGGAATGCACGGCTATTTGAATGAAGCTAAACTGAAGTTTACCTTCACAATATCTCTAAGGAAAGATCTTCCCGGAAAATAAATAGCATGAAATTGTGAGAGAATCTTTATCCTAAGAATACTACGTAGAGTTTTAAAACCTTAAATCAATGAATAGGCAAATAAATATCTTACCAGTTACTAATACATCTCACCTGTTCCTTCTAGCCCATCTACCAAGATATTTGTCAGCAGGACAGTGTCATACCATTGAGATTCCAACAACTATAAGAAATAAAACCTCAATATTAAAAAAAAAATCCGGATTTAAATTTCTTAAAGCCTCTATAATAAGAATTAAAATAATGAAAATTGTTGCTGCTATTTTAGATTGAGATTACCAAATAGGATAAAAATGACAGGAGTTCACACATCGTGATTAATGGCAAGTACCTACTGCCCTAGCAAATGACAACAAAAAACCATTATTCTTACTGTGCAAGTCTCAAGTACTATTAGTTTATATTCTTATAATACTTTGAAATATTAAGTGAATGTAATATTTTAGGTTTGTATTTCCTAAAGTAAAGTAATATTAAGCAAAAGTAACAACATTTTAATGAAGACTTTTACAGAGGGGAAAAACAGAAGATTTAAGAAATTAAGTCAGTTACTAAGACACAAAAATTCCTTGTAACATTATTGAGATAAAAAGACAAAACTGTATACCAAATGATACATAGTAATTCATAAAACTAACGAATAAAACTAATGAGAACTAATGATAAAACTAATGAATTTATAGTAATTCATGTAGGTATCAATTCTCCTTTTGAGAAAAATAAACACTTCTTGCCTTGTGTGCAATAACTGGTTAATGTTTTATACAGGACAGATTGGTCTATATTAAGCCTGGACCTTTATTTGCTGATCATGAAAAGGCTAAGTCATGGCCCAGTGGCATAGTGGTTAAGTTTGCACGCTCCATTTCTGTGGCCTGGGGTTCGAGGGTTCACAGGTTCACAGGTTTGGATCCTGGGTGTGGACCTACACACCACTCATGAAGCCATGTTGCAGTGGCGTCCCACATACAAAATAGAGGAAAATTGGCACAGATGTTAGCTCAGCGACAATCTTCCTCAAGCAAAAAGAGGAGCAAACGAAAAAACAACCAACCAAAAAGAACACAATACAAATAGGAAAAAAAAAAAAAAGCTAAGTCATTCTTTATTTCTTCAATTGTACCTAATAGAGGCAGGGAGTGAAAGCGAGAGTAATGTGGATTCTGAATTTGCACGGACTCAGTTTGAGGATCTGGTTCCATCACCAACCTCTGAAAAGGCTTTTCTAGCACAAATCCATGCCCGAAAACCTGGGTATCTTCACAGTGGAGCCACCCCGAGCACCATGCGTAGTGACATGTGAGTATCTTCTGCTTGGGGGTATTTTCTCAGTAAGAGAACACTCTGCAGGGAGAATGGGAAGACAAAAACATGGTTGCTTAGTTCTCTATTTTGGAAAGGGTTGATGCAGTTTCCTTTTCTGCCAGAAGAGGTAGAAGAGACCTACATTCAAATCTGGCATTGTGACTCCCCCTCTCAAAATTTCCAGAGAGTATCCATAACCAAAACCAGCCAGTACTTATTGAGAGCCTGGCTCGCCCAAGGCACTGTGCTAATTGTGTACAAAATAGTATCAAAAATTGCTCCCAGCCTTCCAGGACTCACAGGCTAGTACAAGAAATAAGTCATCCTATCTTCTGAATTTGCTGTATTTGTTCTTAGCGGAGCTGGTGATGCTGGAAAGGCTTCTGTTCAGAATGGGCATAAACATCATATAAGCGTTTGGAATTGAAATAAGTAAATGTAGAAAACCTCATTATAAAGAAATCCAATTTGGTCAACTTGTTGAATATGTATAAATTTGATCCTCAAAAGACATTTGGCAAAGGTTTTCCCCCAGTTAGGTTTCTGTGGCTTGACAGGAGCCAGCAGAATCAGGGACGTCCCCACTAGACTTTCTGGGACCCTGGGTCAGCTCAAAGGAGTCAGGCAGAGGAAACCAAAGCTGAGAAACTAAGGCAAAGCTGGGAGAGACCTGCCGAGCCCAGCTTGAGAGGGAAAGGAGGAAACGAAGGGAATGAAGCAAGTGGGCCGTCGGGAGAGCAAGGCTCAGGGGATGTGAGAACTGTGTGCACAGGCTCATCGAAAGGCTGGGAAAGGGAATTGCCGAACATTAGAAAAAGTACAGGAGGGCGATGGTGCTTAATGCGTAAAGTACTGCAGACTAGTCTACAAAAATAAACTGGCTGTTTTAAAGACCCAGAGAAGAAACTAACCAGACGCCTTTCTGGTGTTTTGGCTCCCAATCCAAGCAGTGAGTAAAAGACCAGTAATAATGGGGAATTATAAATAGACGTGGTTTGAAAGCCAGCTGTGAAAAGGCAGAGTGTAAGATCAAAACAAAACAGAGGGTCATTTAAAATGGCTGTAGGCTGCTGCTTTCCATTTTAGTTTGCTTTCTTGTCCTTTCCTGTATAATTTAGAATTATTTTATTTGTTTATTATTCAAAATGTGAACTAATTGTCATCAGTCTAGTCTGGTAAATGCATATCTATTTGACTTTTTGTATTTAAGCATTTACGTGGCGGTTACCTAAAATTTCCTTGTTTCAAGCCTAAGACCCAAGACTAGCTAAAGCCACCCCACTCTGCTGTGCCTGGAATGCTGGTGGCAGTACCAGCCACCAACACGGCTGCAGGAGCTGGGGAGGGGAAGTTCATAGAGGCCTCGCAGACCTATTTAGACTGGCCCCAAACCTCTAAAAATAACAAGAACATGTCGTCCAGATATAAATAAACATGAACAATGGCATCTAAGTTTCAACCCAGGAACTTCTACTTGACCACTCTTTTCATTTTAGGGGATATTTTAATATCCATACTGTCTAAACATGTACTGTCTTTTACCCTGAGAATATTTTAGTCATACGATTTAGGTAGTGAATTTATGTTTAGTCCCTGGAAGAGCTTTATATATACTGAGATGAATAGTTGGAGACGGAGTGACACGTTGGTGACTGAGGTCATTTTTAACTATTTATTTCATAGTAGAATTGGACAATTTAAATAGATTTCTTAGATTTAGAGCTAGTGTAAACTTTTAAGAGCTGTGGGTTAGAGTGTTAGCCTTCCTGACATCAATTAGCTGATATTCTGAGACTTGATTTTGCTATAAAAATAAAGCACATGGGTGCACGTGCCTACAAACATGCAAAGAGGATTAAATTATGAACAAATGTCCTTAATCATTATTTCACTAGAGGGCTCACTTTCCTTATAGAAAGTCTTCTTAGATTCCATTAAAAAAAAAGCCCCCAGATCACGAAAACTGATATATCCTCTCAAAAGGCAAGCCTGCCTTCTTTAAGACTGATGAACATTTAAAGTGCAACTCATTGCTGTAAAACCTAGAAAAACATAGATAACCAATGATGACCAGACTGCCATAGAAAACATGCCTATGGGAATACCTTGATCATGCATTTCTCCACACTTGCAAAATTTTTTTTAAAGTGTTCTTTTAGGTAAAAGAAGACACTGAATTGAAGTGAATTGAAGCGAAGAACTGAATTGGAGGACTAAGTAAATGTGCCAAGAAAACTACAACTAACAGATAAATTCCACTCATACTTTCAAGATTTACTCCAAAACGCCATCTATGGTTTATTCCCAGGGTTACAGAAGATGGGGATCCCTATGTGCAGCCAGAGGATGAGAACTATGAAAATGACTCAGTCCGGCAGCTGGAGAATGAGCTCAAGATGGAGGAATACCTGAAGCAGAAGCTGCAGGATGAAGCCTATCAGGTAGATGGAGCCAGGCCCACAACACCCATCACTTGTGCCTCAGCCCCTCAGTGGCTGGGTCTTTTCCATTACTCAAAAAACCGATGGCTTCTCCTTCCTTCCACTCTCCCTTTCTGGAATATTCTGATTGCATTCCCTAGTCCATGTATTCTAGACAGTAAACATTTTAAGTACTTCTTAGAGCTGTCACTCACCACATATTCTTATAAATTCTGACCTGGAAAGTGAGAAGAGGCCATGTCACATTAGCAGAAACATGGTGACTAACAGTCCATCCTCCTCCAAGATCATTAGGGAAGATGCCTTTTCTCATAGATTAAAAAGATATATATACAGAGAACTAAGCACAAGGAAATTGAATAAGCATAAATATATCTCCTCCCTTGAATCATTTGTCCTCAGCCTCCCTCACTGCCTGCCTCATGTCAAATATAAATAAGCAAGGGAGTGACAGACTTCACGAAAAAATGTTGGGGGAACTGTGGGGCTGTGTTCAGCAGGGTGTGGATGGACAGACTGTCCTATATACTGGAGCATATGAATCCATCTGAGAATTCACTGAACATAACACATGCAATTGGAAATCCGTGTGACTGGTAACTCATCCTAAAGGGGATGCATTTTCCCCATGGAGATTGCTCTAAGCCTTGTTTGTCTGTCTTGTGTTTCCCTTACCTGTAATCCACAGGGGCTTTCTGGCAGTTTGGGAGTTCAGGGATGTTTGCCTGGTTGAGACCTGCTGCCCCCTAAGTCCCAGAGGGTTATTCGATCACATCAGGCTGTCTGTCCAGTGGCCAGGCAAGCTTTTTCCACATCCTTAGGTCAGCAGTGGCCCTCTCTTACCCTGTTAGTGAAGGAAAGAGGAGCAGAGAGAACAAATTATCTTCTACTTTTCATGTGTTTATAGATTAAGTTTTGAAATATTTTCCCAAGAAGAATGTAGCAAGAGGGAAATGGAAGCCCACCAACCCGCCCCCCTACAATATGAAACAAAAGTTTTGCCTCTTTGAAGACAAATGTTCCATTAGCCATTTTTGGTTTAACATCCGCATTTCAGAAGCAACTAAAATGTCAGCCTAGTCATATTAAAAACAAAAAAAACAGTGACTATATATATAAAGCCTTCAACGCTATGGAAACAGTCAACGTCGCCTGAAGCACAGACCCATGGAGAGGGCTCTTTCTTTTGTGACTTCCATGGCCCGTCCGTGGAAGGAAATTCTCCTGGATAAGCCGCCAGGGTCTCTCCGGGAACTCTGAGGGCTGGCGTTCCTACACGTATCTCAGTTGGCTCTGCTGCACAGAGGGAGAGAGAGATGTGGTTAAGTAATCAATGTTCTGGGTCACGCTGGGAGTGGCGCCTGTCAGGCCTCAGAATTTGAGCTCATATCAGTGTCCAGATTTTGGTGACAAAAGTAACTGAAATCTAGTTTAAAAAAAAAAGGGCAGCCATTCCATATAAAACATTAGATTTTTATTTATTTTAGTGGATTAGGAATTTAACCTTATATGAGTAAAATGAAGGGAAATTCTGTTAATAGCTTAAGATCCAATTGGAGCTTTTGCCATCTCTGGTAAATCTTAAGCTCCTTCTCTCTCTCTCCTTTCCCTTCTGTGCCCAGTGACTTCAAGGGAAAGGCAAAGAAAAGGGCCAGGAGGATGTAACCGGCCTGGGTGTCCACTCAAGACATATGCCCTGGAGAAGGGGGAAGTGGTTTTCCTTGACTGCTCTGTGAGCGTAGGGTTGTTCGATGGATCAGAAGGCTACTTTCATTCATTGGACACACTCTTTCTCTCCCTCTCTCTGTCTTTGTGCATGGCTTCCAACCAAATAATTCACCAGCTTGACTGCATCACAGACTTGACATGTCACCTTTCTTGTTTGTGTCCTTTGTCACCCGCAGGTCAGCTTGCAAGGTTGAATACAAAATCCTTTTATCACTCTCCTCTCAAGTAAGTACCCTCTAATTTAGGAGGAAACGTGGCCACTGTACACTGAATTCTGATAACTTGTAACCTAAATTCACCATCACTCTCTCTTAGGTGTTTCTCTGTGATAAAATATCCTCCTTCCGCTGATATCAAAGAATCATCTCGGTCTTGGAGCATTTCATTATAATCCAGTGGAGATTTGGCAGACAACCTTGGGGGTTGACTTTTTACTCTGTTAATTAGGAAAATTGGCACTGAAACTTCTGTAACACCAGAGATGCCCCAGAAATCTTCTGTGGCTGTGAAACCACATTACCAATCCATAACAGCTCCAAGTTTGCAGCCTCTCTGTCACTTGAGAAGGAAAAGTCCAGGCTTGCTCAGCATTTCCAGAGATGGGTCTGCTCCTTAGTAATGCTGTACTCAGGGCCCAAAAGATCCCATGTGTGTACCTTCACAAGTGAAAGCAAAACCGCGTATTATTAAAGAAAACAAAAGAAGCAAAACAGAGGAAAACTTCTGCAGCCTTATACTTTTGGAATAGCTGCTTCAAATCAATTGTGGAATTCAGCAAGATATAACTTCATTTAAAATATCATTTACGTGGCATGAGATCCACCCCCACCGCCACCAAGAATCTCCCTAAATACGTGGGAAAACCTCAGTAATTTTTTCATGAAGGGAGAATGGCACTTGACTGGCGGGATCACTTGAGTGTACCGGTTTGAAGGTCAGACCCTGGACTCTAACAGACCTGATTTCAAATAAGAGTTTCACCAAATGCTGGCAGCATAACCTTGGACAAATTATTAAACCTCTATGGGCCTCCGTCCTCTGTGTACAACATATATCATAACACCTGCTTCATAGAGGAGTTGTCCTCCCTGGGATATAATTTGTAAAGAGCTTAACAGAGTGGCAGACACGTTATAATTTTGTTAGGAGTACACACTTCCATGCCTGGCGCTATGCTCGGTACTTTACAAGCTATTCAATCCTGGGGAGCTGCTATAGTTATCATGTAAGTGTATGGGAACCCCCGGGACTCAGGACTGGCTTGCTCCCTCTGTTTTTATCAACAAGGCTAGGACTTAGATGTGTTCAATGATTTGATACACCGTAAGTTTAGATGGTTTCTCTGGCTCCAGCTAATGGCCACTTAGATGTCCCCCAGTAGACTTCAAAGTTAATACACCTTTCACAGTCATCTGGCTACACAGGCCCAAGAACTTGTATCTCCTTTAGTTATACAGTCTTTCCCAACCATGGAATCCCATAAGTCTATAGTGCAGTTGATGGTAAACTCAACTCTGGCTGCTAATTGAAAAAAGGATGTATATCTCCTAAACGACATAACAATTAGTAAAGAGTACATTCTAGCTCAAACACTGCTGGCCTCTTGTCTCAGTCCTGAGGTTAAGACCAAGCAAGTAAATATCCTGGCATAATTGCTATTATGAAATATACTTTATGGGCAATGAGGCCTTTTTAGTGTGAAAGGATGGGTCTTATTGACTGAGTTCTATTTTTCTTCCCTTGGATTTGAGATGCCTCACCACATGCTCTCCTGGTTCATTATGACTACAATGAAAAAAGTCCCAGGAGCTGTTTCTGAAAATATTCACTCCAGTTATAACAAACCTGGTCCCAAAGGAGCAAGCCTTTTCCTTTAATAGCATTTTCTTTCTCTTAGCTCCAACAATTTGATCATTTTTTTTGTTCTGCACATTATTTAAACATTAGTAGCTAGTTCTTAGAGAAATATATTTTTTAAAAAGCCTAATAAAATGTCCTTGACATAAACCCAGATAAAAAATGGCGTTTGGCGCTTGTACCTAAAAGCCAAAGATTTCAGCACTCTGAACGTTCTTAGGCCATTTTTAAATATTTTCTTGCAGATTTGGCAATGAAAAGTTGAAACAGTTGTGGCCTCTGCCATTTACTGCATTGTGTACCTATCTCGCTGGCATCCTACAGGACTCTAAACCAGAACCAGCCTGTCACTAAATCAGGAAATCAGGCAAAATTCCTTTAAAACTTGATGGAACACAGCAGAAGCTAGTGGCGTTTCATCTTTGCAGTTAGTTCTATCCCACTATGGTTTTTCTTGATGCAGCCAAGAAATACAGCTGAAACTTTAGAACAGTTTATACTATTGAAATCTATTTGTTTGGACTTTCTGACTATGCTGCAAGACCAGAAATTATCTCAAAGTATATGCTTCTCCCATCCAAGGGTCCTGAAGCCAACTTTATCAGGTCAAAGTCAATTATGCACACACAAGGGCAGAGCCCTACATAGGTAAAGGGCAGAAGGTGGGATACCAGAGACATAGAAGACCCATCCTCTGCTCCAAAAGAGCTTTAGGCCTATTTGAAGATAAATATGTACTTATCAGCATGCTAACAAGAGAGAGCAGAGTAAAACCTTTTCAACTAGCCACTTTTGAAGAAATAGTATCTATAAACGTTAGCAGTCAACTTAGAGTCCACCAAAACTCCATTTTGGCCCACTCAAATCTTGGATTTGTCCCTTTTCCATCCCTCTGGCCACATGGTACACCACTCTCCTTGGCCAGCCACATCCTAACTTCAGAAATTAAGGAATTGGACAATCAAAGTGGATTTTTAAAAAATTTAGCATGGCATTCTAAAGATGAGTCAGTGCTCTCCTCTCCTTCTTCAAAGGATAACACAGATATTTCTGTTGGCATTGCTTTGACCCTCCAGATGCCTCAGGTGCCCATTAAGCAAGAGACTCAACATGGAGGATTGTTGTCCTCTCTTTCAGAAGGTGCAATAGCACACAATGTCCCACGACATTCATTCCTGATCATCATAGGAAGGGAGTAGAGCAAGTGTGTGTGTGTGTGTGTGTGTGTGTCGGGGGAAAGGGGGGTTCCAAAGCTTCATAACCCTAATTTAGAAAACAGTTTTCATCTTTAAAAAAAAAAATCACACGTTCCTTATTCCCAGGCAAGCTATAGTCAGACAGATGATGAAAGTAACATGAAAGCTGGTGATGAAGGAGAGCCCTGCACCCACCCACACAGAGGAGAAGACAGCAGCCTGGCAGCAAGCTCACCGAAGAGAGGAACCACCACACGCAGCTGCTCCCGACAGACCCCACCCCTAAAGATGTGTTCTGCCGGCTATAGTGCAGCCAACTTTTTGTTGTAAGATTTGTAGTTCATAGGTGTGTGTTTTGAGAAGGAAAAAAAAAAAGACTTCTGTTCAAAGCTAACTTATCAGCTACATCTCCTGTAACATGGCTCATCCCTCAAAAAAAAAAGGCTGAAAACCTGCTGCTGTGACGATGGCAGTGTTAACAGGCATTTTAAACCTTTGCACATGATATTGAACCTGTTCAGTTTACAATTACAATATTAATACTGTTTATAGCTAGAAGTTTGATTTCTGAATTGTTTCAGATTTTAGCAAAACAGTTTATTATACACTGTACATTTTTTTCCACAGCAATTGGGAAAAAACAACCACTTGCAATTATTCACTAACCCTGAAGGATTTGGTTCCTGAGTGTACAGACTCAGAGCCCAGAAGCCAACAAGGGGCCTTGGCCTGCACGGTCTGCAGTTGTCTCTAAGTCTCTGCGAGCAGTGACTTGAACCAAATACACCAGGATAATCCAGTCTTTGGGGTTTCTTTACAACTTGGGGTTGTTTTCTTTCAAGATCCTCTAACCAATCAGCCATAGAAGTTAGTGTAAATATTTTTTCCAAATAGATATCATATTCAAAAAAAGGCAACATTCAAATTATATAGAATCTAGTTTTTAAAATCAGCACAGATCTTCTTAAAAACTGTGAACTATGTTTTGAAATACTCGTTACTAAAGCTGTTTATAAACCACAGGTGCCATAAGATCCCCAAACGGACTAAAGCTATCTCTGCTCTTCCGTGGTCTTGTTCCTCTCGTTTTAGCTTTAGGGAGCATGTGTCTAACAGCACCTCTCATCCACGAGTTCCCCAGCAGGTTGTTTGGAGGCCTTCAGCTTTAAATGTACAGGCTTAAAGTGCGCTTGCAAAAGTTCGCTCTCCTTTTATTTCTGAATGTTTATTGCCTTAGCTGGCTACCTGGTGTTCTGCATGCAGCCTTCTGTGGTCATGTGAGAGGAAACAGGCTCTGCTAAGTTGCATTGGGATTTGGCACTCAGCAAAAAGCTGATGTGTGAAAGAACTGTCAAAGAAGGGAGAATGAAAGACTCTGTTGATGATCCTTTATGAGGCCCCTCTTTGGGGAGCACTAAAGACCTCTCTTAGGGATTCCGGGGAAATGAAAAACTAATCTTCCACTTGTCTCAAGATTCGATGAAGTAAAAATCCTGCAACATACTCAAATTGGCAGCTTCTCTGGAATTCCTGTTTCTCCTTTAAAAGAAAGAAGAGACCATCCTTTTAGAACAATGATTCTCAAAGTGTGTTCCCTCGACCAACAGCATCAGCATCACTTGGGAATCTATTAGAAACGCAAATTCTCGGGCCCCAACGCTGGCCTACTGAATCAGAAACTCGGGGTGGGCCCAGCAATCTGTGTTTCATTAAGCCTTCCAGGCGATTCTGATGCCCACTAAAGGTGGGGAACCACTGCTTTAGAATAAAATCATATAATAAAATCTCTGAAAAGGCCCTATTCAGAATAAGCAAGAAAGGTTCTGAGTCAACCTCAAAGCTGTAGCAATTTGATTTTGCTTCCAGGGCTGGCAAAAACCCTCTCCCAGCCCACATAGTCAGCAGTAGGTGGGTGCCCAGCTGAGAACAGACACCCTGACATCTTCTAACTCCCTCTCCGGAGGGCTCTAAGATGCTCTCATCTCTGCGTTTGTTCGGAAATCATCTCCTTGACTGCCCTTTGGAACAGAACTGCTTGCCTTGGGGATAGTAAAGCTCTTGGTTGGCGTTAGTAAGGAGCCCATTCTGTCCATTGATGTGCTTCATCATGAGTCCCTCCCAAGAACCAGCCTGCCAAATGTCCCTGAGGACAGGCTGACACCAAAGTGGCACAACTACACACTTCTCAGATTTCTTTGCACAGATGGATTTTATTGCGGGTTCTGTTGATATATCTTAATGTTCATCTCCTTTCCACTGCCCATCTTCTGTGAAACCATACCTCTCTAGATGGAGCAAGTGGCCCCTCGTGCCTCATACTCGGTACTTAGAACCACTACATCTCAGCTACCTACATTGCTGTCAGCTCCAAATCATAGCCGGGTAGTTCCTGAACTTGGAACTCTGACCCTGCAAGTGGCATTCAGCCACTGACTGGACTGAGCTGACATCTGTTGTTATTTTGTGTTTCTACATCAAAACATTTGTCTAAGGTTTGAACTGTTTTGCTGATAACCTTCCCCCTGTCATAGGTTTCATTGCCAACTCCATCACATGGTTGTTGATACCATCGTACAAAGCCATCGCAAGGACTCTGGAAACTGCTGCCAATGACAAATTCCTGACTAACCAGCCACCTTTTCTTTCTCTTAGCTCCACGTCAGCACTGAGACCAGACTCAAGCACCCCTGTCCTGTAACCGAGACAAAATGGCGTGTGTTGTTTTGGGTTTTTGTGTTTTTTGGTGGGTTTCTTTCCTTGGCCCTCCAAATTTACTTTTGGGGCCTGTTCTAAGTGCAAACCCAGCAAGTTTCACCTGTCCTGTCCTTTAGATACAATTATATCTTGCGGGGGTTGTTTCTTTCTTGTTCCACAATGAATTGCACATCCATCTCCATCAGAGATGATGGCCTATCAATGAGCACTGGTCTAACACAGCCAACCCTCCCCCACAGCACCCTGTTATTAGAGGGAGGGAGGAGAGTGAAATCTACTGTATGGGATTCAGGAATCGGTTGTGATTGGTCAGGACGGAAGTCGGGGTAAGTTTGGTTGGTCAGAGGGAGATGTGCTGGAGATTGTGAAAAATGGATTCTCGAACGATCTACTTTAAGGCAGGGAAGGTTCATTTGTAAGTAGTAATGTGAACTGAATTGCATAAGAGTGTGGCCTTTGTCGTGTGATATACTATGTATTTTCTTATATGCATGAGCCAAAACTGTTGCATCATAATTTAGCACTGATGTCTGCTTTTATTTTGATCATCTTTGTCCACCCTTCTTAGTTCTTCGCCGTTAACTGTAGATAGACCTTGTAAATACGGCAACCTTCGGTTGCTGCGACCACCTTGGGTCAATTCCGCGCAAGGAGCCACAAACAAGAACTCCACTGTGTCCTCAGAAGAAAGGGCATTTTTACTTTTGAACCAAAAAGAGAAGAAAAAAAAATCAGAAGCGTTATCTCTTGAGGCTAATTAAGTGTAAGACATTTTTAATTATGACTACTGTAATTTGACACCATTCGAAATAACCAATTCAGAGACACTAAAGATTTCACAATATTCATTGGTATTGTAACAAAACTACTATTGTATGGGTTTTTTGTATTGCTGTTACGTATTGTTTCGTGTGTGTGTGTGTGTGTTGGAACCTCCTGGGGACATGTTATATTTTGAAGTGATTAAACTATTTAATTGTGTGTCTATATTTTGGAATGGAATTATTTCTTCATTAAAAAATGTTTTTAAAAACACTATATCTTGTGTATTTTACTCATTGCTTCAATGAATTCTTCCCAAAGCGACATAGAGTCATTCTGTTCAAAGGAGAAAGACAAGTGAGTACTTGCAGTGTGGAGCAGGACCCCTTGATTGGGTATTAGGCAAAATATCCCACCTTTTCCTTCCTTGGGGGACAGGACTTTTTTTTAATGGAAAGGCTTGTTATAATCAATATGGAGATGAATTTGAGAATACTAATAGCTCACATATTTTAGTGCTTACTTTATATCAGACCCTTTTATAAGCACTTTATGTCCCTTCACTCAATCCTTTGAATTTGCAGCATCTAGCCAGGTAATTGGCAAATATTACGTGCTCAGTTATTTGTTGAATGAATAAATCAGTGGGTTTTGTTTTGTGTGTGGTACAGCTAGTGAGAAAGAAGAATCGGCACACCCTGGAGGTCAGTGTGATGATAGCAACAGAAATGAAGACAGTTCCAGGGGACAAAAACTCAGTGTCAAGAGTCCACAGAGGTAGCACCCCCTACATTCTCATTTCTCTTCCAAGAACCTCTCTGATTCCCATGCGATGCAGGGTTGTGTGTTTTTGCTCAAGGAGCCAATTCCTTTCCAGAACCAAGAGCAGAATCAGTGAGTCTGGCTCCAACACTTCATGAATGGCATTTTTCAGAGCTCCAACTTGGAATGGTGCTGAAAGACTGTGCTCGCAGAGTCTTGGAATCCATGAAAATGCTATGAACACTCAAGAGGCACCAGAGAAAGAAAATAAGAGGCTCTGCATCAATTGCAGGGGCAAATCCTGACCTGATATGATCTCTAGAGGAAACTCACACATTCCCCTCCCCTTGGAGGTAAGAAACAAGGGTAGGTCCTTTGGTGCCTGTCCAGGGCTCTTTCACTGCGTCTCAATGCCTCCTCCCTCATCTCTTGGGGGCCACATTGAGCTGTAATTTCCCTACCTCAGCAGTTCCCAAATTAATTGCCAAAGTCACCTGAGGATTTGGTTACTTCTGATTTAGCAGGTCTGGAGTAGGTCTAGGGTATCTGTATGTTTAGTAAGAGCCTCAGGTGATACCTGTAGTCTCACAAATTTTAAGAAATGCTAGTCCCTTACTACTCAAATGTGGTCCAGGGAGCAACAGCATTAGCATCACCCGGGAGCTGGTTACAAATGCGGAATCTCTGGCCCTAAACCAGACCTACTGAGTCATAGTCTGCATTTCATCAAGACACCCAGGGGATTTGTGTGCACCTTAAAGTTTAAGAAGCGTGGACCTGGAATCCAGTTAGCATTAGGTTCAGTTGGGTCCTTGGGGCATAGAATGACAAGCCAGGGGTGCTCTTTAAACTAGGATAGTGCAGTACTTCTCAAACTTGTAGAGTCTTGATTTAGTAAATCTAGGGTAGGTCCCGAGCTATGCATTTCAAACATGTCCTCAGATGACGCTTATACCTGTCTGAGGACCACACTTTGAGGTACAAGGATATAGAGTTCTTTTAAATAAGGCAAATTCTGGGAAGCTTATTACTGTAAACCAGGTACAATAATCTACCCCTGGCCTTTGTGGATTTCTTTACATAGCAAATAGAGATACTCAAATCTAAGGACATGAATATGATGGAAGCTCACTAGGTTTAAGGCACTCAGGTAGCATTGCAGCAGCTAAACTATACCAGCAGCACTGGAAGCAGCTGGATCTAAAGAGTCTGCCAAAGAAGAATCTTTTGCTCCAAGAATTAAGGCCTCTGTCTCCATGGTACAAGGAATCACCCAGGAGTAGGACTCTATGGGCTTAGTGGCCCCAAAAGGGCAGATTTGCAAAGTTGGGATAGGGACATGTTGGATGAGAAGAAGCTGGCAATATTTCACATTCATCATTCCAGCAGAGCACATCAGCTACTGAGACGCCCAGGGAGAAGTTCTCTGGGCACCTTAAAACCTGGGGTTCTGCCTCCTGAGACTATGATACCTTAAACTACACTTGGACCACTATGCTGTGATGGAGCCCCCACCCCCAAATTCGAAATCCCAATGATACATAGGCAAAGATGTTCATGATGCCTTGTCTATAACCACAAAAAATTAGAAATAGCAGAAATGTACAATAATAAAGGAGCATTTAAACTACTTATGGCATGATATGGTAAGCTGGAATACTAAGAAGCCATAAAAATGATGATACAGAGATAAATTTATCAACATGAAAGATATTTATATGTCAAACAAAAAATCACATTATACAAGAGTCTAAGAATGATCCCAGTTTTATAAATATTTGAGTGCCTTTTCATAGAAAAATTCCCAGGAAAACACACACCAGAAGGTTGATGATCCAAATCAAGGGATTATGGATGATATTTTTATTTTCATCATGTTATTGTGTCTTTTCCACGTTCCTTATCATAAATATTTAGTGTAAATGAGTGGATGGATAAGAAACACCTGGGTTGGACAGTTTCTTTGATTTGGTAACAAGGCTACTTGAGTTGGCCAACATTTTTGAAGGACATGCCTAACAATGTGAACTTTCTATGCCTTCACTGAAAAAAGAGTTCTCTTTTTCTGCCTATAGAGATGCTCAATAGCATTATCATGCCATAGAGCATTGGAAATTATGTCTACGCTTGTTTCATTTAAAAAAAAAAGACATAAAAATATTGGAGGTTTATTGTCTAGCTAAATTACGACAATTTTTGGTCCTGCTCCCAATGCTAATCAGTTCAGTAATGGATAGAAACAAAGCAAGTGAACCAGTAACGTCAGCCACCTATATTCTCCATCTCTGGTTCTGCCATCTCATGTGTAAAATGGGAGTAAATCACACCTGTAGTTGGCTCCTTTGCTTTCCAATCTCTTGACTGTGCTGTGCAGGAGGAGTGTTGCTAAAGATGTCAAAGGCAAGAACAATCATTGGAACACAAATGGCACTAGGTAAATGGCTTCTCTGGCATTCCACTTTTTCTGGAAGTCTCTTTGTGGCCGCTCTTGCTTGAGAACAGCTACACCCTGAGAATATCTGAGAAGGGTCAATTAGATCAGCTTTCTGCTCTGGACCTCAAAGAGAAACTTTATTTGCTTTTCTTGGAATTTTTTTCCTGGGCAAACACCTTTCCTTGCCATCAGTGGGGGTGAGTGAAAGTAGACCAAGAAGATAAAGAGGAAAGGTATGTGGTCAGGTCTAGGTTGATAGAGTTCTCCACACACTCTAGTCTCACTCCTGTGGTGTAGGGGGCAAACACCTTATGGTAATAAAGACTGCTCATTTGCCTGATTCTGTCCTCATCTTTATCCATTTTGTGCCAAAAAACATAGATTTACAATTAATTTTAGGTATCTCTCTTTTACATCATGTAGGAAATAAAAAGTGGTGTTACAAACTAAAAAATACAATTGTGTTCCATTTCCACCCCAAGCAGGAAGCCTCTGTGTCCAGATATTTTACTGGGATTGCATTATGTAGGCATAATTGATTAAACCAATGGAACTCAATCTCCAGCCCCCTTCCCTTCCTGGACGTTGGGGTGGCCCAAATTTCCAACTATAGAATCACAAGGAGGTTGATGTTTCTAGTGAATGGCCCTCATCCTGAAGCAGTCTAGGGACTCACAATGAGTTACCTCATTAGCATAACAGAGACACTCCTATCACTCAGGAAATTCCAAGGGTTTTTGAAGCTCTGTGCCAGGAGCCAGGGACAAAGACTAGACATATTCTCTTCTATATCACACACTAATACTCAATTTTATATTTTCCCATGTAGTTACTTTTCCTAGAGATCTTTATTTCTTCATACAGTGTTGAGTTATTGTCTAGTGTCCTCTGACTTCAACCTAAGAACTCTCTTTAGCATTCCCTACAGGGCGGGTCTACTGTAATGAACTCCCTCGGCTTTTGTTTATCTTGGAATGTCTTAATTTCTCCCTCATTTTTGAAGGACAGTTTTACTGGATATAGACTTCTTGGTTGATAGGTTTTTTCTTTCAGCACTTTAAATATGTCATCCCACTGCCTTCTGGCTTCCGTGGTTTCTAATGAAAACTTAGCTGTTAATCTTATTGAAGCTCCCTTGTAAATGACAGTCACTTCTCTCTTGCTGCTTTCAAGATTCTCTCTTACTCTTTGACTTTCAACAGTTTGATTATAATGTGTCTTGACGTGGATCTCATTGAGTTTATCCTACTTGAAGTTTGTTGAGCTTCTTGGATGTATAGAAACAAACTCCACAGATGATTTTTCAAGGAGATCAGTTAAAATATCACTGCAATAATCCAGACCAAAAATGATGATGTTAGTTTAGACTAAAGGAAGAGGGAAAGTGGTCATGTTCTAAATATACTTTGAGGGTAGAACCAATAGATTTTGTGAATGGATTGGATGTGTGTGAGAGACAGAGAGGAGACAAAGGAGGATACCACAATTTGGGAGCCCAAATAACTAAGGGAAATAAGCTGCATTACTAAGAGAAGGATCGGAAGAGCAAATCTTGGATGGAGAGAATTTCAGGAGCTAATATCTGGACATAATCTATTTGAGATGCCTATTAAACATCCAGGTGGAAAGAGGGAGTAGTGTGTTAGAAATCCAGGCCTAAAATTCAGGAGGGAAGTCTAGACTGGAGCTATAAATCTTGGCATCATCAGCACAGAGATGATAAAGGAGGCTGAGAAGGAGAGATCAGAAAGGTAGAAGAATGCCAGGAGCTGTGTTGTCCTGGAAGCCAACTAATAAAATTGTTTCAAGGTAGAAAGCATGATTAACTACGTTGAATGCAGCTGATCAGGTAAAATAAGAACAAGGAATTGATGCATTGCATGTGTGTTGAATTGAATTAACTTAATCACATTTGAAAAATCTCTTGGCCAATTTCTGTGTTCTTAATGAAATCTTGAGGAATATCGAGTGGAAATTCATGCTTGTTTTTCCTCTCAGGGCCTTAGGGGAGTTGTGGTGCATAATAGACCCAAAGGGTTGACTCTGATTTCTATCTCCACACTCCCTCACAGGCCGGTTCCCTTCCTTCATTCTCATTTGGGGAGATCAATCCACAAAGACAACACTGACAACTTACATATTGTGATAGGCACAATAACTTGATAACAACCAAGTTAAGATAGAAAATGTCCCCCATTGACTCTTTAAAATGTTTTTTTTTAATGAAAAGTGTATACTAATTGTTATTTTTGGAAGAGGAGCCTTTCTTTTATTGATTTTGGGATGTCATCTGCCTCAGTTATATTTCTGAGGAAGAAAGGTTAAATTACAAAACTCTCCCCTGCTCTCTGGATGTATAAAACTAAAGTTTAAAAAAAGTCTCTCCCGTTTTATGGCAATGTGTGTTTGTTTGACATTATCTATTGGTTGCTTTGAGGCTAAATTTAAGGAAACAATACATGTAAAGCACCTAGAAGTTTCCTAACTATGATGGAAACTCAGCTTATGTCAGTTCCTTTCCCTTTTTCCTTTGTGAAGTTTACAATCCTCATTCATAAAATGGGGGCAATGGCTCTTGTTTCCAGAAAACTCACACACAAATAAATTTAACATAAAAACAAATATAAGGAAATCTATTCAACCTTATTAGGAATGAAAAGACTGGAAATTAAAACATTGCTGTACCAAGGGGACTTGTGGTCCTATAAACACTAAATTCTGAGGCCCTCCAGCCAGCCTTCCCCACTGAACATACAGAACACTGGTAGCTAGGCATTTACTCTTCAGATAAGGATGAAAGAACCCCCTCTGGGGAATCTGACTAACCCAAAATAAAAGCCCTAAAAATATAGATATGGGGCCAACCAAAGCATCCTCTGGGAAAGCTCATGTGCTAAGACTACCAATCAGCTATTTGCACCCACACTCTTGCAAATGAGCAGACAATCAAGTATCACAGACATTTGAGAAAAGCCTTTAACATGAGTGATAAAGACCAAACAAAGAGAAAAGACCTTAGAGGAAGAGTAGACTATGCCAAGGAAATTAGATAAGATAATGCTAGCTGCTAAACCAATCAACTCCATATAAAATAAAGGCTTGCATACAGCATAAAGCCCAAAAGGGGAGTTCCTGATAAGTAGGCAGCTCTCCTCCAAATATTGATGTAGGGATCCAGGCTCCTTCCACCTTTTGAAAATTTGTAATTTACTTTCTATTTCGTAGTGGATTCCCAAAATTGTATAACATCCACGCCTACAAAACCTGTATCTACCTCTGTTGATACCTAGAAAAGAAATAAAAAAGAAAAATAAGATAATTATTAATTGCCAAGTTGTTCAAGAAAAGGAAAAGTTGTAGTATAGCTCAGTTTTGACTCTCATCCTCAAATAGCATACATATAAAAATAACGTAGGCTTGGAATAGTAATGAACCAAAATCACGCATAACTCTATTGAGACGATACGAGATGGAATGTGTGCATGAACATAGTAGAAGGGGAGAGCTCACTTCACATCTTCTGTCATGGGGAGACCATAGATAATGCCCATAACTTAAAAACAAGAAGACACACAAAGATGTTATTTGGAGGTTAATGCCAAATGAACAAGCTAAAAAAGTTAGTTGTTGCTGAAAAAGGGAATTTAGGAAGAATGATGACCTTTTTAGTCCATGTGAGCAAAATTTTGATTTTTAGAAAGACAAATTGTAGAAAATACTTTAAGATGCTAATAGTGATTAGTCTTAGGTGATGAATTTTTTGGATAAATTTTTTAAATATTTTTTCTTTCATTTGTATTTTCTGCATAATCTAAAATAAACATGGGTTACTTTTATGACTGGAATATTACACAAAGTTTAAAAGCAATATGTTTTTCTATCTCAAAACTTGTGAGAATTAAATGTGAAATACTTTTAAACTAGTTGGCATTTTTAATTATTTAGCTATTTTTAAGTAATGGAAAATTTTTAAAATATAGTTAACTATTTTTGACTTAGAAGAAGAGTTTTCATAAGGTTAAATTACTCTTCTATTGAGAGAAAACTTGCATATATTTGACCCTTTTGAAAGATAGACAAGATATGGCCCTCCCCATTCATTTTCTTAACTGTGTTTGGGTTTTTTTTTTTTCTTAACAACAACAAAATACATGTCTCCCTAGGAATGATTGCAATTTATAGGACCATTTCAAGGCAAAGTTGACTAGTAACTAGGACGCTCAGCAGGGCCAACCTTAACTGCATGTGTGAAGGTCTCCTCCTCCCAGTACACTTGCAGGTCATTTGTTTTGCCTCTCTGCCACAGATTTATAAGCATCTCAAGGTCAAAATTCCATACACCCTCCTCCTTTCTTCTCTTCCTCTTCCCCTCTTCCCTTTCTCTCTCTTTTATTTTTTCTTCCCAAATGCCAGATATAAGGAAAAAATAACTAACATTTTTGTAATCTTTTACAGCTTTCAAAAAACCTGTTTTACTTACATTTAATCCTCACAATACCCATGTCAGGAGTGCCTAGTCATCTTCAAGTCTAACATAGGGGGTTGTCTTTGTTGTAAAAAAAAAAAAACCTGCAGACAAGGCTGAGATGGGAAGAAGGCTGGGCACGAGATCAAACAGGAAACAGAAGGGAAAACACAAGAAATTTCCCACTTATGAGGAGATGAAGTGCTTCCCGCAGGAGTTTCAAAAAGCAGGAGGCTTTTCCCTCTACCCATGGCTGGGGAGACTTCAACCTGCCTCCGCTAGATCTGGCATCAGCTAAGACTAAGATTCATCCAAGGAGCTGTGCTGAGTTCCTTGGCTTTGGTTTAATTCCTGCTGCTGTCTCCTGGTTGCCCTAGCAACACACATTAAACTTGGAGAATTTTTTGTTTTAAACATTATTTGAGTTCGTAAAGGGGAACTGGAAAGCTATGGAAAGGTGAAAAGAGATTTTCAGTACCAGATTCTTTTCTAAGACATCAGACCCAGCAGTAAGGCTATGATGTACACCAAGAACCACCCACCGCCCAAAACATTCCCCCAAGACTTCATTGGCATAAGTCAGGAGTAATGGGGTAGGTCTGGTTGTAGAACATTGGAGAAGCTTAGGGCAAGAACTTTTTCCCTGGTTCACAGCCAATTTGGGAACAATGGTACTCTGAAAACCAAAAACCCTTTATAGTCTTTTAAAAAAAAGCTGTCTTTGGGGGGTTAGTACATGAGAAAAGAGAAATATGTCCCTTCTATTGCAAAGGGATCCAAGAAGGCTCCTTCATGGAGAGAGATTCAAATATTTTAACGGGATAATAAGAAGAGTATAATTTTACCAGAAAACCTAAACCAAGGCTAGGAAAAGATACTGAAAACTCCACGTAAAACTTAGCTTCGCTTCTTAGCTCTCACTGTCCACTACAGACAAGCATATTTGATCAACGGCAGAGACATGTTTTTTCAGCCATTGTGAAGGTCTCTGTATGCTGAACATTGAGTACCGAGATAGTCTTCGTGTTTTTTTCCCAAAAAAAGCACTGAGTCATCCCTTATATGACCACTTCACATAACGCTAAATTACAAGTCTGTGATGGTGAGTAGTGTAAAGCTAACAGATTTTATTCCAAGACTATAGCTTTGGCCTGGCCAGACCTGATGAAGAGACAAAGATTCGTAAATAATTGCTTATTTACCTATTTGCCTTACCCCATTCAAAGCTCATGGCGAGCAAGGTCTTCCCTCATTTAAGAACATCACCTAACCCAATGCCTGGTGCAAAGTGGCTGGGCAATAACCACAGAAACAATAAATAAAATAAGGAGGACACACCATTCCTCAGGCTATTCTTCTAAATATCAGCAGTCATAGCCAGGATGTTTTTTTTTTTAAAGATTTTATTTTTTCCTTTTTCTCCCCAAAGCCCCCCGGTATATAGTTGTACATTCTTAGTTGTGGGTCCTTCTAGTGGTGGCATGTGGGACGCCGCCTCAGTGTGGCTTGATGAGCAGTGCCATGTCCGCGGCCAGTATTCAAACCGACGAAACACTGGGCCGCCTGCAGCGGAGCGCGCGAACTTAACCACTCGGCCACGGGGCCAGCCCCCATAGCCAGAATTTTTAATGGGAGCTTTGCAATAGATGGAGATCTATTTGGAATAGACTCCAGTAAGCACTGGAAGTGGGAGGCTGAGGAGGCCATCCACGTGGAAGTGATGCTTGTTCTGAGAGGCGGAGACGCTAGTTTGTATTCTGACCTGCAGACGGCAAAATACCAGATAACAGAGTCAGGACTTTTCTCAGAAAGTGACTCAGTGGTTTGCCTGAGACAGACCCAGTTTCAGCACTGAAAGCCCTGCTCCTGAGAAACACCTCAGTCCTGGCCAAACCAGAGCAGTAGGTCCCCCAGGAAGGTCCATAAAAAGACACTCAGGCACCCAGGCCGGCAGTGAGGCTCAGATGACTTTCACAACATAAAGCAAGTAAGATCTTACTCTAGAGTGGGACATTTGGAGAGCAGAAAATGCTTATTCTACCATGAATGTATCTTTTTAATCAAAAGTTTAACTTTTAGTAGGACTATATTCTGATGTCCTGCCAGGATGATATCAGCCGCACAATTCACTTTAGGGCGTCTGAAATGAGAACACCTGGGGGTTCACTTTGGGGTTTCTAAAATGAGGTAACCTATATATAAGAATTGTTTAAATATCCAGATGCTAAAGAGAGTCTGCAAAAATCAGGTTGAATTTTGCCATAACTGAGATTGAGCTCTTTTTCTTAAGGCAGTGATTAACTATGAGAATTGATTTATTCTTGAGGTTATCTCAGAAATTTTGACCAGGTCATCAACTTGCCCTCCCATTTCTTTGAAGAGAGGACATTATTCAGTTCATCTAAGAGCAGAATCAAATTCTTTAGACACAACTTCAGAGAGAGGGAGCTGAGACTCAGCCCTGTTTTCACCATTTCTTTGTTCTACCCAGTACCCATCTCTCCACTGTAGTCTCAATGGGGTGTTGGAACAGACTCTGGAAATAAACATATAAGCTTGGACTTTATAGACGGAACATACGATCTGGCCCTTAGAGATTGTTCCAATTATTGAATCAGATACATGGTGTAAAAGCTTGTATTCTCAATTAAGCAAAAAAGAGTATCACCTTCCTATTTCTGGAATAGCTACTAATACATTGTGGGATTTATAAATGACATTTAGAATGGCTCTATCCTGCAATTTCTAGAAGAACTTATTCTAATATATTTTTGTTTTAATTCTCTAAATAATTCAAGGTTTGAAATACACAGTAAGCAAATTCTAATGGTCCATCACACCACTACCATAGAACACACCACAAATTACGTAAGACCCTAAGACTTCCTGGGTAAGATGCTTCACAAGTTACCTAAAGAGTTCACCCCTGAATGAACTTTCTTCCTTACCCTTAGTTGATTACTCATTCAGTTCGGTAGTAACTGCCAATAAAGAAATTTTTGGCTGGAGATTTGTCAAGTGTAAATCAGTCTTATATCAGTTTTACTCAGTTTTATGTTCCAAATAGCGTGTGTTCCTTGAATGCAAAAAAAAAAAAAGTAAAAAATCTTGAGATTTTTATATCAGAGGCAATAGTCCCCTGATACATATATCAATACACGCCCATTCATTATAGTAACCAAAGGCCATTGTAATCACAGTGCTGACACGAGAACCACAGTTTTCCTTGTTTGTAAGTCATCAACAAACTTGGCTCTTTTGGAGTTTTATGTTTTAATTCCACTTTTTTTTTGGCTGAAAGAGATCATTCACAAATACAAGGAGGAGGGCTTGAAGTTTATATTTCTATGCTAGACTAGTGATTAGAAAATATTACTAGAATCTGTAAATTACCCACAGATTGATACAGGAGCTATTGCATTGGGGAAGGGAGGCGAATAAATGACAACTCCTCCATGACTATAAGTAGATGGGAAGGCTTGAATTAACACATGAGAAATGCTGGGAGAGAGGAAAAAATGTTTTGGAATAATCATGTTTATGCTCTCTGAAAGGTACATCCCTAGTGAATTGTTCATAACCATAACCTAAATCCTTGGGTTTCCCACGAATCAGCATTTATTGAACAAATGTAACAGGATAAATGATTACCATTCCCCCTCTAGGAACATCTGCTTCCAAAGGAATTTTGGCAGAGTTTACAAGTGATGTCAGACTGCCAGGCACAAAGATCTCAATCTGGTTGATTCTTGCCCTGGCATTCCTTCCTCCAGGGGAGCCTTGTCTAAATCCACAAAAGCCAGAGTCTGAAATGGATTACTGTACATTCTCACTGCAAAACAAACAAAAGGTTGGAAGGAGGAAGTGCTCAGAACTAGAGTTATGAGTCTCTTAAATATTTATATTCAACATTCCACAAAATGTCCATTTGTAAAGATGTTTGGGAAAATAAAATAAAATTCCAAAGAGAAACATTTCCAGTCATGTTTTTTACCATCAACAAATATTTATTGAATAACTAACTCCTTCTAGGAGTAAGGAGCCACCAGGCTCTTTATGGACCCAGGCAGGTCGACGTTATTCACAGAGAGTTATACTTCAGACATCTGGTTGGCTAACTGGGATTTCTTAGGATCCTATAGTTACTTTCTGTTTATCAGCTTTTATTGGGTCTTCAGAAATTTGGTTAAGAAAGGATTTGGAATGGGTTACCCAGGCCAGGTACTCCAACAACTACTTTTGACTGAGGTGATTTATTATTGTAAACATTTTTAATATGGATGGAAGGAGATGACATTCGGGTTTGCTCATAACCTACAAAACAATGGTTTAAGGAAATGCAACCTCTTCCAAGTTAAGGTTTGATGGGTAAAAGAGAGTTTGCCCTAAATTAGTTCAAAACAGAATTAAGTGAAAGGCTTCACTGAAGTCAAGTGAAAATCTATTTTAATGGCCAAAAAAAGGAGAGGGCATAGAGAGGAACGCACCACATGTCATTGCTTGGCTCACGGGAAGCAGTAATGACTCCCCAGAATTTGTTCTTTTTCCGGTCAGAACTGGGTGAGTTGAAGAACAAGAAAGTACCTTAGAGATTTTTCACAGGATGATATGTAATAGTTTTATTGTATTTCAAGTGCTGAATCATTACATTTTGGCTATCTGTCAACATTTCATGAAGTCAAGTGATACACTGAAAAATAATGCGGCTCTGGCTTATTTGACCCTAAGCAAATATCTTAACTTCTCATTCTCAACAAACTTGTCGTTGAGAGCACAGATGCCTATTTTAAGTTCTTTACAGATTTATCATGATGATCAAAGTAATATAATGAAATATAAATATAGCTGTATAGTAACTTATAGTAATATAAATGAAAAGTGTTATGAAAAAATATAATTCACCATTGGAATTTAACTTATTGCTATCACACATATCAGTTATAGCAGTTTATCTTAGTTAATTTTCATGTTCAGAGAACTTACCGTGATCAATTCCCTCCACCTCTTCCAAGAAGTCAAGGGCATTGGTTCATTTCAACAAATGACAATATCTTAAATTGATCACCATAGAAAAATGGTTCTGCTCTGCAGACACCAATTAACCACAGTGACCCTTGCAAATTGCCAAGTTAGCAGCACCACTCTGTCACCCTCGCTTCCAGCTCTCATTCAACCAAGCAATTAGGGTAAAGCTTACATAATTGCAGCAGTTTTCTCTAGTGTTCAAGCTGGGGTTAGCTTTTTTTCCCATACATCAGAGGCCCAATGCAACTGTTAATCAAGAAGCCGAAACACACTGCGCAATGATTACACTCCTCCTCCTCCTGTGATTCGACAGGAACTGCCCAACTAGAACCAAAAAAAAAAAAGAAAGAGCATAGGAAAGTCTGACCCAATGGCAAAAGAATGTTGTCCCCCTCTTCCCAGGAAATACAAATGTGTATCTCGTTATGAAGAACTGTCCAGGAGGGTTAGCAGGCTCTCCTGTTAAGAAGCCTGCTGACTTGTCACTCACCAGCCCCAAAAGTTCAGACAGGAACTCAAAGGACATATAAGTAGAAATGATTCAACGGTTTTATTTTGTTTTTTTAAGAGCGAAATATTAAAAGCTGGCTCCCATTCCATGGCCACGGGTCTTCCTTGAAATGTAAACAGCGGCAAAAGCTGAGAATGACTACCATACTTGAATGCCAAATAAACACAAAATGACAAGCACAGATTTTTGGCTTTGTATTAAAGCTTGGTTTTTCAACAACCCCTTTTGTTGCCTCTAAAGACAATGGTCTCAGTGTTTCTGAGCCAAATCCCAGGGACTCTGAGCAGAGCCTTCTTTGCCGCACCCAACCTAGTTCGCTCTGCAAGCAGGGCTGGTGTCCCCTTTGGGTTTGAAAGCAAGCCATCTCTCCCCTCCTGGCCCACTGCTGGAGAAGCATCTGTGTATTGAAACTAAAGAGGAGTGGCATACGAAACCTGGAATTCGCAGACCAGGCCCCAGGAAGTTTGAAGAAGGATGTGCTCGGTGGTTTTCATTGGTTAGGAAATGGTAGCTTAATTGTGAGCTCTGCAGTGGACTCAGCTGGAGGAAGCTGAGGATTTACTCACTTCATTAGTTCATTGTAGGTTTAATTTTTTAAATTAGTGTGTATCATTTTGGCTTTATGTCACTTACAGGTAGCAATAATTGACTTAACTAGATGGAACCAGTGGGCATTTTACTCTCCTTCCCAGCTAGCAGTTAAAACAGCCCCCAGATTCTCTCACATGGCTGAGTAAACGTCTCAAGCATTTCCACAGGTAAGTATCTCAATGCCAACACATGGGTCCCCCAAATAAGAAGCCGTGTGGTCACACACATCACCGCCTCTCCAGGCATTGCCTTTGTTGAGGCTCTGCATCAGGGTTTCAAAGATCTGTTGTAGAAGCATTTAGATACTGGGGGTGCTTATTTCTTACTCTTTCCTTCTAATCTCACAAAGCCTTCTCTTTGCTGATTTTTAACCTCAGCGAGGAGAATTGGATTCAAAATTGTACAGTAATATTTTAATTATTATTATTTCTATAACATAATTTCTCATTCTAATTATTTGCTTACATAAGTTTACTAAGTTATTAAGAGAAATGATTTCTGCATAAAAACAGTGGCATTCATCACCTCCAAACTTGGGAGGTGATACTAACCTAACGGACTTAATGCCCACTGAGCGGCACCTTCACCTCCGTGAAGAAAGCCATAGTTACACCACCTGACAATTCCTCCTATTTCTATAGCTCTTTACAGTTCACAGTACACGTTAATAACCGTTATCAGGCTTGATCATTAAAG
This sequence comes from Equus asinus, assembly GCF_041296235.1. Classification (NCBI taxonomy): domain Eukaryota; kingdom Metazoa; phylum Chordata; class Mammalia; order Perissodactyla; family Equidae; genus Equus; species Equus asinus. The sequence goes on along the minus strand of NC_091796.1, from coordinate 38,766,369 downwards.
TCATCAACTCCATTTTATAAGTGAGAAAACCGAGTCTCAGAAAAATGAGGAGATTTGCTAATGGCCATGCTAATAATGCAGCAAAACAGTGATTCAAACCCAGTCTCCTTATTATGAATCTACTATTCAGTCAGGTGGAGCATGCTACATGAGTAACAGGAAAAAGAAATAATACAAGGTTTGTATACCACCTGGTGGAGCCGGAGATGGTATTGTCTTATCGAGGCTCAAGAAAGAACACATTTATTCTTCTTCAAGTTCCCACAGCTATTTTGTGCCAGACTATAGCTCCTTACCCACTCATGGTATGAGAGTTGGGTCACTGCGAGAACTATCTGAAGAGGCCGTTCTCAGCATCTCTTCTATTTATTTATTCATTCATTTATTCACTTACTTTTTTACTTATTTGCTTATTTATTCATTTATTTATATTAGGAAAAATGTTTGTTTCTCTTTTACTTGCACTATCAGCCCTAGTAAACTTGATAAAATGATCTAACATTTAAAGTACAAAAAACAATAATGCAGGCCACTTCTCAAGTATGTTGTGAAGGATAACTAACAAAAATTAAAAAGACACTTAACAACCACATTGTTCTAAGCAATTTTACAGACATCCATAGCTGGTTTCAATAGAACATATTTGTCCCTTTCATATTAACCTATTTTCAACTTAAATTTCACTAGCTCTAACAAAGCTAAATGTACCCCTAAAAAGACATTCTTTATCATTCTACCACTTCTTTCAGCATTTATGGTAGATGGATAATAATTCATTTCACAAATGCAAAGAATTCTATACATCAAAATTACCTTGAGCTTTTTTAAAAAGGGCATTCTGAACAACTGAAACTCAGTTCACTACATCCTTAAATGAAGGATTTCATTATGGAGATCATTTACTAACAGACGTTTTTAATATCCATACATGAAGGTCATGAAGACAAGGAGAGAAAATAGCAGCTGACGTTATTAAAAGATATGCATTCTCCGCCTATCCATTGTCTACTTCTGCTGTGCAAACCCAGACTAAACTCTGGATCTGGTGCAATTAAAGGCAGGATGAAATTTCTACATAATTCCAGTGAACTACAGACCAGAAGCATCATTGACAGCCAAATTCTTCTTCTGTGTGCATTGAAAAAGCACTTCTATTGTTCCCCAGACAGAATCTTCTGAACAAAAGAAAACAGCAGGCCCCAAGTCACAGCCATGAGCTAGGATTCCTCAGGTTTAATTTTGTTCAAAGGCCTGAGCAGGAACAAGTGATGACTTGTAGGTAAACTTCATGATAAAACTCGAACTTTCAAAACAAAGTGTCAGGAGAGGAGGAAAGGGAAAACATCTGAATGTTTGCTAGACTTGTCATCATTGCTAACACATCTTTGGGCCTAAAAAAACTTTGAGAAAAATACAAAAGTTTCCTTAGGCGTGGCCTATATTAATAGAGTGGGGGTGACAACTCACAGTTCAAGCAGTGACATCAATAATCTGAAGAAGGAAAAAAGTGAGAAACTCTCATTTTCTTTTTTATTAGAATTCTTCTTTTCCTAAACACTTTCTTTCATACTCAGCCTAATTTTGTTTGCTTCTGGGACTATGAGCTTTGTGCTTACTAGAGAAAATACAAAAGTGTAAGCAAAGAATAATAATCTTGAGGAGAACATTCACTTAGGAGATGCTAGGAATATCACTTAAGCATCATTTTGAGATGAAAAAAATATCCTAGAGGTCAACATGTCTCTTCCAAAATTATTCTCACAGATCTAAAGTATATAGCCAAGCTATCAGTGTTGTTTGTATTAATAATGTTCACTCGAAAAAGTAAAATCAGAGACCCCTACAACTAACCTCTTTTATTTCTACAATAGCCTAAATCCTTGTAAAATTGAATTAAACTTGACTAAATAGTTTCAAAACCCAAGGGAGGGGAAGATGGTTGGCTATATGGACACAAACTTCCCAGTGTTCCCTACTGGGCACTCTATTTGATCTTGTGCCTCCAGCAGTTTTCTATTATCTTTCTTTTCTTTTCTTAGAAATTCTCTTCAGAAGTCCCTACTCCCCCACCCCCACTCCCCTTTTGCCTCTGAGCCCAACCTGTTGGTACCATCGTCTTTGAAGTCAGCCTCTGCTTAAGCTCTGGGCCGCTCTGTCAAGTTCTATTAGTTAACGAATTTTTTAAGCAAAGAGGTGGGAGAAACTGGTAGAGGTTTTATTCTCCCCCCCCCCCCTTAGTTAAATAAAACAAAATTTTTCTCTCCTGGTAGCTATATAGGGATAAGAGAGTTAAACTGATTAAGACTATGATCTTTTAATTGGCTTTCCTTCCCCAGACACAAGCCGCAGCAAAGCAATAATCTCATCTCAAAATCTCTTGTGTTACCTAGCCTAGCGCTTTGTCGTCTTTCTGTCGCAGAGGGCTCCTTCTACCCATTTCCTAGGGCTTCTTCAAGGGCAGAAAGCATTCCTTTGATCAGAATTTCAGTTCAGCTACCAGCTGGATCCACATTCCCAAACCCCCAGTGCATTGCTTTACAGCTACCCAAGCTGATCCCACTGCCCAGAGAAGGAAGCAAGGATGTTACAACAAATCTTAGCCGAGTTTGTGGCAGAAGAGAGCTTTCTGGCATCTCACACTGGAACTCTGAAAAAATCACTCACAGGGAAATGTGTCTACACACACACACACACACACACACACGCACTCTAAACTGACTAAAACTAGAAAGGTTTAAACAGAATTAGAAACTCTGAGGAATTTTTTGAAAGAAATATTAAAAAAAATAGGTAACCGTTAACTTTGGTTGTTAAGCAATGGCTTAGGTCTTGATCCTATTCTTCTTATATTGTACCCTCCCTCTGAGCAGTTGACTTCAGTTAATTTCAATGCCCATCTTTGACCTTAGCTTCATTCTGACTCCAGGTCTTTGGAACTAAGCTCTCCTGGACCCTCTCTGACTTGGCCTGTCTCTCCAGTCCCAACAGAGTCGCCTGCACCCCATTTCTAACTTCTAGATACCCACACACACCAGAGCCCAATAGACTCTGCCTCAGTCTCCCCCACCCCTGGGGGCTGGGAAAGTAATACATACTGCCCATCACACATGACCCTTATGGATGCAAAGGGAAGACTTTGCCTCATACAACAAAGATAAGATGTGATTTGGCACTTAAAAGAACCTGTAACCACAGAGTGAAGAGTTAAGGAGGAACCACTGGCATGCTTCTGTATAGAACTGGACAAGAGAATTTCTTGAAGTTGCCTCAGGGCACTGCACTGACCCACCCATTCTCTGTACTGTTGAAAGCTCCCCAAGTCACTGGATTTACCATGAAAAACCTGCCAAGTGGTTTTTCCAGTTAAAAGGAAAACCTCCAACATCATTTCCTGGAATCAGGTTCAAGATAGAACAGTTCTCTGCTGTGTAGGAGAGAGAGCCGCAAACTGTCGATATGGACAGAGAATAACCAACAGGGAAAGTATTTTTAAAAATGACAAGCCACTTGTGGAAGTTTTGGCATCATTTCCTCCAAGACTGGCAATTACTTTAAAAAAATATATTGGGAATAGTATTGACCAAAATAGTATTGACCAAAATAGTACTAACCAAAAGCCTGGTAACAATAAATTCCTGATCATTGTCCATAAATGGGATCATCAGCGCCTGGATAATGAAATCTAATACTTTTGATAGAATGGAGACTTTTTTTTAAGAAAAGACTAATTATCCTTTAGTCTAGAATGATTCTAGCCTCACAATGCAGCTCTCCTCTTAGAGAAAAACACATGAGTGTGCTGTTATGGGAGGAGAACTTTGACCTAGGAAGAGTATTTAGGCATTCTCCCAGACAAGCTGTTGGTTTTCACATAAAATTGGCAAAAAAGAGAGCCATCTGGGATGAAATGTTATGCTCATTGTTGGTGTCTCAGTTAGAAGTGCATTTCAGTTCTGTACCACAAAACATATATTATGCAGCTAATAGAGGTTATTTCTCAATAAATCACAGATTATAGGGGACCCAGGAAGGGAGTATTTGTTTTACCTATTTCAAAAATCTAAAACATTACTTTTAAGTGAACATTTCACGCAACAATCTACTTACCTACTCGTAGAGTTTTGTATAAAATGCGTCCTCTGTTCCCAGATCCCATGGCACCTTATGAAATGGAAACCATCAGAGTGCATAACAAGGAGTCAAGAGATCTGGGTTCTAGTCATCACTCTACCATTAACTTACTATGGGATATTGTGCAAGACATTTAATATTCCCAGATATGTTAGTTAAAATGACACTAGCTGTATAATACTGACATTTTATTGGTAATAAAAGATTGTTTCTTGCTCATAGGACTGTTCAATGCAGATATTCCTGGTCAGCAGGCAGCTTTCCTCCCCATGGTGACTCAGGGATTCAGGCTCTTCCTGCTTTAAAACTCCTCCATCCACAAGGGCATCAAAGTCCTCTTGCTAGTGGAAAGGGAAAGAAAACATGGAAAAGTCTCATCTGCTTTGTAATAGTCTGGCCTACAAGGGACACATCTCACTCCCACTCTCATTCCAATGTCAAGAAGTAGTCATATGGCCATGACTGATCACAAGGATAGGGGCTGCAGACTGAAAACTGTGGTCTAACCGGGGAGAGCAAGAATTTTAGGTACCCAGCCATACACATTTCTAACACACAAACCTCTATTTATTCATCTGTGAAATGGTGATAACAATACCTGAGCTGCCACCCCACAGAAACATCGTGGGAAACACAATAATAAATGTTAACGTGCTTTGCAAATGGTTCCAGTGAACCACAGCTCCACAAGATATTATTTTCCCTACTATCACCTTGTTTGTGTTTTCCAGTATTTCAAGATTCAACTCCATCTTCAACTGATAGAGTCGTAAGAGCATACATCTCTGTATCTCAGTGTCCATCGTTCTCACCCGCTGGCAGCTTTTGACAAAGTCCACCCCTGAATCCATGAAAAATCTACTTTCTTGGCTTCTACATCATGGCATTCTCCTGGTCTTCCCACTTTCTCACTGCCCTTTACCAATCTACTTTGCCAAGTTCTCAACCTCTACCCAAATTGCAGTACCTTAAAACTCTGTCCTGAACCTTATCTCTCGCCACACTCCTTCTCTAGACAATTTTATCCTTTCCTGTGGCTGTGTGCTGAGGATCCCAAAATTGTATCTTAAGTCCAAGCTGTTCTTCTGGGCTCCAGACTCCCACATACCACAGTTTCCTTGACAGCTCCATCTGAAAGCTTCACAGATAGATCAGACTTTACATGGCCAAACTGAACTCCTGATTTTCCGTCTCCAAATCTGTTCCTTTGCACATCTTCCCACATATAATCTTCCACATCTCAGCAAGTGCCAACAATTGTTCAAATCCAAAAATTCAGAGTCATTTTTTTACTTCTTCCTTTCCTTCACTTCCTACTAGTAAATTCCTTTTTAAAAAAAAAAAATGGTACCTGAGCTAACAACTGTTGACAATCTTCTTTTCCCCCCACCTAATTTTCTCCCAAAATCCCCCAAGTAAATAGTTGTGTATTTTTTTAGTTGTGGGTCCTTCTAGTTGTGGCATGTGGGACCCCGCCTCAACACGGCCTGATGAGCGGTGCCACATCCATGCCCCGGATCTGAACCAGTGAAACGCTGGACTGCCAAAGTAGACCATGTGAACTTAACCACTCTGCCATGGTGCTGGCCTGCTACTAGTAAAGTCTATTGGCTTTACCACACCCTCCCAAAAAGTCTTCTCTCTGCCCACTTCTATCTATCTGTTATCTCCCTAATACCAACCACTATCTTATTTCACCCAGATTGCTATAGAAGTCTCTTAATTAGTTTAGTTAATTCCAGACTTGCTCCTTACAACCCATGCTCCCCAGAACAGCAAGAGTAATCATTTTAAGACATACTATATTTTATCAAATCTCTGAAGCCCTCACTTTTTAAACCCAACTTAGATAGAAAAAACATACCACTCAGACTATGACACAATACTTTTTTATTGCATCAATTGTAAGATAACATCCTGATTTCAGAGATGTTAAAATTTGATAAAAGTAGCTAATGATGACTGGCAGATCTTGAATCTACCCACTCACCCTCCACTGTCTGAAAAAACATAAAATCAACAAAGGGAGCAAATAAAATTATACATAATCCACTGCTGTAGTAGAACTATAATACAGAGACTATCATGATGCTCAAATTACCTGCAAATTGAGAAATAAACCAAATTTCAGCTGAAGTCCTGCTGGTCATCCATCATTGCAAGCCTATGAGGGCAGAGAGTGAGGGAGAAAGACTTAACAGGCTCCATGGAAATATTGAAAGGGAAGAGAGGGATGTGAGGTATAGCCATAATCATCCTGAGAAAAAGAAAAATACAAGAATAAACACCGACCACAGGTTAGAACTTGGTAATTAAGAGCACTAGCTACAGGCAAGGGGCTTGAGGGTGGGGACCAGAGGCAGCATTGCTCAGGGAAGGATGCAGATATAACCCTTGGAAACATGGCAGTGAAGGAAAAGAAGAAAGCAAGGAAGGAAAATTAAATATTTTTATTAAATCAAATAAAATAATTAAGGAAATAATAGAGAAACAAAACACACCCACCCCACATCTTCCTGACACCATGGACAACACTATCCAGAAAAGCAGCACAGAAGAGGTCAGAACTGTCAGAACAGAGAATTATCAAACTAGGAGCACTGACCACAAAATGAATAGGAGTATAAATAGCAGACCACATGCATGGAAAACTACTAAAAAGTTCATAAAATGTGAATTAAGGCATTTCAGTTGATAAAAATTCTCCCGCAAAAATCAACCACAAAGCTGAAGAAATTTAAATCCAACATTCCAAATTCAATTAAATATCTTTGCACAAACATTTGTGGCTATGAAAAAATATCTTGAATCAGAAACACAAAAGCTAAGAACAGAAATAGAAGGAAGAAGAAATGAAATGAAAGTTGATTGAACTCAGGAAAGAAATGAAGAAAAAAAGACAAAAATCGTATCAGAAATGAAGACTAAATCACAAGGTACCCAAGATTAGATTCAGTAAAAATTTATGAAAAGAAGGAAAACAACTCAGAGACTAAAAATCAGATTTTTCAAAAAGTAAAAATAAACTCTAAATAGAATAAACACAAAGATATCCACACCCTGACACATCTTAGTTGAAAGAAAAATGTAAAGAGAAAATTTTGAAAGCCAGAGAAAAATGGCTTATCACATGCAAGCTACTCCAATAAGATAAACAGCTGATTACTCATCTGAAATGATGTAGGCCAGAGACAATGGGATAAAATACCAAAAGTGCTGAAAGAAACCGTCAGTCAAGAATCTTATAGGAAACTATAACTATCTTTCAAAAATGAAGATAAAATAAAGATGTTCCCAGGGCCAGCCCAGTGGCACACCGGTTAAATTTGCACGTTCCGCTTCTCAGTGGCCCGGGGTTTGCTGGTTCAGATCCTGGGTGTGGATGTGGCACCACTTGGCAAAAGCCATGCTGTGGTAGGTGTCCCAGGTAGAAAGTAGAGGAAGATGGGCATGGATGTTAGCTCAGGGCCAGTCTTCCCCAGCAAAAAGAGGAGGATTGGCAGTAGTTACTCCAGACTAATCTTCCTCAAAAAAAAATAATAATAAAGATGTTCCCAAATAAACAAAACTGAGAGAATTCAATGCTGGAATACCTGCCTTACAAGAGAAATAGAATGGCATCAGACATCTCAAAAACAAAGTAAGACAACAGCAGACGAGTGTTTTCAAAAACTTAAGGAAAGAAGGTGTACATCCCATAGCATGTGTACAATAATGTAAATTTTGGCTCCCAATTATTATGCCAATTAAGTCAGCAAAGGAGCCAGGAAGTACTGATATACCCAAAGCTGTAATTCCTCAGAGAATTTACTGTGAGAATCCAGTGGGGCCAGGTTGGCATTGTGGGGAGAAAATTTTCCAGACAAGTGGATTAGAGCACTGTTAATATTTATTGAGTGAGTCATAAGTCACCATAGCTAAACAAATCCCAGAAAGGAAGAGACAGAGAGAGAGAGGGAAAACCTAAAACTCTCAGTCATTGGGCCAGAGGAGTAGAACCAGTTGACAACTAGACTAGAAGCTATGATGTCAGTTCTGCTTCCGACACTTGAAGTTTCCAGGTCCCATGAGTAACCTTTCAATAATCCATGAAAACGTTACTTAGCCCTCGTCTTCTCTTCTTCCCATCCTCCTCCATCTCCTAATGAGGCTGGCCGCAGAGCTAGGTCAAGTGGGGGTAGGAAGGCCAAGTGCGATAATGCTGGAACTATGAGATTTAAGCCAGAACTTAAAATGTGAGTCCCCAGCTGTCCTGGTCAAGTCATGTAATCTAACAAGAATCTGTTTCCTCATCTACAAAGTAAGAATTAAAAAGAATGCGCACTCTACGTACCTCACAAACTGATTCCATAAATCTAATAATGTTCCAATAAAAGTACTTTGTAAATTGTATAAATATTATCAAAATTCAGTTACTAAACATAATCTTATTTTTATTATTTTTGATACAAATCTGTACCCAGATAGTTTTGGAGCTCCCTAATTACTTACATTTACCACCAAGACGACATGTCTGCAATGATGTAGTTCCTTATAGGCACCTAAGAGCTATTGAAAAAGAATGTATGATCCAACCACTTGTGATGAAAGCACCTTTGGAAAAGAGTTCAGATTTCATTTAAACCTAAATAAAAATCCAGACAGTTTGGCTTCCTTTTTTTTTTTTAATGTTTGCCTCAAAACATGTGCTCTTTCTAAAATGTTATCACACAAAAAATCAGGAAAAAAACTGACATATGAGATATCTGGACAATGCAACTCACATTCCTCCTTTGAATAGTAGGCAGATTGGGTAGTTTGTTAAGTTCTCATTTCCCAACCGTAGGCCAAAACCAAATCGAAGTTGTGGGTTGTGAGGATTCTCAGAAGAAGGTGTGCTCTCCAGCCTCCTGAGCAATCATAGTAGGCCAAGGAGGAGAGACTTTTTGGTGGAAAAGTGCTAAAAGGAATGAGTCTAGCTTGTCCTCTAGCGTCAGAAACAGTGAAAAAACTAGGGGGACCACGTTCTCACTCTTGAGAAGCCTGTGCAGGTTACAGGTTAAGTACGGAACTTAATCACTGTGCAACATTGTAACATGGGTCATTGACTTTAGCTGTCTGCGCCTTTGTTTCCTCATCTGTAAAATGGAGATAATGGAATGACTCTCCAAAGGATGCTAGGAGTTAATAAGGCAAAATGTGTACAGAATTAGCAGCATACCTGGCACATGGGTCCTAGCAGGGACTCAATAAATGTCTGTTACTACTGTTATTACTGTACGTAGCAATAAGATTTCTTTTTTATTTCCACTTTAGACCTTAGAGTCACAAAGCTTTAATGCTGCTCAAGTTGACAATACAGTTAGGAATGTTCAAGAGTTGTTTCCTGAGATATTCCTTTTGCCTGAAAGTCTCCCTACCCATCGATGACCCCGAATTTAACTTGTTGCCATAAAAATTATGTCAACGTTCCAATGGACTCATTTATTGGAAGGTTTTAACTTTCAAAACTTTTGGTTGCGTTATTTGTTTCTTTCTGATTAAATAGTAAATAATAACAATGTAAACTGTTAATCCTAATTAAGCACCAATGAGCACTTTTGTTTTGCTACTAGGTTTTAAGATTTTGAAGCATTTCCTTGAAGTTACTTAAGAGGTGCAATATCTCCTTATCATGAGAGAATTAGGTCCTTAGATCCCTGCTGAGAGCCCTAGACCATTTTCTACCCATGTCCCCAAGAGTCTGAAATTTTCTAGACGCAAAAGAGAATCTTCCTTGAAAATAAATCCTTCTAAATGCTCTTGTGTCACTTTCCCCCCCTTGAGTAACATCTGAGTCTCCAGGCCAAAGAAGACATCTGGCTAAAAGTTGCATTGAAGATCAAGTCTAGAATTATTTTAAAAAATTTTCAGGGCTATCCCAAAACCATAAAAATCTTTTATATTTTAACTGTAAAACAAAAAACAAAAGTTTCGAGTTTTCTTATTTAGCAGTTCTCTCTCGATTGTAAGAAACAAAAAACTTCATATAATTTCAATTATTTATTCACTCATTTGATCATTTATTTATTTATTCAATCATTCATCATACATTTATTGATGTTACAATGTACAAGGTTGGGAATATAAAACTAAACAAAAACAGCCCTTGTGAAGTACAGGATGATATAGACCCATCAAAAAATAACTGCAATATAATGTTAGAACTGCTTCTCTAAAGATGTGTACCAGGTGGTAAGGAAGCTCAGAAGAAGGAGGGATGATTTTTTTCTGGAGGACCTGGGAGGGGTTTCACAAAGTAGCGAAAAGAGGTGGACACTCATGAGTAGACGTAAAATAGGTAGAAATTAGGGAGAAAAATCATTCATTATAAATTAAATAATTAAATGAGTTAGTACAGAGAAAGGATTTAGACTGCTGATCAGTACACAGTAAGTGCCATTGAAATGTTGACTAATATTAGTATTACCATCTCCATCATCATCACCTAGACAGTAGGAGTCATCAGAGTGCTCAAGAACTCCAGTCTCTCTGAAGTGGTGACTGCCTGTGCTGATGTCACTATTACCTTCAACAGGTTCATTTCAAGTTCCAGAGGTCCTATTTAATAAAAGTCCAGCAACATCAAGGTAAAACGTGGATAATAATCACTTAGCCTACTCCTGTCTAGCATGCTTTCTTTGTCCAGCTAAAATATTGAGCCATAAGCAAAAACTTTGAAATAAGGAAGGGATGGAAAGAAGAGATTAAGGTTAAATCCTATATTTAATTTATAAACTAAGGAATTAAAGAATAGAAGGGAAAAGTTGGTCCCCTAACAGAGGGAAAGTTAGTCCCCTAAAACAAAGTCAATGTGGTCAGGAGTTTCGTCCCATGATATCTGATGGCAATAGCAATGGAATGTCAGATACTGGCTGATTATTAGTCAGCACAGGATAAGCTATGCTGCAAAGTCAACAACGATGATCTCTCAGTGGGTTAATGCAGAGCAAGTCTGCCGAGAGTCCAGAGGCTCTTCAGGGCATCTGCCTTTAAACTAGCAATTGGGGGACCCAGTCTAATCCCCCCTTATAGATATTCCATCTAGAACACATGGCTTCCATGTCACCACAACAGGGAAGAGAGAACTGGAGAGTCACACACATTAATAAATGCTTTGATCTAGAAGTGACGCACATCAATTCTTCTACTCACAACTCATTGACCATAGCTAGTCATATGACCCTATTTAACTATATGGGTATTAGGGAATTTGTGGGAGTACATGGGTGTCTGGAAAGCAGTGTCTCTGCACAGTTAATCACAATGACTCAGCTATATTATAATTTTAATTTTTTTTTTTTTTTTTTTTGCGGAAGGAGAGATTGGGGAGAATGCTGTTGCTGTTTTTCCTTTTATGAATGGTTTCTCCTAAATCAGATTCACTCTTCTCAGTGGACTGAAAAATCATTGATTTTTTTATAAAATTGTGCTCCCTGGGGCTTAGTACCACTGCTCACAATAATAGGTGTTGAATAAATAAATGTATAGAGCCAGTACAGATTATCCACATTACTGCCAGATGCCCCAGAAGTCTGCTACCAGAACTTTATTCTGGTGATTAAGTTGACTTCATTATTAGAAATGTAGGTACATTTATTTTATTATTTGAGGAATTACCTAGGGGGACAGTAATTAAATTGACTGAGTTCTTTCATTGTTAACAAAAAGGAGTCAGTACTATACACCCGTACACTGTGTAGTAAACTACCTAACACATCACTTACAATTTTATCTACACAAGGGTTTTCCTTTGTCTTTCTTAGTCTCTCACTAAAAATGTCTTCTTTTTGCCCTAGAGATGTTTTGTAAAGAAAAAAGAAATAAAGCTTACATTCTTTCTTCCATATATTATTACTTTGATTTATCGTTCCCTGCTTCTGTAAAATTTTAAGTCATATTAAAGGACAACATTTAATCCAGCTATTCTTAAGAAAAAAAATAACATTCTTCCACTTTAAATATTTTCTTTGTCAAAATAGTGTTTAAATATTTTTGTTGTTTAATTTCTTATTTCTCCACTGGAGAAAACTTGAGAGCCACTGTTCTCCATGTTTTCACCTTCTCCGTCTTGCAGATCTTGCAATTAATGTCCTTGCGTGTAACTGCCTTCGCAACATTGAAACAGCATCTTAGTTTCCAAAGAAAAGAAACCTTTTTTTAAATTTCTAACAATGACATATACAGCCTGCTCAAGCACAATTGCTGGCATATAATATTTATTCAAATACATTCAAGTTCTAATTCTCCAGAAATGATACCTAACCAGAGATTCTGAAAAATCCTGATTGATGTAAATGAAGTCCATTCATTATTGTTTTCCATAATTCATCAAATTATATGCCCAGATGGGTCACCATGACCCCCATAAAAATGACAAATGATTTAAAGCCCTAATGGAAATAGATGTATTGATTTCAAAATTCCATCAAAAGAGTTCTCTTAGAAATATAATCAATAGTGCCGTTGGTGAACAGCTCACTCCAATAAAATCAGTATGTTGCAATTAATTCAGATCTTGAATTCCACTCCCCAACAGTAATAATGAAATCTTTATAACTCATAATGCTTGGGTGTTCTCCATAGCCAGGGTCCTCTAGGCTGGCAGTCATCAAACGTGCTATCAGAACAGACTAGTGTGCAACGATCAAGCATGAGGCATGCTGTAGTGTATTTGCTGCAAACAATAAAGTATCAACTTTTTAAAATTATTTTCTTTTTTTTAGTTATGATATAGAATGAATTAAAACATGTCCTTACATCTTTCTCATTCGTTTACTTTGGATATACGAGAACTGTGTATAGCTACAGCTTATCCTGAATAGCAGTCCACAGTTCACCATGATGCCAGTAAATGTTAGTAGTTGTAGCAATTATACACTATGATGTATGAAAAAATAGTGAAAATTTCTTCAGCATCTGAGTATTGCCATGGGAATCTATCACACCTGCGAATGTCATGGATTTCACAACAGAGAAAAGGTTGGGAATCATCGCTCCGGGTGAAGCCTCAGTGAATACTCCTGAAACTCATTTTCTGCTACATTTGGTCTAAACCAAACATAATTTTTCTCTTGGCTATAATTCCATGGTATAAACTTTCAATATTCAGCCACTCAATAATTCACATCTAAAATATCAATTAAAAACTTGCTAGTTTTTCCCTCCCCTACTGAAACCATTTTTTTAAACAATTTTTCTTCCACCAATAGTACATGCCATTCGCCACCTTGAAACTAAGTAACCCAATGCCCTCTACCAACAATTTAAACATTTGCATCCACTTCATATAGCAAACAGAAAAGGAGACAGAATTTTAGTTCAATATATCAATTGAATGTCTTTAAGAAATATTATCATAAATGTTCATTTATGACTGTCATGTTATCAAATTGAAACTACAACAGCATCGTGAAAATATACTGACATAAATGACACATTTCTTATGACGTATGATACTCTTATGCAGAATTCTAGGAATTCAAAGAGCTTATCTTAAAAAAAACAAAACAAAAAAAAAAACCTCACAATGGGTATTCCTTAAACCAATAAAAAACTCTCAAAGACATCTAATACTATGCAAGCGCCCTTAGCAAGCTCCTATAACTGGCAAATGCAGTTTGATCATATATTTTAAACACTGTTCTCCATTTGTTTATAGCAACACACTTACAGTCCACAGATCAGAGAAAATGGCTAATTTAATTTGAAATATACGACCACATAACTTATGTGCATTTCTCTAAAGAGCCCCAAACTGCTTTCAGAGAATGAGTCCGTGTGTGAAAAAACCATTTAAGCGATTTTAAACTGTTCTAAAGCCAAAAAGACTCTAGATGCAAATAAGTATTCTATAGATGGTGTTTAAATAAGTCAGTTGAAGAATAAAAAGAATTCGCAACACATCTGAAACCACTTATATCTCCTACTCCATAAACAAAAGACACATAAACCAGTGTAAAAGTTATTTGAATTGAAATGAACACTTCCAAGAAGAGTATTCTTCCAGAGTGAATATTTATAGAAAAGCTCTATTCCTCAAAAAAAAAAATATGTGTTTATAATGTCAAACTTTGCCAGGATCCTTAAGTTTAAGGCTATTACATGAAAGTTTTCCAACAACTTTGGGAGAAAAATATTGACATAAAAAATGACCAAGAGTTATTAAAAACCACTTTAGAAAAGCTGGTAAATAAAGATGTTAAATGAAAAATTCACCCCAAATCTTTTCTCTCTGGCAAAATATGTTCTTAAATCATCTTTATGAGATTTCTAAAACTTTTTAATAATAGACAAATATCTCTTTTTTCTGCCTAACACATTCACAAGTTATAACAACTTACTTATGCTTTATAATCATTCAGAACTTAAATAGATTCTAATTATAATCAAAAGTGAGGGGACATGTAATAGTTTACAAGAATGAATAACAAATACAATTTATCAAAAGATTCACATTAAAATTTTAATAACAATTATGCTAATTGTTCCATAAAACTTTACACAGGAGGAATATAAGAGCAATCATCCCAACCACTGGGCTTAAAAACGCAACATATAATAGAATAAATTATTTTCTTTTAAAGATTGGCACCTGAGCTAACAACGGTTGCCAATCTTCTTTTTTTTCTGCTTTTTCTCCCTAAATTCCCCCAGTACATAGTTGTATATTCTAATTGTGGGTCCTTCTAGTTGTGGCATGTGGGATGCCACCTCAACATGGCCTGATGAGCAGTGCCATGTAGCACCCAGGATCCAAACCAGCGAAACCCCAGGCCACTGAAGCGGAGAGCGTGAACTTAACCACTCGGCCATGAGGCCAGCCCCTAGAACAGATATTTTTGGCAAGCAATTATATGTAATTTGTATCTCTTGGCCTTTGCACCACCTAGAATCCCCCTCCCAGCCAACTGTTTCTAGCCAAGTTGTCTTAGTCAAGTTCTGTCTCCATGAAACCTCCAGGGTTGGGTGTGGGACTTCCTGGCTGCTCCTAGGCCCCCTATGCTTATCCCATTGCAGTACTCATCACACTGAAATGTAATTTCCTCTTCACTTGTCAGTTCATCCCACTAGCTGAAAGGTTTTCGATGGCAGTAGCCATGTTTTATTTATTATGCATTTCGTTCTTCTATCACCTAACAGGTGATCAATGAGGAACTGTCAATTACTGCTAAATGGATGACCCCCAAAATACAATATAAGGACAGGTACCTGAAAATCACATGAACAATTTATTTTAGTATCAAGAACACATACTTTTCGCCTGAAAAATGATAGTTCTGCCGCCATACATCCAATTTACATGCTGGGCTAAGGGCTTGGAGGAAACAATATTATTTTGAAAATAGTCTGTCTTTTTAAACAAGCTGTATAATAGTTCCCATGAAATCTGCTTATAAATTTCCCTTTTCTATGTTGCCTTAGAGGAAAATAGTCATAAACTGAAACTAAAATTACAGTGCCTGTTCTTCCACTATAAATACCATTTCATTTTTCAGCCTGACTTCCTCTCACTGGCTATTCTAAAACTCTGTCGTTCTTCTTGAGTCCTCCACTAACCCCCACATCATCTTTAGTGAGTGACCTCAACTCCTTCCTGAATTTGGCCTTCTTCAACTCTGCCCATCTCCATCCTCCCCTAAAATTTTCTTCATCTGATTACTCCTTTATCTCCTTTTCTCCAGTCTAAGTTAAAAAGGCATCACATCCCCTGTACCTGTTTCAGAATACAAGGTCAGTATACAAAAGTCAATCAACTTCCTCTATACCAGCAATGAATATGTGGAATTTGAAATTAAAAACACATTACCATTTACATTAGTACCCAAAAAAACAAAATACTTAGGTACAAATCTAAGAAAATATACACCAGATCTATACAAGGAAAACTGCAGAACCCTGATGAACAAAATCAAAGAAGAACTAAATCAATGGAGGCATATTCCTTGTTCACGGACAGAAAGGCTAAATATTGTCAACATGTCTGCTCTTCCCGACTTGCCCTATAAATTCAAAGCAACTCCAATCAAACTCCCAGCAAGTTATTCTGTGGACATAGACAAACTGACTCTAAAGTATACATGGAAAGGCAAAAGACTCAGAAGAGCCAACACAATATTGAAGAACAAGAACAAAGTTGGAGGATGGACACTACCCAACTTCAAGACTTACTATACAGCTATAATAATCAAGACTGTGTGCGGCTGGTGAAGAATAAACAAATAGATCAATGGAACAGAATTGAGAGCCCAGAAATAGGGCCACATAGATAGAGTCAAGTTATCTTTGACAAAAAAAGTAAAGGCAATACAGCGGAGAGCAGGTTGTCTTTTCAACAAATGGGGCTGGAACAACTGGACTTTCAAGTATGAAAAAATGAATCTAGACGCAGTCCTTACATCCTTCACAAAAATTAACTCAAAACATATCATAGACCTAAATGTAAAACGCAAAACTACAAAACTCCTAAACTTAGATGACCTTGGGGAAGTTGATGACTTTTTAAATACAACACCAAAGATACAATCCATGAAAGAAATAATTGATAAGCTAGACTTCATTAAAATTAAAAACTTCTGTTCTGGAAAAGACAATGTCAAGAGAATGAGAAGACAAGCCACGGGCTGAGAGAAAATATTTGCAAATGACACATCTGATAAAGGGCTGTTACCCAAAATATACAAAGAACTCTTAAAACTCAACAATAAAGAAACCAAGCAATCCAGCTTAAAAATGGGCCAAAGACCTTAACAGACACCTCACCAAAGAATGTGTACAGATGGCAAATAAGCATATGAAAAGATGCTCCACATCAATGTCATCAGGGAAATCCAAATTAATACAACAATGAGATACCACCACACACCTATTTGAATGGCCAAAATCTGGAACACTGACAACACCAAATCCTGAAGAGGATGTGAACAACAGGAACTCTCATTCGTTGCTGGTGGGAATGCAAAATGGTACAGCTGCGTTGGAAGACAGTTTGGTTTCTTTCAAAACTAAACATACTCTTACCATAAGATCCTGCAGTTGTGCTCCTTGGTATTTACTCAAAGAAACTGAAAACTTATGTTCCATACAAAAGCCTGCACACAGATGTTTATAGCAGCTTTATTCATAATTGCCAAAACTTGGAAGCAAATAAGATGTCCTTCAGTAGGTGAAAGGATAAATAAATTGGTACATCCAGGCAATGGACTATCATTCAGCACTAAAAAGAAATGAGCTATCAAGCCATGAAAAGACATGAAAGAAACTTAAATGCATATTGCTAAGTGAAAGAAGTCAATCTGAAAAGACTACATACTGTATGATTCCAACTCTATATGACATTCTGCAAAAGGCAAAACTCTGGACACAGTAAATAGATCAGTGGTTGCCAAAGGTTGGCAAGGGATGGGGAGGGATAAAGAGGCAGGGCCCAGTGGACTTTTAGAGCAGTGAAAATACTCTGTATAATACTATAAAGATGGATACATGTTATTATACATTTGTCCAAACACACAGAGTGTATAACGCCAAAAGTGATCCCTAAAGTAACCATATCCTTTAGGTGATTATGGTTTGTCAATGTAGGCTCATCAATTGCAATAAATGGACCACTCTGGTGGGAGATGTTGACAACGGGAGAGGCTGTGCATGTGTGGGGACGGGGGAGATCTCTGTACCTTCTTCTTAATTTTGCTGTGAACCTAAAATTGCTCTAAAAAGTTTGGGGTTTTTTTTAGAAAAAAGTGGAGAGGGGATGGCCCAGTGGCGTGGTGGTGAAGTTTGCAAGCTCCACCTTGACAGCCAAGGGTTCACTGATTTGCATCCCAGAGTGGACCTGCACACCACTCATCAAGCCACAACGTGGCATCTCACATACAAAATAGAGGAAGATTGGCACAGATGTTAGCTCAGGGCCAATCTTCCTCAGGCAAATAGAGAGAGTTTGGCAACAGATGTTAGCTCAGGGCCAATCTTTCTCACCATAGAAAAAAAAAAAAAGACCCGCAAAGAGGGGGGATTCATAAGTGTTTTTATTTAAAAGCATGAAGATAAAAGGTAGCTTAAGGTTCATGAAGTGCAAACTCTACATTCTTTAGCCAAGGAAAGGGAGATCCAGGGAGAGTAAGAGGCTGTCCAAGGTGAGACAAGATTCCAACATTAGGGAAATTTTCCAGGCAAAAGTATTGGTCTCATTTTTCCAAAGGGGAAAAAAAAGCATATGTGTAAAAGTGTGTGTTCTGGTACAGGCAAACAAGTCCAGTTTGACATAATCTGTCTATGCAGAATGAAGTTATTAACTGAATATTTTGTACCAAAAATAGATTTGGCCTGAAATGTCCAGGTAATTGGAGCCTTGGAAATTTTTTTTTTCTTGAATCATCTAAATGATTGCCCTCATTCTCTGCTTCACTTTAATACATGGACACCAGTATAAAGTATAAATTTAAATTGTTGTAACTTTTAGACAGACACCTCCACCTTCAGAGCCTATTAATATTTATACTTCAATATTAAGTCTCCAGAGCCTAATGAGATGGTAGATAAGGGCCAAGATGTCTGAGAAAGCTACATATTAAAATGTAACAGACTCATCAGCAAACTAAACCTAGAAAAACCTCTATAAAATGTGTGGCTTGACTCTCAAGGGCGATTCTGACCCACTGAGCTAATAGCTTCCAGTCAGCTCACTTGCCTGTTCTTATTATCTTAACACATCGGGAAATTTTCCAAAATTGCCATACAGGTCATTTATTCATTCTGTCACATATACCAACGAATAGCATGCCTGTAAAGAGACCGAGGGAAAATAGCATCCATCTCCCATCCATCACTTACCCAAACATCCAGGATAGATTATGCTCTCTCTTATTTTTCATGTCATTTAATAAAAGCGCTGGCGCGTTTCAGACCATAAAGAGCAGCATTCAACCATCTCCCGGATGGTGCGGACGCTCCGCCACTGACCTCCCAGTTCAGTATAATTTAATCACAAAGATCATAAATGTTTAGTGTCTCTTCATCGGAAAGTAAACGCCTTGAGGGCTTTTATTCATTTTCATTTTATTTCTGAAACATCTCAAGCCTACAGACCAAAAGAGAAATAATATAGACTCCCATGTCCCTACCACCAAGATTAAACACGTTGACTTTTTCCTATATCTACTTCGACTCCACATCTATCTACCTGAGCCCCTCTCTCATCTTTCCCCTTCGTCCATGGAAGCAGACCACCAAAGTCAAGTCTATGTGCATCATTCTCATGAATGAGGAGAAGAAGGTGGAAGAGGAGGAGGAACAGAGGAAAAAACATGAGATGGAACCAAAGGAGGAAAGGAGAAGGAAGTGGAGAAGGAGGTGTTTCAGTATTTTCCAGGTTTATTACAATGAACATACATGACTTTTATAATAAGAAAAAATTATTTTTAAAATAAAAATTAAAACTACGATATTATCTTCTTATTTTAAGAAGTGCATATGGGAAATGTTCTTGAAAGATCATATTCTGTCATAGTTTTGAAAAGTATGTGTAGACAGACCTGGCTTGCCCTACATGAGCAGGGAGCGTCCAGAGTCAAGGCTGCTCCTGCCATTCCTGAAGGTGTTTCATTCCTCCAAAGGGTGGTACCCGAGGCCAGCACTCTCCTCCATTCTCTCAACATCTAGGTGAATGAGCTTCCAGTCTCACTGCTGTTATGAAGCACACAATGTACATCACAACTACGTGCTCAAATGCATTACGGGCCATTGTTCCCTTGATTAGGAAAGTAGGAGGCCATTGGCAACCTTGGAGAGCAGTTGTTAAAAATTGGTGGGGAGGAAAGATAATCTTTTCAACAATGGTGTTGGAACAAATGGATGACACAGACGGAAAAAAAAAGGACCTTGACCTAAACTTCACAGCTTATAAAAATTTAACTCAAAATAGATCGTAGATCTAAATATAACATGTGAAACCATAAAAGTTTTAGATAAAAACATATGAGAAAAACTTCATGACATGGAGTTACCTAAACAGTTCTAAGATATGACACCAAAGACATGATGCCTAAGAGAAAAAAATCAATAAATTAGACCTCACCAAAATTAAAAACTTTTGCTCTGAGAAAGACCCCGTTAAGTGGATGAAAAGACAAGCCACAGACTGGAAGAAAATACATGCACATCATATACCTGACAAAAGACTTGTATTCAAAATGTGTAAAGAAGCATCTAAACTCAGCAGTAAATAAACAAACAATCCAATTAGAAAACAGAGAAGGGGCTGCCCTGTGGCATAGTGGTTAAGTTCAGCGCACTCTGCTTTGGCAGCCCAGGTTCATGGGTTTGGATCCCAGGTATAGACCTATACCACTTGTCAGCCATGCTGTGGTGGCAACCCACATACAAAGTGGAGGAAGACTGGCACAGATGTTAGCGCAGATGTTCCTCAGCAAAAAAAAAGAAAATAGAGGGGCTAGCCTGATGATGTAGCAGTTAAGTTCGAAAGCTCCACTTCAGCGGCCTGGCATTCTCATGTTCAGATTCTGGGCATGGACCTACATACCACTCATCAAGCCATGATGTGGTGGCATCCCCTATACAAAACAGAGAAAGATTGGCACAGATGTTAGCTCAGTGACAATCTTCCTCAAGCAAAAAGGGAAGGATTGGCGACAGATGCTAGCTTAGAGCCAATCTTCCTCACCAAAAAAGAAAGAAAGAAAATAGACAAAAGACTTGAATGGATATTTTACCAGACAGTCTATGAATAACAAGCAAACACATGAAAAGATTCTCAATATTTTTAGCCATAAGGGAAATGCAAATGAAAGCAACAAGGAGATGCCATTACACACCTATTAGGATGGCTAAAATAAAAAATACTGATAATATCAAGTGCTGGAGAGGAGACAGAGAAACTTTGTACTATTTTTGCTACTTCTTGTGAGTCTTAAACTATTTCAAAATAAAAAGTTATTTTATAAAAAGTAGTGAGAGCAGAAGCCTGATTTCAGGATTGATCAGGGAAAGGGAGATAAGAAAGTGGAGTCAATGAGTGAAGATCACTCTGGGAAATTCTCTGATTAGTTATCTTCATAGAACATGGCCCTGAACAGTGGAAAGTGGGCCTGCAAATCTGGAGATGAGGGAGTAGCAGCTTGTGCCAGCACAGCAGTGTGCTAAAGAACATCAACTCCAACTTCTTAGGGTTGACGCTGACTCAAACAGTTAAACGTTGTACAACGTTAAGAAACAAAACTGTGCCTCCGTTTCCTCATCTGAAACCAGGAAAAACCATAGCACCCATTTTGAGGAATCATTTTGAGGATTAAATGCACATATAACATTATAAATATTCAATTCATTTTAACTTTTTAATTGTTATTATCATTCACCTAGATTTTCCCTAGAATTGGCAATTCTCAAAGTATCTCAATTCATTTATTTTCTCTTCTCTTACTCCCCATTTTCAAAAATCCTCTCTCATTAGATCTTGATCCTTCTTTCCCCCTGCCTTTTCCATGTAGATTGCTCTTCGATATAATTTGTACTTTTTAATCATTTTTATCTTTTATCCTAAATTTAAACATTTTTAATTTTTTCAAATGTAATTATCTAAAACATCTTTTAAAAATAAGTGCATTTTAAAATATAAATAAAATATATTATTATATAAAGAACACAAAATATTAAATTACTGTTTTACATATCTGTGGGTGAATCTACATAAAAATGGTATAATTAAAAACACCAAACAGCTATAAATATACTGAAAGAAGAAATGTTTACCCAAGATGACTATAATATGAGGAAATAGGTTAGACGATTGTGTGACAACTTTTTCCGTAGGAGGCAAAATTATTTCCTTGGTCCTTCAAGGATCACTCTTCTTATTAATAAAAGCATGTCTTTTTTCCCCAAAGCTCCCTATCCTTAGGAATCGTTAAGCATGATTTAAGTTGTCAGCAGATTAATTCAAATTTTCACCAATAAATTATTCACATTTTTTCCTCCAAAAATGACTAATGGAATATTTAGGAAGGGCAGAGTGTATTCACATTTTGACAGTCATTTTTATCAGAAAAGGGAAAGCACATATTCTTAAACATTTATCACTGGACTACATTAAAATTAGTAGCAGACAAAAGAAATGAGAGAGGAATCATTGTCTAAATTCCTGAAGTACAGAAGGATGTGGTTAGGACTTTTAATTAATATAATGCTTCACACACAAGTCTAACATACATGGCTGATAGTGTATAAACTGCAGCTAAGTGTTTGTTAAATCAACATTACAAGCCTGAAACCATAAGGTGCTGGGTCACACATATTTAAATCTTTTGATCTTTGACCTGTGGAAGACCACATTCCTAATGACAAATGCACAGAAATATGCATAGAATATGAAAGACAGCAGTATATATTGTCATGTACTTTTCCTCATACTTTGTAGAATTTTTTCATTGCCACCCTCTCGGAAGCAAAAATAACTAGCTGTTCTAAAACATGGGCTGGTTTTAGAAAGTGACCTTTCATCCTTTCAAGGAAGATTGCCCATGATCTCAGCTGACCTAAAGCAGGCTACCACAGAGCTACCAGACACGGGTCCAACCACTCAAGCAGGCCAACTCTGGGGCGTATTAAAAGATGTTTGGATAAAGCCTTTTATTCTCCAAGTGAATTCACTACACTTCAAAGTTTGGGGGTTAGATGAATAAGACAAGGAGCTCTACTGGTGTCTGGCAAGTACAATATGTTAAAGAATGTCTAACCATTCTTTGGCAAATCAGATCTAATCTAAAATCTAATCAGATCCAATCTGACAATGTGGTATTGAGCAAATAAAGGATTAGCTGGTTCAGCCTCATGTATAAATAAAAGTTTTCCCTTAATAATCAATAAATATTTATGGATTCTCTTTATCAGTGATTATTGTCCTACATTTAGGTTTTTTTCTTAAGACTTTTTTAGAATAGTTTTAGGTTTATAATAAAATTCAGGGGAAGATAGAGAGATTCCTTACATACCTCCTGCCCACACACACACGTAGCCTCCCTCATTATCAACATCACTCACCAGAATGGCACATTTTATACCAAAGATGAACCTACACTGACACATAGTAATCACCCAAAGTCCATCCCTTACTTTAGGGTTCATTTCTGGTATTGTACATTCTATGAGTTTGGACAAAAATATAACAACATATATTCATCATTATAATATCATGCAGAGCATTTTCACTGTGATAAAAATCCCTACATTTAGGCTTTCGTCTGTGTTTCTTGACTTGCTTTACCTTTTCAATGATATGACATTTTAGAAGACAGAGTGTAAATGCCTTTGTTTTATTTTTAAAAGGTCATTAGGAGTAAATATTTTAACAATCCAGGAATAAGTCTGAGAACACTGATTATCTTTCTTAAAATTGTACTAAAAGAGTAGTTAAATACTAATTAGGAAAACACCCCAAAAACTGTGGAGAAAATACTACTTGTGTTCCTTATAGCAGTGCTTCTCAAACTCTAACGTGTTTTTGCATCAACTGGGGATCTTTCTAAAATTCAGATTCTGATACTATGGTGGAGGGTGGGGCGTGAGATCTGCACTTCTAACAAGCTCCCACTGGGGGCTGATGTTACTGGTTCTAACGCACAGCCACGGTGGTGGTAAAGGGCGTGAGCTCTCTCAGCAGATAGACCTGTGTTTGAATCCGAGTCCTACCCTTATTTATATGCAAACTTCCATTATAAGCTTCCATTTTCTCTCTTTTTATTTTCTCCTGGAGAAGATTAGCCCTGAGCTAACATCTGTGCCAATCTTCCTCCACTTTATATGTGAGCTGCTCCCACAACATGGCTGATGAGTAGTGTAAGTCCACTCCCAGGATCCAAACACGCAAACCTGGGCCGCTGAAGCAGAGCACATGAACTTAACCACTACCCCACACAGCTGGCCCCATTTTCTCTTTTTAGCTATTTATAGAAAAGATACTTATAAGATCAGATCAGATATTTATCTTTTTGTCTATTATAAAGCTAATATTGGTACTTCCTGAGGTTGTGAGAATGAAATGAGTTAAGATTCCTTAAGTGCTTAGCATGGTGCCTGGAATACAATAAGCACTCAATGAAAGTTAGATATTTTATTGCTCTAGTAGTTCTTTATGAGCAATAAGTTAACAGCATATATGGCCCCACTCTTTTCCCTGAAGTAGTGAGAACAACGGCTTCCCTCTCTAGTCATACTCTCTGGATCTCACCATCTGGCCAACAATGCTGAACTGCTTGTATTTCCCTCTGTAAACCAAACCATCTCTCTCCATTGTGTCTGTGCTTCTGTCCCCTCAGCCTGTATCACACTAAGTTCTCTCAGAAGCTTTTCCTCACCAGCGTCTGGTCCATGCTGGACAAGTGTCATCTTCTTGCTCACAATGTATATATTCCTGTGGTTGCATTGCCACACTGCTGTAATCAACTGTTCCTTTACCTCTTAGACGAATGTGCTGGTAGCCTCAGGAGCAGTAACAGAGTATATGTATAACAGTCACTCAATAAATCTGTGTTGAATGAGGGAATGAATTAATAGTATATCAGCCAGGTTTAGAAATTGCTATTAGTTCCTTACACAAGGGGCAAAGCCTTTGGTGTACTCTCATCCCAAATATATTTGTAAAGTGATCAGGCCGTCTACCAAGTCAGCCTTCTCTCTACGTCTTCCTCTACGCTTCCACCCTCCAGACTTGGAAGAAAGCCTTTTGGATCCGATTCCAGTGTTTGGTTCTGAAACCTGTACATGCTACTATGTCCACTGCCTCCAGCCTTGCTCTGTCCCTCCTGTGACTGACTGGGGGGCTAATTCCCACCCTGCTCCAGCTCACCCTGTTTTCTAAGGGCTGATCCCTGCTCTCATTCAGCTCCACTTTGCTTTAAGCAGGACCCTTGGAATGGATCTGGATCTGAGCTCGCTCTCTATTTCATCTCTTTATTTCCAAAGAGGAGTTTCAGCTCCATGTCCTTTCTAATCAAATATTCATCATTCTGGCCACAATAGGCCAGAACCGGTGGTGGTCATAATTGAACATGGCATTTCCTTTGAGTGTAGGATAGCTCTGTTCTCAGTTTCCCAGGATCACTGCTAGATTCCCTTCCGATAGTATGTCGTTGGGGGGTCCTTCACTCCCACCATCTGTCAAAGTGGACCAGAAAGCCTAACCTCCTGCCGAGGCCAAACCCTTGCCCTTGCCAGTGGTGGTAAACCACGTGTTTAGCCCAGTGTGTACTATTGGGCTACCCAATATGTACCAGTGTGTACCAGTTTGAGGGAAAAGCGCATCAATGAGGTCAGTGCAGTATGAAGCAGAAGGGTAGTGGGAGACCACTCATCTCAAACTGGTGGCCCCACATCAGTTAATTTGAAGACATAAAGAGGGTCCAGGGTTTGATTCCAAGTGGAAATTAAAATGGATTGGTACAGTATTCCATTCCAATGAATTTTTTCTAGTCTGAATAACAGACTCATCAATCTAATAGTTTGGCTCTCTCCTGCCCTGGATGTTCTGATTGGCCCATTTTCACCTGACAGTCAGTCAAGGCATAATTGTCAATTATGGTCTGGGTTTTGTTTTTGACTTTTTAAGAAATTCATACCCCAAGTGAAAGAAATGTCAGCTTTTCCTTAGGATCAGGTTTAGCTTTGTTTATTGCTCTTTAGAAAGCATATTAAGCAGGACTCATTTGCTCTCTACTTTCTAAGTAGTTCCGTGGGAGGTAACAGAGAAGGTGAGCCTCAGACCCGGATTCCATTCAGGAGAGGGTTTGGGGGAGGCTGTGGCGACGGTGCAGACACGTTCCTCCAGGCTTGCTGCCCACCTTCTTAACATCGTGACACTAAAAGCTGGACGGAACTACTGACTCCCCAGTGATTTTACTGACCTGAGAAAGTGGATAATAAGCAGATCCGTTCTCTTATCACCATGCAACTGGGCCAGGACAATCAACTGTAATCACAGCTAATGGCTCATAGAAATTGGCATCATGCAGACCAAGGATCTAGCTCATTTGAGACTCAATTCATTTCATACAGCTTATAGTTGCCAAAATGTACTCAGTGCTACTGAGTATTCATAGGGATCTCGATCCCACATCTGCAGCCACTTAGAGATGCTGTGAAAGAGACTAGCTTCTTTCCAAATGGGAAGCACTGCCTGCCTAAGGGATTCTTTTTCAGATGTGTCTATCTAGCAAGGTTCATATTTTAGAGAACCACTTGGAAACTCTTCTCAGGGGTTTCTAACCATGAATGGCCAACCATTTCTTTCGGCAGCCAGTGAAATTGTGTTCAGCATCTAACTTTATAGTGGAGTCACTAGCTCCTCCTTTGAAGTCAGATGACGCTTTTTCTCTGTAAAGGTCCAGAGTCCCCATTGTATTATAACCGAGTTGGATCTTCTCACATACTAGTGCACAAGCAACCTGCAGGCAGCAACTGTGACTCTTGACTTTGTACTATCCTTAGTGCCCACCAGAATGCTTTGCACGTAATAGATGCTGAATGACAGTATAGATTTCAGTAAATGGAACATCTAATGCCCAGCAGAACGCTTTGCACATAACAGATGCCAACTGACAGTGTAGATGCTGAATGACAGTACAGATTTGAGTAAATGGAAAATCTAACATTTGACATGTGATAGTGAAAATTGCCAAGTGATTTTGGAAATCAGAAGAACTGAGCCTCATTTTCCTATACACAAAAAAATTGTTTTGTTACTGCCATTATTTAGTTAGAATACCTTATCACAATTGATTGTACTTCCTTACTATATCTGCAGAATATATATAATTAGAAAGTGGCTCAGACACAAAATTTTGTTTTAAGAAGTTTTCTTGACAACTGATATCTGCCCCTCACTTTAGACTTTGATGCTTACCAAATTTTAGATAACCAGAAGTATCAATATGGTCATCATATTAACACAAGACCAGCCCTGGTTCAAGTGTTATCAGTAATAATTTCCTTAAACCTCTACCAAACACATTCCTTTAAAAAAAAACCCAATCTTGCTAAATATTAAAATAAAACTTTTCTACTTCCATTGTGACTATTTCATGGTACTAGAAGAGTCGCAACCCTCAACGCTAGTTCATTTGCTTATGCTAAAATAGGTACGTTAATGCTCGGCAGTGCTAATTCCTCTCAACACAAATGCCTGTCTGTCTATATACACATGACTCATCTTCTTTCCTTCCTCCAGGGAGCCAAGAAACATGTTTATTCTATTCCTTCACATCTACATCTGGGAATCTTATTAGCACAAGTTAAAATAAATAATTCAGCTTAAATAGCTCCGTTTAGCAAATCTGTCCTTCCCTGTAAATTCACACTTACTATCCAGCACTCTGAAAATGCTCATAGTTATTTAAAAGACTTTGGCAATTTGGGGAATTTTAATTTGTTAAAAAAAAATCTTTAAATATTCTCATTTTTATGTAAACATATAACATTAAATTAGAGCAGAAACCTTAAGAAGTGGGAAACAGCACTGTAAGGGATACAGCGAGCGCCCCATTAATGTCCCCTTGACTATCACCTCTGCAAATGTGGGCCAGACTTCCAGCTCCTGGCACCTGCGCTCCCTTCCCCGAGGGCCTTTTCTAGCCACTTTACATCAGGTCAAAAAATGCCATCCCTCAGCAGGAGCCCTCCACCAACGTGGAAGGGAGTTAGTAAATAATTACCCCAGATCCCTTGCCTGGAGAGCGGGAGAGAACACTGAAGTGTGTGTCTTCTACACTGGCTCCCAGTGGGATCAAGAGCAGCCGCCCACAGTGGTATCTGGCCACACAAGGTACCTTTTTACTGGCTGTCTTCCCTCCCTGTCTTATTGCCGAATTCTCTTACTTTTTGCTTCACCTCCCAAATAAACTTCTTGCACTGTAATCTTTTTCTCAGGGTCTACTGCTGTGAGAGCCCAAATTAAGACCGTTGGTGAGATAAGAAGTCCTGAGAGGCAGATGCTTGGGCTGGCATTCTAGAATTGAATGACTTGCCAGCCAAAAGACAACAAGGGCTCCATTATGGGTGGTAAGAGGAATGGTGACAATCCCAGCCACGCTGTGGAACCGAATTACTGAGACTTCCACCTGTGATGAACTGGGGCCTGTTACAGGTGGAAGAGGATGTACTGGGTTATGCAGTATCTCCAGCATTTGGGAGACTTGGGGGTCATGGTAATTGAGAACCATGAAATCAACTTGTCATTAAGTGCACCTGAAGCTCTGAAGGTAGAAAAATGACAGGCATATTTATGCTCCTACCAGCTCGGCTCCCCTATTCCGTTCCCTGAGGTCATTCTCAGACCACTGAAGCCACTTTGCCTGTCTGTGCAGTAGGCTGCAAGCGCCGGGAATTAATGACCTCCGGGTACAGCTTTCAACTCATGATTGACAGGAACTGGTGTGTAAATACCCCAGCTCCTTACCCCTTGGCTGAGATGACTCTGAGATACATGTTCCACGCTGGCTCCCAGAGTTTCCTCAGTGGCGTGAAGCTCCAGGAGCCCACATGATAACTGGCTCCATAATACACTTCTTAACTGTTCGCTTCGTTCCCACTGCCACTTCCCAGGGTTGCTTCACGCCCCACTTAATCTCCCGTCCTTGTCTCAGGGCCTGCTTCAGCAGACGCCCAAACAAATCAACTTGTCTTATCCATCATTAATATGACTTCAGTGTTATAGCTAAAGAACCAGGCAAAGCTGTGAGGAACATGCACAATCCCATCGGATATCATTTAAGTATTCATACGACTTCGAGCAATTAGGTAAGAAAATTATGAAATGAATTCAGAATAGGATCAAGGAGTAAAGAGATTAGCTGAATCCCATCAACTGGTAAGGCAATTATGAGGAGGAAGAATTGGATTTTGTATAAGCTGAATCTTAGGGACTTAAGTGGGCTGAAAGACTATTCCTTTTGTCAGGACCTGTTAAAGCCCTATACAGAGGACTCTCACTGCCCCAGGGCCTTGGCAGTATCTGAGGACAATAAACAGTCTATGAGCCAAAAAAATTAATAGCAGATACACAAGCTAGTCCATCTGAGAAGGTCTTAGAAGTAACTCCAATTTACTAAGTAGAAATTTTTCCCTTTGTTTCTCTTCTACGACCCTGGGAAAATTTAGATTAGAGAGAGATGAAAAGGTATATCAAATATATATTAATCTTGTGTTAAATGTTAGAAAAACATACACAAAGTTGGCATTAAGAGTGTAATAACTGGGGGGGCCAGCCTGGTGGCACAGCGGTTAAGTTCGCACGTTCCACTTTGGCGGCCCGGGGTTTGCCCATTTGGATCCCAGGTGCAGACATGGCACCACTTGGCACGCCATGCTATGGCAGGTGTCCCACATTTGAAGTAAAGGAAGATGGGCACAGATGTTAGCTCAGGGCCAGGCTTCCTCAGCAAAAAGAGGAGGATTGGTGGCAGATGTTAGCTCAGGGCTAGTCTTCGTCAAGAAAAAGAAAAAGAGTATAATAATTGAGAGAATAAAGTTTCGCTCAGATGCATCTCATGATTCCTATTTTAAATATGCAATTAGGTAATTCATTCAGACATGATTTTAGATGAAATCATGTAAAAGAACTATGGACTTATAAGCACTACTGTAACATTTAGAGTAATCAATATGTAAAAATTCTCCATGTTTGTAAACAGAATTTAATGGATTTTAAGAATAATTTAAATGCCTGCAAAGGTGTTTGTTCTGATCATTTAACTGCTTTAAAAAAAACAAATATATTAAATTTATATATACTCCTTAAAATTAATTTTTAAAATAGAGTTATAAACAGAATAATTAGATTTATAAGTTTAAATTTAAAACTTAAGGAAAAATCAGAGTTTGGATTTGCAACTTTAATAAATCAAATGCTAATTTTTAAAATTCAAAGCAAACACAAACAGTCCTTTCTATGAATAATAGCTGCCCTCAAGGACAGCCAGAGGACTCATCTTTTCAAGGTCAGGACACAGTGAACCTGTGGTCATAACCACTATGGACTTCATATCTTAAAAGATGGCTGTCTAGCAGCCTACAAGGCCCCCGAATTACCAGTTCTTCTCAACGATTTGCATTTTTAATCCTTTCATCTCCTGGTCTGAATTGCATCTATTTATTCTTGGAAGAAATAACTGCCTAATTCTTCTTGGAATTATTGTCATATTTTTCCTGCTAGGGCCACAACTCTCAGAGGTATGAACACGACCTCCAGTTGGATTCTGCAACTGATCCACACCACAACACTCAGCCACAATGGGCATTCCCCACACCTCACCCACCCACAAGGTAAAGAACACGAGCAACTTTGTATCCACTTCTCCCCCCTTAACATAATCAGAATAATGTCATTGGTCTATCTCTCTATTATCCTGATTGACTGAGTTTTCATAATTATACGAGGTCAAAGTATTAATTTTTCTAATAAATAAAACTGCTTAATGTTCAGAATTTGGGGTATATGTCGGGACTTCTTGTTTCTTTGTTTTACCTTAGTGAGTTACCTAAAACATTTTCTTACCTTATTGGATGAAATCTTTCCTTCAGTGAACTTCCTAGAAGGTTACAGGGCATCGCTCAAGTAAATAAAACAAGGCACTGCAGTTGCCCTATTTTTCTGGGGAGGACTGACTAATAAGAGTTATATTTGCTTTACGTAAATGGGCTGCTCAAAGAAAAGAAGTGAAATGCTTAAACATTAAAAAATGTTGGTCATTGTTCGCTGCCATAAATCAATCAGAAATTGAGATTGAAAGACCCAAACAGTCCATCTATCTCATTCCCACTCTTTTACATAAAATGGGAGTAGAAGCCACTTGGGAATTCCTCACCTGCCCTCCCCAAACCCAAGCCCAGATCCTGTGGCTGCTGATTTCATCAGGAATCTTACTACTGCTTGGAAATCCTGTGACTGAACCTTAGAAATTTCTCTTTTTTTGAAGTTTGGCCCTGAACTAACATCTGCCAATCTTCCTCTCTTTTTCCTCCCCAAAGCCTCAGTACATAGTTGTATATTCCTGCTGTAGGTCCTTCTAGTTCTTCTATGTGGGACGCCTCCTCAGCATGGCTTAATGAGTGCTGTGTGTAGGTCCATGCCCAGAATCCAAACTGGCAAACCCCAGGCCACTGAAGCACGGGGCACAAACTTAACCCTTATGCCACTGGGCTCGCCCCTAGAAATTTCTCTTGCATGCTTTCCAGTTCCCAAACCAGACACTACTCCTTAATTCTCAACAGATGAGCCCACCTACTTCACCAAGAAAATAAAGATCATCTCTTCTCTTTTCCTATATAGACATCCAGCTAACATGTCTGAGTACCTACTACATGCCAGGCAGTATGCTCACAAGACTATGCCTGAGAGAAAAGTAAGATGCAGTCTCTGCCTTCCAGAAATGCATAGCCTAGTGAAGAGGAAGATGTGGGAAAAAATAATTAAAACAAAACATGGTAAGTGCAGCTGAATGAGATGGGATTGTAATTCACAAGGCAAGCAGAGCTTTTATAAAAGCCAGTAAAAGAGGTAGTTACTTGGGATTTTTCCCTGAATTCATTCTAACTGCTTCCTATATTCTAACTTATGATTATTTCCATGCTCATTGTCTTTAACTTCTGCCTGATCCAGTTTAGGAAAATATAAATGCAATATATGTTCCAAACCATTTTAAAATTCAAATTAATCTAATAAATTATAATAGTGTTTAAGACCTTAGTTCCTGGCATAGTTCATTTTTGAATGATTTACAGCACAGTGTGAGTTAGCACAAAATAAATAGAGCTTTTTAAAAACCAGTGAATCACAATGGTCTCAGTTCACCAAGGACCGTTTTTAGTGACAGGAATATGTATGTGAACAGAAAGATGGTCACGAATTGATGACCATAACCTTGAACCAGGGTTCAAAAACTGTAAAATTGTATTCTATCTTTGTTAATGACACAGATCATAACTTCACGCAATAAAACTTCATTTACCAGCCCTTGCTTTCTAGTCCACTGGAAGTCCCACCTCTACGACCAACTACTCCATGACAGCAAGCAAGTCTCTTGAATACTGAAAGGATCATAATAACCTTCCTAACTCACAGAAACATTCTGGGAATCGAATCACATAATAGATGCAAAAATATGTTTGAAGGTTTTTAAAATACTACATATAGGCAATGTATGATATTATTATTATTAACATAATATTCAGTGTGCAAGAGCCTGAAATAGCATGATTGGGGCAGTTGATTTTGAAGCCATTTGAAACTAAAAGTAGTACAAAACCATAAAGTCTAAGAAAAGGAAAATAGGCATTGAAAACACATCCATGGCTAGGCCATTTCAAGCAGGCATTTACAGATTCTTTGAAAGGAAAAGATTTGCTCACATTTCCAATAGGAGGAACTAAGTGTTCTATATTAGTCTACTTTATATCAGTCTTCAATTGTATAGCAAAGCCAAGTTCTAGATTACTGAATTCTTGGACCATTCCAGAAATGTGAGGGCATCCAGGTCACCATATGGTTCCAGGATTATGTGCCATATCTTTCCAAGTGTCCTGGGCATTTGTATTCAATCTTTCATAAAAATAAATTTCAAGTCTAAAACATCATTGAATATAAGATATACCATTATTTTTTATATATATACTACAAAAGAAAGCTCTATTAAACTATGACATGCCATGACACATACCAATTTCAAAGATTTTAGAATCCAAAAAAAAGTTTCTCTTAGAATCAACGAATATAGTAATTGCTTTCTTATTATAAAAAAAAGTAATGCTTATTTGCTGAAAAACTGGAAAAGACTATGTATTAGCAGAAACATGGTTGCAAGTAACAGAAAAGTTAGATTAAATAAGAAGAGGTTGCGTAATGGAAAATCCCGAGGAAGAACAGAGGTGAGGGTTGGTTTAATTCAGGGACTGCAGGCTATCTCAAGAGCAGTTTCTCCCGTCTCTTTGTTCTGCCTTCCATGGTGTCAGCCTTCCTGGGACAAACTTCTTTCACGGTACCAGTTCCAGGTTTCCCATCTGCACCCCACTCTACACTGGAGATGTAGCTTCTATCCTAGCACTCCAGGCAACAATTCGAAAATTCACCTGGACTGCTAAGATCTAGGTCAGCTCACCTCACCTGAACTGTAACTGTTGCTGGGAAAGTGAAAATGTACACAAAAAGTATATGGACTGCATGGGGAAGGGAGTAACACCCAACTGGAAAATCTGCCTACTTCTACGAATAAAAAAAAAAAGATGCATGTGGTGGGGGGAATTGCTTAAAAGCTGTGATGGTTAATTTTATGCATCAACTTGGCTAGGCTATGGTGCCCAGTGGTTTGGCCAAACACTAGTCTAGATGTTGCTGCGAGGGTATTGTTTAGATGTGATTAAGTAGATTACTCTCCATAACGTGGCTGGGCCTCATCCAGTGAGTTGAAGGCTTTAAAAGAAATGCTTGAGGTTTCCCAAAGAAGAAGGAATTCTCAACACTGCAACATTAGCTCTTAGCTAAGTCGCCAGCCTGCTGACTTGCCCTATAGATTTCGGACTTAACTCCCACAATCATCCTACAATCGCTGGAGCCAATGCCTTACAATCTCTCTGGCTCTGTCTCCGTCTCTGTCTCTTTCTCTCTACATATATATAACAAATTGGAAAGTATAAAAGAATATAAAAAAGGATAGAAATTCTCTGTAATCCAGAAATACCACCAGTTTAAAATATTTTCTCCAACTTTATTTACTTTTCTATGCATGGAAACATTTTACTCAAATGACATCATACTGGATATACAAGATTCAAAACTTTTGAATCTTATTTCTGTCCCTTAATATGTTCAAGTGATGATTTTTCCATGCCTTTAAATATTTTAACATCATATTTTTAGCAGTTACCAAATAATCCATCGCATAACTGAATTATAATCTGTTAAACTATTTGACTATTTCTGGGCTTTTTGTATGATTTCATTTTGTTCTTTAAATACACAGCACGCTCTCCGGATGTGTAAAGGCAGTGAGGTGTTCTCTGGAATCTGAGGTCTCCACAAGTCAGGAGCAAAAGCGTTGCACTTGGCAGAGGTACACTTATCTCCAAACCCATCCAATCGTATGCATTAAACATGCACAGTTTTGTGTATGTCAAAAAAAGGATTGCACCTGGTTGCACTTGGTGCAGGCTAGAGCTCATTGTGAATAAAAGGCATGTTGCCAATTCGTCCTTTAGCCAGGGTGAGTCTGACCTGGCAGCAAAAAACTATAACTATTCTGGAGTGCACCACCAAGATCTGTACCCACCATAAAGGTCTCTGTGGCAGTGACATGGACTCCTGGTCCTTGGGCCTACGTCATCATCACTATTGAGAGCACGCATTTGTTTTCAACTAACATAGTAATATTTGTGACTGGTTCAAAATTTGTTTAATCTTATAAATTCCTCATAAGAATGAAAAAAAAACCAACAGAGAAAATAAAAGGAAGAAGAGGAGTTATGAATGGGCCTGTCTGGAATCTCAGTAGGACCATATTCTGCACACTATATTTACTCATTTACACTAATTATGAGAGAAAACTAAACGTGCACTCCTGAGTGGTGAACAGAGTGGATGTTCTCGGAGAACAGAGAAACACACGGTAGCATGGCCAACTGCATTAGTGTTTCTCCAAGCACAACTGCCTGTGGAGTTTCCGGGCCTGACCCTCCCACCACCAGAGATTTCACTCTCCATCCATTATCCTCATTTACCGAGATCCCCATCCAAGTCCCCAGAGCCAATACAGCTCCCAGCAGCTGGATTTCTCTGAGACAGTTAAGTGGCATTTTTCTCAATTCCTTTTCTCAGACTTTGGATGGGGGATAAAATTTTTGTGAAATGATGATAGTAATGACAAGAATTAATTTGCGGATGTGGTTAAATGCGATTTTAGCAATGCCTTCAAATATAGCATGTGATTAGCCCCTCACTGGTACAGATAGTCATTGTCTTTGAGAAACTGATTTCTAGATCTCCTGTCCTACTATTTTAATATATTTTATATATTTCCTTTTAATTTATTTACTTATTTGCCATATTCTAGAGAAAACTTGCTTGTGAATGCTGGTTTTTATTTTTAAGACTAAACTTAAATTCCTATGTAAATATTGTTGGGAGACTCACGTAAGATGTGTTTGTGGTCTTCATGTATCTATAAGCTAAGAGAAAATTGAAAGGACTTTTTCTTCTAGATGCTGAAAGATTAAAACTTGCATGCATGAAAGTAACTATCTTACTATAAACTTATATTAAACTGAGTTGGAGGTTTTTGCTAGGAAGATTAGCCCTGAGCTAACATCTGTTGCCAATCTTTCTCTGTTTTATATGTGGGTCACCGCCACAGCATGGCCACCAACAAGTGGTATAGGTCCATGCCTGGGATCCAGGCCCAGGCTGCCAAAGCGGAGTGCACTGAACTTAACCACTAGGCCACAGGGCCAGCCGCTAAACTGAATTTTAAAAATATAAACGGAGAGCCCAGCCCAGTGGCGTAGTGATTAAGTTTGCAGACTCCACTTCAGTGGCCCAGGGTTCATAGTTTCAGATCCCAGGCTCAGAGCTGCACACCGGCCATCAAGCCATGCTGTGGCAGTGTCCCACATACAAGATAGAAGATTGGTAGGCCAATCTTCCTCACCCAAAAAACTAATAATAAAAAAATAAATGGAGTCACTAAATTACGGAGAAATAATACAATATGGTAACGAAGATTTGGATTTAAAAAATTAGAAAGTGGCGGTCAGTCCTGTGACCTAGTAGTTAAGTTCAGTGCTCTCCACTTGGACAGCTCGGGTTCAGTTCCCAGACGTGGACCTATACCACTCATCAGTGGCCATGCTGTGGCAGTGGCCTACATACAAAATAGAGAAAGATGGGCACAGACATTAGCTTAGGGCAAATCTTCCTCAAGCAAAAAGAAGAAGATTGGCAACAGATGTTAACTCAGGGCAAAATCTTCCTCACCAAAAAAAAAATAAAAATAAAAGGAAGATAATTCAAATTGGGACATATTTATGAGTCTATTCTTCTCCTTTATTTATTTATGCATTCATTCATTCAAAGATATTTATTTATCATCTATATGTTCCAGACGCAGTTCAACACACTGGAGATAGAACAGTAAACAAAATGGACAAAAATTCTTGCCCTCATGTGGCTTCCATTCCAGTGGAGAGAGATACATCCTTGCACTAAAATTAATTCTAATTTAATAAAGAAGACAGTGCCTAAGCGCTTGATATGTTAAATAATAAAATGCTCCAAAACCATGATACAAGAAATTTCCAAAAAAAAAGAAATTTTAAATAAATATCTATTTGGCATTATTTAATTACAAAATCTTATCTATTATGGTTAGAAATAGAATTGTATAACACCTGGAAATTAAACTGATAAATTATCTGCAGTTTCTTAGTAAGTATAAAATAAGGAGTTGGGGAAAATGGCATGGCATAAAAGCATCCTCACAACTTAGCAAGAACATACTTTGACAGGTTGGTCAATAAACAACATAGAGACGATGGACGACAACGCACCATGGTTTTACAATGCTCATGATTCCTGAAGGGACATGTGTACAGCAGAATCAGAAAACATTCACAATTTCTATAGTACAATAAAAAAAATAAATGGCTGGCTTGAACAACAGGGTTTCAGGTGTAAAAAGATAGAATGTAGTAGGAGAGAGAGGGTCTTCCAATAAATAACAGATAACACTTGAGAAATAACAAAATAGTAATCTTAGAAAAGAAACAAAGGACAATATACTTGTAAAGAGGTCAAGTAGAATGCAAAACTAGCCTAAATGTCCAATTAAAATTCTAAGATTGTCTGTTTGGTGAGGTCTTACCATTATGCAATGGTAAACTGGTTCTTAATCATTTTCATTATAAATAATTATAAATGTGAAGCTGTTGTGTTAATTTGTCTTCAAATGAAGAGGTATTTTTTAAGACCAGCAGCTGTAGAAAGAGCTGCAGATCAAGAAACTAAAGCTACTAGAAAATCTGTATCTCCAAGATCTCCTGAGCTTCAGATTTATATTTAAAACACCCACTAGTCATCTCCCAGGAATCCCTTGGAAACCTCTGACTCAACGCGTCCTAAACTGAACTCTGTATCTTGTTCAATATCCTGTTTCTTCATCTCAAGTAACAGTTCCACCATCCACTCAGACTGGCAAGCTGCAAAGCTGGGACTCTCCCTCCCTCTCTCTCCCTCTCTCTCTCTCCCTCTCTCTCTCTCTCTCTCTCTCTCCCTCTCTCTCTCTCCCTCTCTCTCCCTCTCTCTCTCTCTCTCCCTCTCCCTCTCTCTCCCTCTCTCTCTCCCTCCCTGTCTCTCTCCCTCTCTCTCTCCCTCCCTCTCTCTCTCCCTCTCTCTCCCCCCCCCTCTCCCTCCCTCTCTCTCTCTCCCTCTCTCTCTCCCTCTCTCTCTCTCCCTCTCTCTCTCCCTCTCTCTCTCTCTCCCCCCCCCTCTCTCCCCCCCTCTCTCTCTCTCTCTCTCTCTCTCTCTCTCTCTCTCCCTCTCTCACACACACACACACACGCATGCACACATACACAGTCATCTACTGAAGACCACATGCTTTGATGCTCTCTCCTCTCCATCACCAGGTCCTCATCAGCTTTCTCCTGGATCAGGATACTAGCCTTTTAGCTGATCTTCCGGACTCTGGTCTTTCATCTTCCATTCCACCATTCCACCATTCCACCATTCCACACTGCTGCCAAAGTCACCTTCCTAAAAACAAACCTGATCATAGACACCTTTGCTCTAATACCTTT
This sequence comes from Equus asinus, assembly GCF_041296235.1. Taxonomy (NCBI): domain Eukaryota; kingdom Metazoa; phylum Chordata; class Mammalia; order Perissodactyla; family Equidae; genus Equus; species Equus asinus. Next base: position 38,728,377 of record NC_091796.1, on the reverse strand, counting down.
TTTGGTTTGCTTCCACCTACACATTCCTATAAGTAAAACACTTCTTACCTCACACATACATATTCACTTGTAAATTATATAGATATACAACTACCATGTTAATATATTGTACATACAGTAAAACATGACATAAAATTGAAATCTTAAAGGGTGAGATAAAGATGAAATATACACTATTTTTATATTCTATATATTAATCATATATAAAATATTTGGCTATCTCAAAATGTTATTTAGTGAGAGTAATGTGGTTGAATATGCTTCATAATTTTTGGAAAGTTTTATTGCTGTGTGATAAAGCAACTTGAAATCTGGCTCTAAGGGCAGTTGATTTTGAAGTTTGGTTTGGTGCCTGTCAGAGCTCCAGAATACAGAGAACCACATATACGAAGAGAGGAAGTATATTCAGTGGATGAGCTTAATGATGCTCGTTTTTTAAAGTCATCCACCAATTTTGCAAGGACTTTTGTGAAAATTCACTAATGCTTGCATTACTAATGTTGTCTTCAATCATTTTAAGTCATTTATCCATTTTGTGAGGCTTAGATTAGTCAAACTAGATAATATGCATAAATCCACTTAACCAAGTCCACGTAAACTGCTAATAAATTACAGTTTGCTTTAAATGAGTGAAGAGGTTAGGGACACCTCCTCAATGTTGTGGATCCCATCTCTTCCCTCAGAAGTCATTGCGCCTGATAAGTCCATCTGTCTGTCTGACATACAGAACAAGCATGAGCACCAATGTCAGTCTGCATGTTATTAGATCCTTTCTCATGTTTTCAGATAGTTATCCAAATTTTCGTGTTTCCTTTCCACACCCCAGTGTATCATCTCACACAACCCTAGAGTGTTCTCACCCGACTTTGGAAACCACTAGCCAATATATTACTTCCAAGCATCTCAGCTGGACACACCAGGCCTTTCCTAGTCTGCGCTACTGAACTCTCCATTCCACACACCCTATCCTTGAGCTACATTGAACTTTCCATCATTCTCCAATCTCTGATCCTATCTTCACTTTCACATTCCCTCTCTGGAATACTCTGCCCACATACTCTGCCTTATCCCAAACCATCCTCACCTGGTACACTCTTTCGATGACTCTTTCCAAACCCAACACAAATGTGAACCCTTCTCTAATGTTCTTCCTCACTGTCCAATGTTCTCTTAGCATTTCATTCATACCTTTAATACCCCTCAAGCCATAATATGCAGTCATTCGTCTTTCCCTGTGCTGTAAGTCCCTTGAGACTACAGACCATTTGGCTAACCACAGTACCTAACACAGTGACTGCCCAGTAGAAGGCATCACAAAACTGCTGAATAAATTACAACTTAGAAAGACTGAAGCAATTTTAAAATTAGAAAAGCCAAAGAAGAGCAAATCTCTGTTGAAGAGTCAAAGACCATTGGAAAGAAGATTCTGAGGAGATCCAAGGAATCAATTACCTGTTATTCGAACTCTGGTTGACCAACTCATGGACAGGATAGAGGGGAACAGCAAAGAAAATGCAATTGGCAAGGTAACAGTTAATAAATCAAGAATAGCTTTCAACAAAAATTGGTTGCATTGTCTCTCAGTGGCTCCCAAGGTGAGATGGTAGCGATGCTCCTGGTTCCTACAAAGCCATTTGGGCTCCATGGAGCTGCAACAGAAAACTTGAACAGATTTCATCTCTTGACCTCAGAGACTGAGAGGGTAAATTTGAAGACAGCTTCACACTTTAGGAGATAACTACTAATCAACAAATTAATTAATTAAAGCTGCTGCCTTCAAATGTACTGTGATAAAAATATTGAATTTATATTTGATTCTCCTACAACTATTCCACATCTGTTCTAAGCAGCATATATAGATCCAACTTATTTCTTTGTATATGGGGTTTTTTCAATGTGGTATAAAATCATAAACACTTCTTTTACACAACTTTGCATGAGCCAAGGTAACATTTTGCTCCTTTTGATGTACATTAAGCATAGCTATGAAATCAAGCATCTATATTATATAGTAAGCATATTTTTCTCTGCCATTCTATATTATCTTACTGGAGGCAGCAGTTTTTGCTAGTGGATATAGCTAGAAATTAGCACTTAGGTGAGCCATTTAAACTCTTTCCTTTACTTCATCCATAAAATTATGATACTTTATAGCGAACTCACAAATATTTACTCATAAGAGCTCACACAATGCTTTGAAGGTGGCATTACTTTTTATTTCAACATTTGCTCCATAACTAGACACTAGAGTCATCACAAGGCAGTGATCCCTGTGAAGCTGTCATCTTATGCCACCTTTACTATTCATCTTGATAAATGCTATCATATCTTGGTAATGAACACTTCCATCTCAGTCTTACATGGTAGTACCAATACATTTATAAGTGGTTCACTGTAGCGTATCTCTTGAGGTTATGATTTATACTTAAAGCAGTATTATATCTTAGCAAGGACTCGAAGCTAATAATAAATCAGATAAAATGAAAAGGATTTGAACAAATAGTTTAAAATATTAATTGATAAACCTGCCTCTCCTTTTTAATCCCTCATGTTGGATATTTGTGGAAATATATGATTGAAGCTCTCAGAATATTGTTTTAGGAAGACGCTGATTTTATGTAAAAATATTTATTTGGGAACAGTTTTATAAGAGGTAAATGTTTTAAAAAGGATGCCACTGATGGATGTGGGCAGAAACAACATAAAACTGTTGAGATCAAGGGCACTATTCAGTGCCCAGCAACACATGATAACATCCTATATCTGAATAGCATTTTAGAGCTTACAGGATTCATCAATGCTTTATCTCTTTTAAACACATGAAGTGCTTGGAGATGTAAGAAACAAGTTTAATTGATAGAATCTCTGATCTTTGGAGAAAGAAGGCCAAAAGCTTATTGAAAACCATGATTTTATTTTTCTCACATCGATGTGAGTGATCTTTCCCCCTGTTTAACTGATTTTTACTTATAAGCCTACATTTCAACATTCCCTTGAAGACAAAATATTCTTTGTCAAAGGCATAATTCAGACAACCATAGGAGAAACATGGGACAATCTGATCCTGCTGAAGTATTGCATTCTTCATAGACATCCATTCAATCCTCAAATAGACAATGACCATCGATGTCGGCAAAATTAGCTAATTTGCTTGTGTTGATGTAACCTTACTTATTTAACAGTTGGTGCATCCCCAGGGGTATAATCAAGATGCAAGCTCCTGTGTCAGAGAAGAGTTTGGATGATCAGTGCCTGGAGAAGACTAACCTTGGCTAAATCATCAGGTGACCCTGACAGGCAGAGGGACAGGATTTTTCACTCTTAAGTGTCTTTCTACATAATAATATTGTATGATAACAACGATAATGTTTCTCCAAAGAGAAACTCCACATACAACTAGGTACCTTCCTCCAACACAGAGGGCAATCTGTGCTCACCCTCCACTGTAACTAGACTGTTTTCAGTTTAATGGTATCCCTAACCCTCCTATGTAACATGGATCCCTATGGTAGACATTACTCATGCTCACCAGGATTTCTACTTTCCCATTCCTTCTGAGTACATACTCCCTTAAAGTTAGGTAATGACTACGTGACTTCCTTTGACCAGTGAAGTGTGAGAAGTGATCTGTGTTGCTTCTGGGTGAAAACATTTAAGGTTTGGTGCACAGTTTTTAATACTCTCTTCCCTTGCCATGGTGCTCATGGAGGGGTCATAGGAACGAAGAGACTAGAATAACGAGTCACCCTGAGAGCTTCCTGAAGATTTTGCATGAGGAGGAAATTAACTTTTATCATACTAAGCCACTTACATTTGAGTGCTATTCATTACAGCAGCATAAGCTAGCCTACCCTGACTGATGGAGTATCTCACTAGCTCAGTTCACACTGATTACCATTCATCCAGCAGCCCATAGCTACATACATAGCTGTTACACCAGTAAGTTGTGTTCATACATAAGTCGGCCCCAGTCACTGTTGTAGGCAAAATCTCACAGAAATATCTGGGAGCAGCCAGAAGGAAGCTGGGATAATCATACTGTGTATCCTACACCCTTGCCAGGTCCCTGAATTAGCACTGAGGGCTTCCCAATGCAAATCACCATCTTGATTTATTACCAAGTAGGTGTCCATTTCATGGGAGGAGGAAGGAGTTTAATTTAGAACACACTGAAACTTCTATGCTAGTAGGAAATTGAATGGAAATGCCTAGCAAGTAATCAGTAATGCAGAAATGGTGCTTGGAAACAAGTTAAGAATGTGGGTATAGATTCAGAAATAATCTCCACACACTTGAAAGTTGAACATAAGACATGAATGAAATTTCCAAGGGAAATGGCAGAAAGTGAGAAAAACAAAAAGCCAAGAAATGAGTCTCAGGAAACATTCATATGTGGGGGGCAGAGAGGCAAAGCAAGGAAGGGATTTATGAGACCTATGATGACAATACCCATTCATTTTGAGAGCTAAGAATACCATATCTTCATTAATAAATGCATTTAAATTTAAATTTCAAGGTTTTTAATGAGGATAAAAAATGTACTTCTCCTTAACAATCCATTTACTCTCTCAGATATTAAAATAGATTACCCATCCGACAGGCAGCTGGACATTATCTGTTATAAAAAGCAAAATGACTTTTTAATCAATGTCCCAGAACTAATTTATCAAGATTTAAAGTTTTCCAGAAGAACCAGAACTTTTAAACATGTACAATTTGCTCTCCATTACAGTCGTTCATCTATTCAATAACCTTATTCTACACATCTGACCCCTGGTAGGCACTACAGGAGAGTAGTTGTCATTCTTGGGCTGGCTGCCTCATCCCCTGTGCCCATTTCATACACTGCTCCCCTTCTGAGTATGTTGGACTTTATGCTCCTGCAAGGATGACCCCAAGAGTTAACTAGCTAACATTTTCTATATGCCAGGCACTATACTCGGTGCTTTGTACAAGTTTTCTCACTTAATCTTCAAGACTGAAGTGGATACTAGTATCATCCCCATTTTACAGTTTGGGAAGTTTAAATGTTGAGAAACTCACCTAAGGTCACACAGCTATTGAAGTGGTGCAGTCAGGACTCAAAATAGCCTGGTCAATGCCAAAGTGGGTGCTCTAAGCCTTGCTACTCAAAGTGTGGTCCTCAAACCAGCAGCATCAACATTACCTGGGAGTTTGCTAGAGATGCAGAATCTCAGGTCCAACCCCAGACTCACACAATCAGAATCTGGTTATAAAACAAGGCCCCCAGGTGATTCCTCTACGCATGAGAGTCTGGAAAGCACTGTGCTAAGTCACTCCACTATGCAGACTTCACTTTAACAGCTGCTGGGGAGATGGAGACAATCTTTCCCCTGAGTGGCAATTTGGGGGAAAAAAAGGTCTGTACGTCTTCTCCAAGGGCAAAAGGAAGGACTCGGACAACAGCTTCTTGCAGTTGCAAACAGTGGAGATCAGCAAGGGTTGGGACCACTTCCAGAAGCAGCAGATCCTGAGCTGGGTCCTAAAGCCAGACACTTTTCTCAATTCATTTCATTAAAAATGGGTGCTGTTCCAAATGGACAAGTGCCCACATCAATAATCTGGAGTTAGCTTCTCCAGCCTGGATTCCATTTTCCAAATAGAATCTGAGTGTCACCCACACCAGAAAAGCAGATTTAAAACCTCAATAAAACGGTGTTATTGCATTGTTCATCGTATCGTTCGGCTTGGAATTACCTGCTGTAATTAATAATGTTCATGACAAAATTAGTTTGCCCCTCATCAAGTGTTCCCCAGGTATGAATACAAACACTTGGTGTAAAAAGCAGGTGCATGCCGGATGGTGTGAGGACTCCCCCAGGGACAGGTGCTTAATTCACGGTGTGGCGTCGCCTTTTCAAGCCCCCTCTCCAAGCCGTGCTGGCCTCTTCCCTCTCGGGTGGGGCCCAATAGCCCAGCTCATTTCACCGGCTGGCACTTTATTCCGTGTCACCAACTCTTCCCGGCTTCCTAGGGCCCTAACCAGCGTGCCACCTTCCAACTGACCCGCCGGTGGGTCACTCGGATCTTCTTGGCCCTCTCCTCAACTGGGGTGCCCACCTGCACCCCGCACCCCCGCGAAGGAGTGGCGCCGGCTGGGCTCTCTCGGGTGGACTCACCGAGCAGTGGCAGTGGCAGAAGGCAAGTCACGTGGGGCGGTGGGGGCGGAGCGCAGCAGGCCGGGTGGGTGGAGAAAACAAAGCCCCCAGCTGTCAGTAGAGGAAGGAGGCGACAGCGCCGGAGCAGGTGAGTCAAGTGCATTTAAAGCGGTACCGCCCTGGCGCGCCCCCACACCCCCTGCCCTGGCGCAGTCCCTCCCAGCCCGGACCCTGGCCGCGCCTCCACTCGCCGCCCGGGGGCTGCAGCCGGCCGGTCGTGGAACCAGCCGGACCGGGGGTCTCTGAGCCCAGCAAGAAGTTGCGCAGGGGTCGGCGGCGCGGCCCCTGGGTATGCAGCCGCCGCGCTCCCGCGGGCCTCATCTCTCCTTCGGGGCCCCAGCGCTGCGTACCCCGGGAAGGGGAGGGAGTCGGGGCTGCCACGCTGGCAGAGGCAAAGTGGACTGTCTCGGTGGGTGAGGGCCAAGGCTGTCCAGGACAGTGACACTTGGCGCTGGTGAAGAAGGGAGTCTTGCGGGTGCGCGCCCGCGGCGCACGGACCTAGAGGATCCAGAGTTGGGGCTCCGGGACTGAGAACTGGGGGCGCTGGCAGTGGCTGCGCGCTTCGGGGCAGACCAGGAAGTGCCGCGCTCCGGCGCCCGCAGGCTGGGGAGCAAACCCTGGACCCCCGGCCCTGCTCTCGCCCTGGTGCTTCCCCTCCGGCAGAGATGAGCCCCACCACTCCCCACTCCGACTCTGACTTCTGATCGTGCTCCTGGGACTCGGGAGCCGGGTTCGCGGGAAAGAGAGCGGGTTATTATTCTGAGCCCAAGTGGTTCTTCTGCAGGGAGCACCCTGCGCACAGGGCGAGGGCTTCTTAGCGACTCCGCACAGTGCTTCTGTGGGAAATTTTTCAGCCCACCCTTAGAAGGGCTGCGCCGAGGCCAGAAATCCCACAAAGGGCCAGAAGGAGGGGTGGGCACAGAATGGCTCTCCCCGTTGAACCTGGAGCACTCGGTAAAGCAGACTTACGACCTCAAAAGGGCTGGTGGATTTGGTCACCCCTTGAGTCACTTTGCCAGTCCCGTGCTAAGGGCTGCCCAGCGCAGAGGGCAGAGCTGTAACCTCAGAGGAAGGGGCGCTGCAGCCATTTGATCAGGAGGAGCCTTTGTCTTAACCCCTAGTCTCCTTCTGCTAGTCCTCGCTGGGTCAGTAGCGCGTGGAGTAATTAATATTCCAAACATTAGCCGTCCCTTCACTTCAGCAGCAGCCAACACTGCTGTCCCCTCCCTGCGGTTTTTCTCCACCACTTACTCACGTCCTCTCCTTCAAAAACATGGAACGTGGTCCAGACGCACTAGGCATGAGGAGGTCACTAAACGCACTATAGTGCTGTCACGTAAAATCAAGGGTTAAGTGTTCAAACCTGCACCCGCCCGCCAGCGACGAGACGGAAGAACTTTTTTGATTAGCATAGTATCTGCCTTGAGGCCGCGCTGCGAGCCGGCGGTTCGGTCCCAGCCGGGGTGAAGCGTGCAGTCCTGTCTTGGTTGAGGTTTGACGCAGCACCTGCTTCTAATCTGAGAAGACCTGAGGTTTACAACTTTGCTGAACAAGACACTGTGGGATGAAACAGAACAGAGACCAAAAGGTAAACCGGAAGAATAGCAAGATTTGAGATGCTTCTCTTGGACACTCAATTTAGCTAAGATTTTAGCAAGCAAAGCGGGGGGAGGGTCCTTGTCTAGCCAGTGTCCCTTCTGGAAATGCACCCTTGCTTTAGCCAGCGTTCTTTGCTGCCTAACTAATTAGGTGTCAGCGGCTATGTGTCAGAATCTCAAAGATAGGAGGTTTAGGAGCCCACCAAGTGGTCATTAGGTAAGCTTAACTGGTGGGTTTCACTTGCGTGGAGAGAATGATGCTTCTCCAAGCAAAGGTTCCCAAACTTTGCTGCTTATTGGAATCACGTGGGGAGCTTTGACAACTCCTGATGTCTATTTCTCATCCAAACCCATTTAAATCAGACTGTTTGGAGACGAGAGCCAGGCATCTTCCTACTTTTTTTTTTTTTTAATCTCCAGATGATTCCATTGCGCAGCCAAGTTTGAGAACTGACGAAAACGAGCAGTTCAGTGGCCAGAAGCTGCAGGCATAGCAAGACAAGATGCCAGTTTAACGACTTGGGTGGGTGGGGGAAAAGACGCTGAAACTGGGGTGCGAAGACCAACGCCCTAGGACTGGGGACTGTCATCTGGCAGCTTGGCTGGCCATGACACCTGCCACATCATTTTTTACCCTCTCTGCTGAGGGTCTGGCTCTTATTGGGAAGATCGAAGTTCACTGTCAGTGCTGGGCTTCTGCACAGTTGTTAAGGAGACGGGTAGAAACTTTCATACCCGTGATGACTCATGTGTAGCAGGCAGTGGGGACACCCAACAGAAACTAACCGGGAGCAGCCCTGGTGAGTCAGCAGGCTGCACTTCAGGGCGGAGCCCGGAGAATAAGAAGTAATTACATAGAGCAGTTTATTGAGGCGCACACCTTCAAAAGTACATTTGAATATCTGATCAGGAGCTATTTCCTTATAGGAGCCGCTCCCTTTTCCAGCGCCCTATTCTCCCTGCTTCATATAATGCTCTCTCCTGTTAGGAAGAGGACATAAAGCCATTTAGACATCTTGTAATTTCCTTGGTGGAAGCATATAAAAAACTGTTGGGAAAGTGTGAACTGGTTTGGATTATTTCGGTTATGCGAAGTGGAGAGGATGAATTTGCAGTACATAAGTTTTGAATACAAAAAAGTCAAATACTGTTTAATTACACATTCAGGGGTGGATTAAAGGATCAATTTAAATAGAAATGGTTACACCTAACATTTTACATGAAATTTAGTTTGCTATTAACCAAAGATTCCTTGCTTTAAAAAAAAATCATCCCCAAGACATGACCCTAATAAGATAACCTGTTTAAAGATGTACACGGTTTATTAAATAAACGTATTTTTCTTATTTTTATTGCTATTAACTTCAATTTTTATACCTCTCCTTTCTTCATTATTCTTTATATCCCCATGGCTCTCTCTGCTTTCTTCCCCATTCTCAGTCTCCTTAAGCGGGGATGACAGTGCCTGACACAAAGCAAGCATTCACTATAGTGAGTTATTGAACTTTGTTAGAATCTCTCGTCACATCTATGTACCCTGCTTCATATTCTATTATCTCTTAGGGGCCTTTATGTCTGCAGCCCCCATAGCACAGAGCACAGGGTCTTTCCTGTTGTGGATGCTGCTTGTTTATACTGAGCATTATTGGAAGATGGGGAGAACATTCGTATGCAAATCATCCTGAGTACATTGTTTTATTTTCCAAGACAGACGTTCTGGATGTGTAGGAACCAAAGTTCTGTTACAATGCTTAATTGCTGTAAAATAGTAGCTCATTTGCTCACTTACATTTTTACACAAAACAATTTAGCATTCTGATCATAGCCAATAATTGTTATAACACTTAACCACATTCTCAGGGTGGAAGATTCACTTCACAAAAGTTGGCTCTCTACCCATTTATTTATTATGGAGAAAACACATGTCCAACTATGTGGATGCCTAAAGGAACTCATTCAGCTAGGAGAGTTATTTCAGAGTAGCACCAATGTCAGGTTAATAGTTAAGCAGCTTCTATTGTCATCGGCCTACATGAACGATAACAAAAGTACATTGAAATAGCCAGCATTTTTCAAATGGAAAGTTGCATGTATTCTTTGACAGATACCACCAAAGATAAATGTTAAGGATTCCCAAAGGCCAAAATGATGTAAACGAACCCATTCTCATTTCTGTGTGGCTTAGAAAAGGCCCTCCGGATGTATTTCTGAAATTTCAACCCCTTTTTTGGAAGGTCTAAGATATTGAAAGGCTGAAAGCTAGTCTAGAAAAATGTCACTAATCCAGACTAATCAGAGGATGGTATAAACCACCTCTGTCATATTTATAATTAGGCCAAAAGGGGTGAGGCAGAAAGAATGGTGTCATCTCAGTTTTAGAAGCTCTGAAGTTTTTGAGAACCACCCAGTCTTATTACCTTAAATTTATACAGCCCTTTAGTCTTATTAATGTATCAGGGCCTAAATATAATTGGGAAGATAGTATTCCCATGTGCCACATAGCATAAGTAAGTCCAAAAATTAAATGATCTTCCAAAGATCACTTAATGGTGAGAAACCTGAGGTCCTGACTCCTTTTCCGGTGTCTCTTATGTCATACTGCTGTTTCTAAATAGGTTTTGATGTAATCTTGCCTGGAGGTTTTGGCTAGACAAGCTCAGTTCTAATTATCTTCTCTCTCCTTAAAATAAGAGAAACTACTCACATACATCATGCTGTTACTGACTTTATTCTTAAATAATCAGGGGGCTGCCCCGTGGCCGAGTGGTTGAGTTCATGTGCTCCGCTTTGGCGGCCCGGGATTTCACCGGTTCTGATCCTGAGTGCAGACGTGGCACCGCTTGTCAGGCCACGCTGAGGCGGCGTCCCACATGCCACAACTAGAAGGACCCACAACTGAAAAATATACAACTATGTACGGGGTGGATTTGGGGAGAAAAAGAAAAAAATAAAAATAAAAAAATAATAAAATCATCAACCCTTGGACTAGGCCAACCCAAACTGTCTGAGCCATCATTAGCTTCTTATCCAGATAACCCAAGTAAGAAGTTTTAAAATTTTCGCCCAAATCATGGAAGCATCAGCTCTCTTGTTTTAGGGCCCTTCATGGTCAGTCATACCATCCAACAGAAGCTTAAATGCCCTGGACAGCATCTTTACTAATAGTCCTCCAACTGATGCTGAAATGTCTCCCTCGCAGCACCTTCCACCCATGGTAGGCTCTCTGCAGGGAGACCACAAAGAAAGCATCCAACTCTCTTACGTATTCACCTGCAACCATCCTAAACATTTAAAGTGAATTTATTCTCCTTAATGAGGGAAATCTAGCTATAGTATTTCAAATCTATTAATTGCACAAAATTTTTACTTCAGATTTGAAACCATAAATTTCAAGAGAAGTATTCCAAATTGTGGTTTGTTATACCAGGGCCTTATAGAATACAATTGTTGATAAATTTGCTTCCAACAAACCTAATAATCTACACACTTCAAAAATGCCTATTGACAAGCTTCGTACACTGGCTTTAAGCTTCTGTTGAGTTGAAACCCATGGCTCCATTTGTTCTGGGAATCAGCAAACCATGGCCCACCATATCCTTGCATGGCTTGCAAACTAAGATTTGTTTTTGTATCTTTTAATGGTTGAAAACATATCAAAAGAAGAACAATTTTGAGGGACCCTTAAAAATTATATGAAATTCAAATTTTAGCGTCCAAAATATTTTTGTTGGACTACAGCCATGCTTGTTTGCTTACCTCTTGTCTCTGGCTGCTTTTGTGCTACTGATATATTCTAGTTCAACATACTTCAGTTTCGTTTATTTGTTTTTTCTGAGAATTAGCCCTGAGCTAACACCTGTTACCAATCTTCCCCTCTTTTTTGCTTGAGGAAGATTAACCCTGAACCAACATCTGTGACAATCTTCCTCCACTTTATATGTGGGTCACCATCACAGCATGGCTGACAAGTGATATAGGGCCACGCCCAGGACCCAGGCCCACAAACCCCAGTGGCCAGAGCAGAGTGCGCCGAACCTGACCACCACACCATGCAGCCGACCCCAACACATTTTAGTTTTAAATGAGAATTAGCTCACATAAAGCCTCAGTCTTTTTTCAGTTTTTTTCCCTTTAGAGAAGGGAAAAAATTTGTTTCCAAATATAGGTCCATAATCACTAAAGATGGTTTCATTTCATGTTCCCCTTTTGTGTGCATTTACTTTGCAAAAGCAGCATATTTCTAAATAATACATGAATTTTAGTGATACGGTCAACTGTAAAACTTCTGAACCTAAACAAGCCCCAACAATGCGATACTAACTTACACTGAGCTACATCATCGTTTCCAGAGTTCTAGAAAATGGGAAAACACACCCTGGACAGCAAGCCCAGGGTGACACTTGCCTTATCTCTTTAGCAGAAGGAACTTCCTTCTCCAACCTGTGAGGTCAGTTGTGTGCTCGTCTCAGTATATGAAGGCATAATTTGAGGATTTATTCAGATTTAGAAATTTTTCATTGACTGTCATTTCATACACAAAACATGATGTGGAAATGCTGATTTGGGAAAAAGCACTATTCTTCTAAAGTATACATTTAAGGTAAATTGCTTGCTACTTATAAAGGCAATGATAATTAAATAATAGGCAGATATACATATAGTCACCTACATTACTAAAGGTTGACATAATACCGCGGACAATTTAGTTTGAAATTTCAAAACGTGCAAACTTTGATATTTTTATTATATGGTAAGCTATCAAAACCTGAAGCTTTAGGGGCCAGCCTGGTGGCACAGTGGTTAAGTTCTTCTTCGCTGGCCCGGGGTTCACCGGTTCAGATCCCTGGTGTAGACCTACGCACCGCTTGTCAAGCCATGCTGTGGCAGGCGTCCCACATACAAAGTAGAGAAAGTGGGAGTGAATGCTAGCTCAGGGCCAGTCTTTCTCAGCAAAAAGAGGATTGGCAGCAGATGTTAGCTCAGGGCTAATCTTCCTCAAAAAAAATAGATTAGATTATGATTCAGAAATTCAAATTACTTGCCTTCTGCCCAAGGCTGGACAGATTACTATTAAGATTCTAGAAAGAATATTTGAAAGAACAATAACTACATTGATAGGAACTTGTCTTTATTTTACTCATAAAATTTCCTTCAGTTAAGAGAACTTCCTCTTTTTGATGACCCGTTAATACCGCAGACTATTTGCAAATGAGTTTCACTTAGATTGATAGAGCAAATTTAAGGGTCTCATCTCTTCCAGAATCAGTACAACTGCAATTTAGAGATTAAAAAAAAAGAGAGGTTCCTTTTTCACTAAAACAAACAATGTATTATAAATAATGTAAAGTTTGAGGTACCTGAGATCAGCGAAATCATTTCTAAAAACAAAAAATTTTAAGTGTATATTGAATACAATGCTAGGACTGTTGGTAGTAATGGATATAGATAACTAACTCCCAAGGTAACTTAACCCATCATTGTTCCTGATGGAGTAACTGGGGGAGGGGGAGGCCTGGGGACAACTGAAGACAGACTGTATAACTCCCGTGCTAACCGGGTTCGGAACCAGTTCAGGTGAGATTAGCTTTCCTCCTTTATAATTTAGATTTCACATTTTCACTCAATACATTTTGTTTAATATAGCTTATGCCATACATATATCACTTGTTCTCTACAAAGTTGTTCCTCAGTTAGGAACTAATTGAATTCACTATATTTTACCAGAGTAGGGAATTCATAATTGTCAATTGCTTCAACAGGGGCAAAAAGTCAAAAGCATTTTGCTAACAGACAAACCTTGGTTCTAACTTGGGATTAATTATAAACACCATGGCAGGAATAACCATTGGTATTTGAAGCCAGTAGAAGGTAAAATAAGCAAGAAAAGGCAGCTGGAAAATGAGGCAATTCTTTTTAGGTTTGCTAAAGTATCTGAAACTTTTTATTGGCTGTCATACATAAAAGTGAAATCAGGAGGCTGCCCCGTGGCCGAGTGGTTAAGTTCGCACACTCTGCTGCAGCGGCCCAGGGTTTTGCCGGTTCGGATCCTGGGCGCGGACATGGCACTGCTCATCAAGCTATGTTGAGGTGGTGTCCCACGTGCCACAACTAGAAGGACCCACAACTAAAATATGCAACTATATACTGGGGAGATTTGGGAGAAAAAGCAAAAAAAAAAAAAGTGAAATCAGAGGCCTAGTCTCTTTTAAAGCTGGTAAAGCCTGCTTACGACAACAAATAAGCAAGAGATGAGAGAGCACCTGCAACCACCTTACACTTTCCTTCCTTCTTTCAAAGATAATCTTAAATCCAATCGACTTGCCCACATTTGATATAGTAAGAAGAACCTTTCAGGATTCTACCCAAGAAACTGCTGTCTCCATTTTTCCACTGAGCCCTTCCGTCTTCAGCCCTCCAAAAGTGGAAAAGAGAGGCACAACCTTCCTGCTTTGCCCGACCTGGTCCTTTCCTGGGAAGGAAGCTATTGATAGGAGACTCTTGGTAGCTTAACTTCCAGCCTGCCTCTTTTTTTAAGTGTGGTCTTCTGGGCACAAATCTCCTAAAAGGAGTTTTCACAAATCAACAGCAATAATAACCAAGTGCTCCATGTGGTGTTGGCAAATCCAGAAGGAAATCCTCCGTGCAGTTAGAAGGTTGAACAACACTGTCAATGAGTCTGTTAATTCTCCGTCTCAGCCTCTGCTCTTTCAGCACTTCAAGGTAAGTTAGAATTTGGGGGTACACTGCCATCTAAGATTCCCAGATAAAATACAGGACACAGTTAAATCTGAATTTCGGAGAAACAAATGATTTTTTTTTTTTTTTGGTATAAGTATGTCCTATATATTGCATAGGATATGCTCATAAAAAATTAATTTTTTATCTAAAATTAAAATTTAACTGGGCATCTTTTTTTTTTTTTTGGTTGTTGTTTGGAGTTTTATTTTATTTTTGTTTTGGCTAAATTTTGTAGCTCAATTCTTATCCCACAGTAAATCTCAAAATGACTAGCTTTCCTGGTCTGTAAGATATCTGATCTGAGACTATATTTCTGGGATAAAAAGTTAAAATGTCTGAGCTGCCTTCACCTGAAAAAGAAAAAAAGCAAGCCATTATCTGAAATTTTCTGCACAGTTCGCTTAATTAAGAGGGGAAATAAAAAGTAAAACCAGAGTTATAAAATTAGCAATCTTTTTATTTCGTAAGGTATTTTCTTTCACAGAGCTTTTAATAGGTAAATTGTTAAATTAGATGGGATAACTTGAGAAACTCATCAACCACGCCCACAGGACATTGCTAATCTAAATTCACTCTCAGGCGATTGCACTGAAGTCCAAACCCAAGGGATTCCAATGATGCCTTGCTAGTCAAGGGAGGTCCCAGGACCTGCGGCATCAGCATCATCTGGGAGCACCTTAAAATGCAGAATTTCATGCTCCACTCCAGACCTTTTCCATCAGAATCTTCACTTTAACAGGATCTGTAGATGATTCATATCCACATTAAAGTTTGAAAAGCCCTGAACTAGAAGAGTCACTTTTTCACATATAAATTGGTCTTTTTGTTTAATATCATGTTGAAATAATCCTAAATGAACTATCTCTTTGACTGACTGGGTGACCTTGGGGATGTTACTTAACATCCTTCATCAGCATCTCTCAAATTGAGTTTTCTCTTCTGTCAAAAAGAGACAATAGAGTCTGGCATTGTCTCACAGGATTCTTGTAAGGATCAAATTAGGTAACGTGTGTATGGATCTTCATAATGGCTGTTATGTATGATGATGTGGTCGTAAGATTATTCAGTGATCTGCTTCAGATAGGGCTGGCAATTGACTAAATACTGTATGATGTGGGTTTCTTCAGTGTGTCTAATTTGGAAGAAAGGTGATGTTAATTTTGAGGTTCCGTCTGGGCACAGGGAATGGAACCATACAGTACAAGTCTTATCAACATGTCGCTCGTGGCTATATGTCTATGGCAACCACAACTCTCCCTTCTGCTCCTTAGAAACTTAGAGTTCTCCTCCTGACTGGGGAACAGCGACTTACCCCAGGACACCACGTGATGAATTTCTCATCAGGGTGCCACTCATTGCTCAGTGAAGGCAAAAGACCCAAGACTTTTTTTTCTGCCAGAATTCTACACAATGCCTCTTGCATTTTTTTCCCCCAGGAAAAACTTAATGGATTATAAAACATGCTTTAGTATTCTTAACCCCTCAACGCTTTATAAAATATTATTCCTTTGAAAACACATTTTTGTGTAGCCATAACCACATCACTACATAATTGTAATCAGTTATTAAGAGCTTTGTATCTTACCCAATCACATAACTCCAGATTGGAACAAGCTGCTTGGTCATTTTGTTAAAAGACACCCCCGTGCAGAATTCCCCCCTCCAGCACGTGGAGGAGAAACTCATTTATCCTTCTGTTGCTGTTTTAATAAATACGACAAAAATCCCTTAGTGGGAGTGTGAAAAAGATGAGTGAGGGGAAGCACTCCTAATCTCACCACCTTCTTGCAACTGTTACAACAACTATTTTCATTTTTGTGTAAAGCTCTGATTGTCTGTATTCACATTGAACAGTATTTCACATAAACATTTTCCTTAGGGTGTTGAATGTTGTTTTCCACATCCAACATTTGGAATTGTTTTATCATCTTCCGACACCACTGCTTTGTAGATGAAGAAATGCAGACGAAAGTTTTCTTCCAGCTGGGAAATGGGGTACTCAGGTAGGGCTCTCTCGGTCATTGGTCTGCCGTTGGGTTCCCTCTTGGTCCGCAGTTTACCATGGAAAACATACCGAGAGCGGAAGGGAGAATGCTTCTCTCCCTGCAAGTAATTTCTGAAAGTTCACTGCTGGAACTTTATCCCTTTTGCTTAAATTGTTAACACATTGAACACCAACACCTCTGGGAGGAACCGCACTTTACACTTGGTATGAGGACTGAGCAGCTGGCAGGTTTTGGTAAGCGTTTGGGAAGAGACAGAGAATAGTTATCTCATAGGAGAAGATAAGGAACAACAGTAGGTGCTAGAAAAGATAAATGGTGAAATGCTGCAAAACAACTAATTCTGACAGGTGTTACAATATTTTGTGTTGACTCATACCATAGGTCACTTTTCATTTTAAAAAAATCACATTTCCTATCTATAAAATTTCAGGATAGGACTTTTCCCCCATCCTGCCTCTCATCTATGACAAATTTCCTCCAGGCCTACTCTCAAAGCAAATCCTGGTGATTTTTTTTCCAGATGTTTGTTTAAAAATTGTCAACCAAGGGGCTGGCCCCGTGGCCGAGTGGTTAAGTTCTCACGCTCCGGTGCAGGCGGCCCAGTGTTTCGTCAGTTCGAATCCTGGGCACGGACATGGCACCGCTCATCAAACCACGCTGAGGCAGCGTCCCACATGCCACAACTAGAAGGACCCACAACTAAGAATATACAACTATGTACCAGGGGCTTTGGGGAGAAAAAGGAAAAAAAATAAAATCTTTAAAAAAAAAATTGTCAACCAAGTGCAGGTACTTCTACACTGATGTTTCTAAACTCACGTTAAAATAAACAACTGAACATAGGGAGCTTTCACTATATTCATGAACCACTTGGTCTTTTTATCGTGGAAGGAATGTTCTGTGAACTCAGGGATGGACAGGCTGATCCAGGGAGACTCCGCCCTGAAGGCTGCTGTTCTGAAGTAGCAAGAGACTGATTGGGGCTTTATAATCAAATTGTGCCCAGAAACAAGAACCATCTGTCCTATAGGGCTATTGTTTGCCTTATTTGAAAAGAACGCAAAGCCCCTGGTACTGCTTACCCACAGCTCTCACAATTAGCCACACAGACCACAAGAGGATAATTATATTCAAGAATACATGGCTTTTCCCCTTCAGGAGTCTGTTGGCTCTGCTTAACCATCACCACGGACACCAACTCGAGTCGAATTGAGTTGGTCAGGTTTATCTCTTGTGGAAGAGTGTATCAGGTTGTCTTTCTGTCCTAAAACACTTATCTGAGCGTCTGTGATGATGCTGTTCATGGTAATTTGCCCAGACCTGAGGCCTCGGGTGGGGTTGGTAAGAGTCATTTGGCACCTTCAGAGTGTACCTGGTTGAGCAATCTGACGCAGGTGAGCTGTGCAGGGTGTCTAGAACAATTGTGTGTTCTATACACTGTAACATCGAGCCTGAGTCCCTGTGACTCATTTTCCTGTGGGCTTTGCGGCCCATCCCAATGGAAAGAGATTTTTAACAATATATTCTTGGGAGGTTTAGTGGTGTTTAAAGGGTTGCTCTTGGAATCTGAAAGCTGTGTGCAATTTTTTGGTGGTTTGTTCACATTTTAGGGATTGGTTTTTAAATGTTAATAAATGGTTATGAACCTTGGGCTTTATTACTACTCTGTTAATAATTCTGTATGACTTTCAGTGAGTTTTACACCTTGATTTCTCTATCTGAAAAACTATGCAAATTTGTTACTAATGATCATGAACAGAGACTTGAGATTAAAAAATTAAAAGAGCAAGTTAAAATTGTTCCAGATGCAAAGAATTAAAGAAATAATAGTCAAAGAGGAAGTAGCAACATCTACAAAAATATTAAAAATAAATAGTAGGGGCCAGCCCAGTGGCTGAGTGGTTAAGTTCACGCGCTCCGCTTGGGTGGCCGAGGGTTTCGCCAGTTCTGATCCTGGGTATGGACATGGCACCACTCATCAGGCCATGCTGAGGCGGCGTCCCACATAGCACAACCAGAGGCACTCACAACTAGAATACACAACTATGTGCTGGGGTGCTTTGGGGAGAAGAAAGAAGGAAAAAAGGAGAAGATTGGCAACAGATCTTAACTCAGATGCCAATCTTTAAAAAAAAAAAAGAAATAATAAACCTGAGCTAAGACAGAGAATGGTTGTCTCCAATTACCCCCCTTATTCAAACGATGATCTTCTCTTAAAATCTCTGTAAGTTAGGCACAACATCATTCTCAGTGTTTTGTTTTCAACAAGTCAATTTAAATGGATTGTCAAGGGACCAGGTTCTCATCCAAGCTCTGCTTACAGTCCAATTCAAAGCAACTCAACTCACCTGTGGCCTTTAGCCTCCTCAATAAAGAGGTTAGCTTACCTTTATCTATCCTTTCCCCACGAGATATCCCAGGACTCTGAAAGGTGGTTGTTAATCCATCTTTGTTAGAATAAAATATAATAGAAAACGCAATGGGAACTGTATTTTTTCTTTGGAAAATTCATAAATTTTTCAAAACAGGAAAACACATAGTTTTGATAATCCATTAGCACACTGAATTATGTAGTTAAATTGGAATAGGCAGAAGTGGTGATAAGATTCAAATTTCCATTGAACATATGGAGAATGCCATTGTAGCTCCTTGAAATATGAAATTAGTGTGATTTCTGGCAGAGCAGACACACTTTAAAAAGCATCCACTCAGAAACACTCCTGAGCTCACTTTCCCTGTGCACATAGTTGTCAGCGATGGGCCATCTCTCCATCAGTCAGCCTGGGCTGAGATAAAGAGGTCACATACAGTATCCTGTTAGAGATAAGGGAAGACCTGGAAAAAGCAGAACTACTGACCCACTCCAGCAGTGAGTTGTATTGGGCTGCCCCAAAATACAGGCAAAGACAAGAGGCCTGCATCCCCCTGGTTCTCACATTGTGCTCATGAGGGAAGACTGGGGGATGCATTAGCTGTCCCCATGGGGAGCAAAAAGGAAGCACCTTGTGAGAGGTGGAGGAACAAGAAGGCAGAAAAACTACCTTCTCCAGCAAGGATCTAAAAGATCTGAAAGACATAAGAATATTAAACTCTGCAATAAATGAAGTGATATCTACAAAGCATGAAATCCCTACAACAATCTGATGAGCTAGCTTTTTTTCTCGGCTACCAACCTTAGAGAGATGGTAGTCAAACCATTGGGTTTGCTGAGGTCACAACTACAGAAGAGGCAACAAAATAGGCTTCAGAAGGGCCGGTGAGGGTTCTGTTCAAAGCATTCCTTGGGGCCTCTTTCATGGAGGCCACTCTACAAGATCATTCTCTCCCATTCTTTTTAGGTGATTGGTTTTTCCCTACAGTTGATGCAACTTTGATATTTCCTGACCCTCTAATTAATGTTCAGAACCAATTGACAAGGGAGATGTGTTCAAATTCAATTATTTAATAGTGATAATGATAAACATCATAAGTATTCTCTATTTACATAGAAATTTACAGTTGCTTAAGAATTTTTATACGTAGCAGCAACAGTCTAAGTAGCTGTACTTTACAGAAACTTGTAAACACTAGAGCCCAGAGTTTCAATGGTCTGCCCAAAGTTGCATAATTGGGAAAACCTCAGGCCCGGGGAATTTGACTCCAGGTGCAATGCCCTTTATACCAGGCAGGTTTACAAACAACAGCTGAATTCTTAAGTAGCCCTCAAAAGTCCCTTTAATCCATAAAGATACTGAATTATAAGGAAATCCAAACCTCTAACCACCTCATATTTCCTGTATAAAGACGCATGGGGTTTCAAAAAATTGGTTGATAAATCCGTGTTTGATACAGAGCCCACCATAAAGGGGGGTTCCCAATACTCTGGCAGTGATGCTCACCTTTCCCTCAGTTTGAAACTGCAAGTGCACCTAGAGAGGCCACATTGACTTGTCCACTTCTGTCCACCCCTGTTAGAAAGTGCTGGCAATCTCAAAAGTCATTTTGGACCTGATACTTATAGGCAAACTGATACTTTGAGTACACTATAGAGTTGTGGAAATATTTAGCATTTGCAAAGTTTAAGTTTTTAGCTCTTTTTTTGCTTTTGATGGACACTTTGGCAGGTCATCTGAGCATCCTCTTGACTGTCAAGCACACTGGATGTATGTGTGGTGGATTCAGCTGAGTCAATGGTCTATACAAGGGAAAAATAACAGTGGCTTCACTGAGGGTGCTGGTGTAACAAGATCCAGAACCAGCCATTTGGGTCAGCAGAGAAGAAATAACAAATGTTTGTTATTAGCACTCTAACACATTTGCACATATTAATCAAGTAAGCACATATCATCTTGGAAAGGAGAGCACTTTCCCTAAGGACCTGGAACTCTGGATGATTACATGACCCCTGGGGGATTCAGGATGCGGAGAAAGAAGAGAAGTAAGAAAAAAATGAAGCAATGACCTGCCCCAAGGATGGGCTTTACCTCCTTAATTTTGCTTTGGCCCACCCTCGGACCATCCTTTGGTCCATCCTCAGCAAGTTCTGAGCTGTAAATCAGTTTATTTCAGCTGGGATCATCTGAGTGACTGGCCCATCTGACTAAGTGCAGGTTAGATCACTACAGAGCAGATTGTGCAAAGAGCTCTGAAGTAGAGAGATCATGTGCCTTGCAACTCAAAGTGTGGTCCTCAGACTAGCAGCATCAGCATCAGCATCACCTAGAAGATTTTAGAAAGGCAAAATCTCAGACCCCACCTCAGACCTACTGCATCATAATCTGCATTTTAACAAGATTCCCAGGTGACTTTTGAAAAACATAAATAGCTTTCAAATTCTATATAATGTCCAAGAGAACCACAGTCATAAATTTTCCCCTTTTGTTCCATTCTCCCTGTCATTGCATTTACAGCCCCATGATTATTAAGTTGTGTATCTGTCAGCTCCTTGGGTGGCTGCGCTGTGTATTGTTCACTCTTAGAGCCCAGCACCTAGCATGGTTCCTGGGATGTAATAGGTGTATAAGGTGGTACCCAAGAGCTCCAGCTGCAAAGCCCAAAAACCTGAGTTTGAATCCCAGCCCTGCCACAAGCCTCAGTTCGTGTATCTATAAGGTAGGAATGAAAACTGGCACCCCTCATATGGTCATTGGGGGGAGTAGATGAGCTGATGCCTGTAACAGACTTAGCCCAGCACCTGATGCATATTAGTTACACATACGTGGTAGCTGTTAATCTTATGTGCTCAATAAATTTTGAACAAATGAATGAATAGGAACTTTGTGTAAAAAACTTTACAAAGATCAAAACTTGGTGCCCTGTTGCTTCAAATATATGAAATTGAATTTTAAAATAATAGGCAAAGGAAGCCTAACATATATAGGAGAAGAAGAAGAATGGGTCAGAATGGATCCATAGGAAAAGCATGCCGTTCAGAATCAGAAGACCAGAGTTTGGGTCCCAGCTCTGTTCTTTATTAGCAATATGATCTTGTGCAAAAAACAAGCTCCCTGAGCCTTAGTTTCTTCCCCTGAAGAATGGGACTAATGATTCTTTTTATTTCATGGAGTTATGCAAAAAAAGGGTTTTGTAACTGACAAAGTAAGAAAGCAGGACCCAACTTACTCATCGTTGCTTCCCTACCTCTCAGCACAGTGCTGGCACATAGGAGATGCTCCATAATGCATGTTTGTTCAATTGCATTAGAGCAGGCACTCTTAGCGGGGACAAGAAAAATTCAATGTTACGAGGGTTTGTGGCCCTCCAAAGCTCATCCTTAGCAGACAAAGTCTTAGGCAAGAAGCTAAATGCTTCTTGGAGGTGGACAGTGGATGACACGGAAAAAAAGTCTAAAATGGCTCCTTGTGGGCGGAGAGCGAGGGAAACGATGATTGGGTGCGGGGGAGGTTGAGAATCTGAATTAGGAGGTTGCCTCTGGGACTCTGCACCAGAATAGAGTTCCTAAGGAAAAAATATAAAGGAGGGAGAAGCAGCTAACTAAAAATCAAGCAGAGTGAACCTCTAGAGGAAGCAATGAAAGAATTATGATTGCAAGATCTGAGTGAAATGATATACGTGAAAGAATTTTGTGAAATTAAGAGCTATGGAGAGGCCAGCCTGGTGGCACAGCAGTAAAGTTCGCATGCTCAGCTTTGGCGGCCTGGGGTTGACCAGTTCAGAGTCCTGGGTGCAGACCTATGCACTGCTCATCAAGCCATGCTGTGGCAGCATCCCACATATAAAATGGAGGAAGATGGGCACAGATGTTAGTTCAGGGCCAATCTCCCTTAAAAAAGAGAAGGATTAGTGGCAGATGTTAGTTCAGGGCTAATCTTCCTGAAAAAAAAAAAAAAGAGCTATAGACATGTATAATTATGGAAAGAAATATTTTCCAGTTGGGTATTTTACCTGGATTTATTTCCCATAATAGGTTGATTTTCCCATATGGTTGTTTTATCCCTGATGGCGTAAGTGGTGCTTCTGCTCTGGAACTTCACTAGGTTATTTCTCAAGCGAGTGGAATTCAGCATGAATTTCCACATTGAGGAATTTAATTACTGACACAATCCCCAAACTTTTTGTAAATGGACTCTCCTGTAAGGCAGACCCCACAGCAGGGACCCCAGGGGCAGTGTTGGTTGTCACATTAGCATTCTAGGGTCCACATAGCTCAAACAGCAAACTTGGGGGCAGAGGCTGTGCAAACATTCCTGCACATTTCAACAGGTTCCATCCACTTATGAAGACTTTCAACAGACTCTGCTGGAAATATTAGAGTTTGAAAAGATTTCCGCAAAAGTTAAACAATGGTTACCCACCTTCTGAGGGAGGTCATAGCAACCCTCAATACCCAGAGTCCAAATAACCCTCTTGTCACTGCCAAAGTCTTACTTAGATCTCACATGTTACACTTTTAACATTCTAAATGTGTTACTGTGTTCTTTCTTTGGATGGTCAAAGGAATAACCAACTATAAACACAGGATGCATGTAAAGCACATTGTTAGCTTCTGCTATGACCCAAACACTAAATTTGAACCCTGGGCTCTAAGTAATCTGATACTGTTCTCTGTGCTCCTTTCCGGCTTCATGAACATTCTGCTACATTTCATTATCGGCCACACTTATGAGGAAAAGAGCCATTCTTCTATTACAACTACTCTATTTTCAAGGCTATCTAATTAAAAATGGATAAAAGGATAAGTGAAAATAACATAATTATCAAAAACATTCCATTGAATTTTAATGCACGTATTTCTCATATATGTAGTTTCTCACATTGTTTTTTCTTAGAATTTTGCTTTCGAACATTTAGCATTCTGAATATTCTATTCTAGGATAGAAAGGGCCATCAAAAATTATTTTCATTCTGGTTCACAAAGGAAGTAGCAGATGGATAGAGGAGGATTCTAAGAAGAGGGGGTTAGGCTCAATTTGTACAAAAAAACTGAATTTCTTTTTTATTATAGCTATCACTTTAGATCGTTTCTGGGGATTATCTTTTATTTTTATAGAAGCCCAAATCACACGACCATAAGAAGTTTATAACATCATTACGATTCTTAATAGGTACCACCAAAATCCCTTTATCAGCTAGCTATAATTTTTCAAAAGCCCTTAAATATACAATACAGGCCATTTGGTAGTTTGCTTTTCTTAAGAAGAGGAGTGTGTTGTACCATTCTCAATATCCAGGATTCAGTGTAATTTGACCTCCTTTACTTGCCAGATAATCTCATTTGGTTTGGTTTCCGTGGTGGTGTGTGCTCAGCTCTGCACTTCCCGGCAGTCCTGCCTCTGGTGCCCCTGGCGAGGCAAACCAGGCAGGCTCTTGGCCTCCCTCTGCTGCCACTGGGAAGGCACTGAGTCCAACCAGAGACCACTCACTGAAGCGGGGCTTGGTGGAGGCAGGTCTCTGGAAGGCTGACATCGAGTAGGATCAGCCTGAGGATTAACAGCCTGTGACCTTCTGTTAATGTGTACAAGCTGCTTTATTCCTAGAAAGCTGTGAACCTCCCACATTAAAAAATGTGATATACAACTGGCGTGATTCAATATCTCCAAGCAGCCATGGGAAGTTTGGGATTCAGGATACACGCTGGTTCTGAAGATCCAAAGATAGCTTAGTCAACTCCTGGGAGGAAAACCCAGATTCAGGTCCCAGCGGTGTTCTCTTCCTGAAAAAGCTGGGAGCAACTGGGGAGGCAGTAATTCCTGTCTCTTTGTGAGGAGAACGCTTCACCCTTGTGTTGATCAGAAGCTTCATTGGCTAGATACACAGCACTGAAGAAAGAGAGAGCTCTTCCTTCTTTCAATGGCATGGCATGATTGGAAAGATTTTTACCACCCTTTTTTCATTCTGATATCTCTCTTATGAGCCTGGGGTTTTATGGCCAGACATAGAAGCCATCTTTTGGGGGGACTCTCTAGCTAGGACAGATGTCCTACAGTGCACCACATATGGGATGTTAGAATTCTGCCTTTGTTCAAAGAAAGAGGATTTGAAATTTCTAGAGGATGAGGGAAAATGGACTTTTGTAAAAACAGAGTATGCTTTGTTAAAGAGTTTGACATGTCATGACTCTGATCCTAACAAAAATATTTGGTTTTTTCAATTAAAACCAAACCCAGCCCAGAGAAAGCAGTTGGCTTACAGCCGCTCGTTTCTGAGGAGCTGCCTAGCGCTCAAACTAAGAAGAGCACAAGTCAACGTGGTCACCCCTAACACGAGGGGAGACACTGCCAGCTCCCTCACGGGGGCACTTTATGGTTAGGCCCTTATTTAGTGTGTGGCCCAGGTTAGAATACAGAACACCTGCCTTTGTCATCCACAAAAACCACAGAGGATGAAATTCTATTCCTGTGCAAACAAGATGTGGGAGTTGTGGAAATTCTTGGAAAGCATGAGCTCAAAGGTATGAGAGATCGTTTCCAAAACGCAGCGTATCAAACTGCTATTTAGAAGTCGCTTCTGGTTTTAAGTGTGTGTATTTATATCAGTATTTTGAATTTTAATGAAGGATTGGGAAAGTTAATGTGGGCGAAAGGATAACAGCAGAGAAAATTCCAAAATAGGCAAGATTGAACAGCAGAATGTTGGCCATGGTTTCTGAATGCTAGGATCCTAGGTAAGACATTTTTTCTCAAATCTGTGCAACGTGGAGCAAATTCCTGACCCCATCTCACCCGCTACCTTAGGGCTTTTGTTCTTCTCTGAGAAGTTAAGAAAATAAAAGAAAGGAGGTATCTTGCTCAATTCTAGTTGCTGTCCAATCTCCTGACTTTTAAAATTAAACTTCTGATTTTGAGATAATTGTACATTAACATGTAATCGTAAGAAACAACATAGAGGGCCAGCCCGCTGGCGGGTGGCACAGCGGTTAAGTTCGCACCTTCCCCTTCAGCAGCCTGGAGTTCACCGGTTGGGATCTCTGGTGTGGACATGGCACCCCTTATCAAGCCATGCTGTGGTAGGCGTCCCACATAGAGGAAGATGGGCACGGATGTTAGCTCAGGGCTAATCTTCCTCAAAAAGAAATAATAATAAATAAAATAAAAAGGAAACAATATAGAGAGATTCCATGTGCCTGTTACTTACTTTCTCCCTCAGTGGTAATGTCTTGCAACTATAGTACAATGTCACCACCAGGATATTGACGCTGATACATGCTCAAGGTACAGAACATTTCCATTACCAGAAGAATAACTCATAGTGTCCTTTTATAACCACCCTACAACCCTCACTCCCTCCTCAACCCCGGGCAACCACTAATCTGTGCTCCTTTGCTATGGTCTTCTTATTTCAAGAGTTTTAGATAAACGGGATCATACAGTATATAACCTATGGGATTGGCTTTTTTCAGTCGGCAGAATTCTCTGGAGATTCATCCCGGTTTTTGCATGTATCAGTAATTGATTCCTTTTTGTTGCTGTGTAGTATTCCATGGCAACCACAGTTTGTTTAACCGTTAATCTGTCGAAGGACATCTGGGTTGTCTCCAGTTTGGGGCTATGATGAATAAATCTGCTATAAACAGAAGTTTTAACTTCTCTGGAAAAATGCCCAGGAGTGCAATTGGTGGGTTGTATGATAGTTGCACGTTTATTTTTTTTTAACTGCCAAATGTTTCCCAGAGTAGCTGAACCATTTTACATTCTCATAAGCAATATGTGAATCATCTAGCTTCTCATCCTCATCAGCACCTCATGTTGTCATTATTTTTTATTTTAGCCATTGTGATAAGTATATAGTGATATCTCATTAAGGATGTTGAACATCATTTCATGTGCTTATTTGCTATCTGTATATCATACTCGCTTAAATGTCTGTTCATGTCTTTTGCCCATTTTCTGAATCTTTGTTTTATTGTTTTGAGAGTCTTATATTCTAGATACTAGTTCTTTGTCAGATATGTAGTTTGCAAATATTTTCTCCTAGTTTATACCTTATATTTACATCCACTTCAATACGGGCCAAAGTTCTTAATTTTGATGAAGTCCAGTTTATCAATTCTCCCGTTTATGGATTGTGTTTTTAGTGTTAAGGCAAAGAACTCTTTGCCAATCCCTAGATCCCAAAGATTTTCCCCATTTTTTTCCTAAAAGTTTCATAGTTTTACATTTTACATTTACATAGTGATCTATTTTGAATTAATCTTTATCTAAAGTGTGAAGCTCAGGGCCGGCCCCATGGTCAAGTGATTAAGTTCGCACACTCCACTTCGATGGCCTGGGGTTCACTGGTTCGGACCCTGGATGCGGACCTACGCACCGCTCATCAAGCCAGGCCATGGCGGCATCCCACATAGAGGAACTGGAAGGACTTACAGCTAGGATATACAACCATGTACTGGGGCTTTGGGGAGAAGGGGGAAAAAGAGAGAGGGAGATTGGCAACAGATGTTAACTCAGGGTCAATCTTCCTCACCAAAAAATAATAATAATAAATAAACAAAGTGTGAAACTCATAGACAATAACTGTTTTACTCCTGCCAACCACCGCAGAGGAAACCATTGCCTCACCTGCCACCCCCACCGGTGGGGAGCCTAGACCTCCACCCCGGTAAGGCTGTGCCTTCTTCAGCACCTACCATATCCCAGGAGTGGAGCAAAAACTCTCCAGATGTTTCAAATCAATGGCAAAGTCCCGGCTTTGAAGGTGGCATGGTGTGGTGAAAGAGAGAGCAGATACTAGACCCCAGCAGACTCAGAATTTGTCACTTTTTAGCTGCACGATGTTGGGCAAACTGCTCCATTACTCTGGACCTCAGTTTCTTTATTTGTAGTAACGTGATTTTGAGGATTAAATTAGATAAAATATGTGAAATGACTTGTGCAGGGGTGTTCAACAAATGATCTCATTCTTCTCCAAACGGATCCGTTGCAGCTGTTGAAAAATTAGCAATGGGCTGTTGTCAGAGAACACAAAAAAAGCCAATTGTCTATAGCCAATCCTGAATTTTCTAAGGGCTAATTATCTGGTTTATAGATAAAGTAGGAACCTTATGCTCTTGCTTCCTAGCTTGGTGGCCAATACTTCCCCTAGTAACATAACTACTGGGTCCTATTTAAATAAAGAAGGAAAATGGAAATTTTATTCTGATTCAGGTAAAATTTCTAAAAGTTTGGAGGATTTAGAGGAAAAAAACTGATATGGATGGGAACGGATTTTTGTTTGTTTGTTTTATCAACTATCCTTAAGTCCTGGAAAATGTGAAATACTCATAAAATTAAATGCTATTAAATGTGAAGAAATTCTACCTGTTCTATCTGAAGGAAAAAAATTAAAATTGTCGGCTTATGTGGTTCAGTTTTTGAAACCATTCATGTTAAATTTTATAATTTTTAAACAAGTCAAATTGTACAAATTACCTTTGAGCTCCCTTATTGAGTAGTGTAACATTAAAAATTCAGCCATCACCTTTACTTTTATTCTCTCAGCACTTACCATTTTGTTCTTTCCATTTTTTTTTTCACCATCTCTTCTTTCTCTTATAGGAAAAGTGTAAAATGGCCTCCCACTTCCTTTAAAAAAATTCTTCTCCCAGGAATATCTCCAGAACTCTGTCTGGGATTAATCACAGCGTGTTGGATCTGCCACAAATATTTTATTTTTATACAATTGATTTTAAACTAAATAAGCACCAAAGGCATTTCTGAAATGACCATATACAGAAAACACAGAGGAGCAGTGTGCAGGATGAGGGCTTAGGTAGAAGGTGGCCGGGGGTCATTTCTAATTTGTTTCTTGGAGTGTTGGGAAGACCATTAAGGCTCATGCACACATGCATCTCAGGTCCTTTTTAGTAGCATCTGCTTGAGCCACAAGCAGTCTCCACAGTTACCATTAACCCCAACCCCAACATTGAACCCTCAAAACCTAGAACTCAGACACATTTCTCAGCCTCTAGAATTGAATTTGTCTCTCATCAGTTTACTGTCTTATCATTTAGCCAGAGCATGCTTTGAAGAGAAATAGCTAATTCTTATAAAGTAAATTATTACTTCTTGGTGTATATATTTTGAAGTTTGATCCTGGCATTGTTCACAATGTTTATCCTGTTAAAATTAAACAAAAATCTTTTCACAACGCAACTAGAATAAGCCTATGTTGATACTGGATATAAAACCTGCAAATTAATCTAAGTTTGTGGAAGTCAATACTTTAATTGATGTGGGCATTCGATGCCCTACCCGAGGCACTGCTTCCTGGGGTTATCTGCTAACACGTGATTCTCATCGCATTAGACTATGGGGGAAAATGTAAAAAAATTCTCTTCACAGGACTGATGTTATACTAAATATTCACAAACTATAATAAATCAACCTAAAAATTTATCTAATAATGTAGATTGAAAAACCCATTGTTTGGCTGACTTAATCTCTCTCCTATGGTAAAATCAACTGAATTTGGATATTTTATGTGCATCTTTTCTTTAATCTCCTTTTCCATTGCTGGCCACACCCAATGAACTAAATTATAACTCTCTGCTCCTATGTTTTCATCATATTAAATGCTCTCTGTTTTTTCTTTTTTTCATTTTTATTATCTCAGAATCCCATTTCTCAGAGGAACAGTTCATCTCGACAGCCAGGGAGAGAGCCTGGATGCGCAAGGTAAGGTTTCAGTATCAATCATGTTGTATGATTCCCTGTTTACAGATTCAGCTGGAGTCTAATAAATGCCTCTGTAACAAATCTATTTTCAAAATTCCATTATACAATTAAAGCAAATAGTGGAGTAAACACCCTTCGTTAAAACATTATTTTTTAAACTATATTCCATTTCCCATGTGTACTAATGGCTAATTAACTGCTATCAGCAATTCTTCTAAAAATGGTTGAGCCAATTAAAGTTTAATTTGGAGATATTATTAGTGATAAGTGGAAGAAGAGAATGTCAAGATATAGTCAAATGACCTCATGATATTTCTAATTGTGAATAAGTGATTATTTGATCTTGTTAAAAATCAAGGCAACTAGGGCTGGCCTAGTGGCACAGAGGTTAAGTGAGCATGTTCTGCTTTGGTGGCCCAGGGTTCGTTGGTTCGGATCCTGAGTGCGGACGTGGCACTGCGTGGCAAGCCATGCTGTGGTAGGCATCCCACATATAAAGTAGAGGAAGATGGGCATGGATGTTAGCTCAGGGCCAGTCTTCCTCAGCAAAAACAGGAGGATTGGCAGATGTTAGCTCAGGGCTAATCTTCCTCGGGAAAAAAAAAGTCAAGGCAACTGATCGATTGACTACAGTAGAGAGAGAGAGAGGAATTTCGAAAAGGAGATGAAGACCCTGAGAGTCCTATTTTTCAGTTTGGGATTTGTGCTTGAGACATAATCACTTGACCTGTTCTTTCCCACTGGTATTCTGAGTCTCTAATAGTGCCTTCCAGCTTCACTTCAAGGAGCTCCCTAGAACAAAGGAACAATTAACTGAAATTCCACCAGATGGCAATATTTGGAAAGCCATCCAGAGAGGTTTCCAAGCTATGAGCTGCTATTGTTCACACAGAGAATAGTCTCACAAAATGTAACGTCCTAAATTTTATCAAAGGTGCTGGAAACATCTTTCATTTTTATTTTTCCCCACAGCATTAAAAATTTTTCCTGGAAGTGGGGAAAATGTGTATTGGGGCTATGTGTTGTATTTTTTTTTCCATTCTGGAATGATAAAATTAGAAACTTCACTCTTAAATAATTCTCCAAACCATGTTGGTGAGTATTAAAAGCTCAAATCAATGGATAATATACCATAAATATTGAGGTCTTATTCTTATAAATGCTATGGTTGATGGTCATTTTTAAATTTTGAGAAGAGAAACCTAAAACTCTTCTCCCAAAGAAGAGTAGAATCTTAAGCAATTGCCTTGAAATTAAACCAAGCAAAATTTGCAAGTACAAAATTCTTATTTGTATTGACGTGAAATAATTAAGGTTTATTCCAGTGGATGAAAAACCTTTCCCCCCTTTGCTTCAGTGAAAGTGGAGATATGTACCACGAGTGGTGTCCGAACAGCTGGACTCTTGAAGGACCAGAGCCGGCACTAGAGCACGGTCGGGACAAAGGGAAGCTGTCTGAGGGAAACTGAAACAGGAAGAACCAAAAAGAGGGGTCACCTAAGCATTCTGTGTTCTTAGGAAAGCAGCCCCTTAAGAGGCAATCGAGTACGCTCTGAGAGCTGCTCTTGTCCTTCTAGCCCTTCTCGTGGGGGCCCTGATGGCTGGTGTCAGGAACGGTCCTGGTTTGCTTCCGTTGTCCTGGAGTACAGCCTCATTCGCACCTCCTTTCACTCTCGAAAGTATCTCAGTTTGGATGATAAGTTATATGATCGTCCTATTTTCTAGGCTGGCATGTTTGAAGAAAGAGTAATAGAAAAAGTTGGCCCATTACCTAAACTGGGTGTCTCTTTATAAACCTGCTTATAAATCTGTGGCTACAGGACAAATGCTTTTTCTGTAAAGAGCCACATAGTAAATATTTTCTGCTTTGTGGGCCTTATAGTCTATGAATCACAACTGTTCAACTCACTGTAGCATGAAAAGACTACATCCACAATACGTAAATGAATGGGTTTGGCTGTGTTCCGAAAGCTTTATTTACAAAAACAGGCAGCCAGTGGCATTTGGCTGGCAGGCCATAGTTTACAGATTTTCGTGAGATAATACATGGTAGGGGATAGGAGATGATGGAGAATCAAGAAGATGGCCATCCTTAATTCCTCTCCCTTCTCTTCATATCCGTTCTAGATTGCGGCCTCCTTATTTAGCCCTCTCAGAAACTAGTATTCATAGTTTCCTTGAGTGGGTAATCTGGGATCCTGGGATCCTTTGCTGGGTCTAGCCGCTTCTTTTTCATCCAAATCTGTTTCTGCACCATGTGCAGCATGCCTGTAACTTATACCTCGTGACACTGAATGGCATCCCTATTCAGGCATCACCTGAATCCTAGACTTAAATACTGGAGCAAAAGCTATTTAGTAAACAATTTCATTTTATGCTTTGGTCCTCACTAAATAACTGTCCGTGGGAAATAGAGCTACATTAAGGAAAGGTTAATGTTGACTCTACCAAATTTTTTAGCAGAAAAATAACAAATTTAAAGGAAACTTTGTGGGAAAAAATTGCCTGTCAAACACCATCCCAAAATAACCTTTTTTTTTTTTTTGCATATTTGCTCTGCCATAAGTATTCCTATTTTTCTACAGCAGTTATAGTGCGTGTGAACTTTGTGTTTACTTAGCAACAGCCACAAGCACCTTTCATGAGTCCTCAGAACTATCATTAGAATAGAATAGTATGTTGTATCAATGTGCTATAATATCTTTCAATTTTTTGCTAAAAAAATGCTATGCTAACTTTTTTGGTAGACTTTGTTGTTATTTTGATTTGTGGGCTTCAATTTAATTTGTTTTTTTCTTTGTTTTTGTTTATCTTCTTAAGACAAAGTCCCAGAAGTGTGATTATTATTCAAGGATATGACCATTTTTATGACTTTGAATCTAAGTTTACCATATTTTTTCCTAAAAGATTTGGAGTACTTTACGAACATTTGCAGTTCAAGGGTACTAGCCTCACCACAATGTCATCAGAAATAACATTTACTTTATTCAATGATATTTCAATGTGTCCTATTTGTAAAGAACTGTGTGACTGTTTGGTATACATAAAGATTAATGATGTGCTCCTTGCACAAACATTTGAGTGCCTACTATGAACTCCGTATTGTAGGGTTTCAATGGAGAGCAGAAAATAGCTTCTGTTTCGGAGTTTGACCTTATTGGGGAGCTAAGATACACATAAATAATCATAATAAAATGCACAAGAAGAGACACACCATAGGAGTTAAAATATGATGGGAGTTTGGGAGGAGTGGGGGTGGGGGCAGAAATGACATCTGAGCCAAACCCCCCAGAGAAGTGAAATTGGGATACTCACAGATGGTGAGATTTGTCATTCATTCCATAAACAGTTATTGACTGCCAACTATGTGCCAAGTCCTGTGTTAAAAGCTAGGGATATAAAGGTGAACAATACAGAGATGTTAGAGCTCACTATCTAGTGGAGTAGTTAGTCTTTAAAAAAATTGTAAGTATAAGTAGGATAGCTTGTCTAGGCACGAGGGTAGGGATGAAACTGGAGCTTTTAGAAGAGCTTTTTCATGGCTACTCTTTGGCACAGTCTTCATCATTAGTTATTGTGTCAGAATCTGTGGGAGATTCGCTTCTGGAAATTTGAAGGTTATCCTAGTTGTACCTGTACTGATCAACATTCCAATTAAAATTGGCCTACATTTACGGTTAGTTCCCCCAGTGAGTATGTTCACTGAGAATGCACAGGGCCTAGGGCTGGGATCAGCAAGACCTACATCCTGGCTCTTACCAACTAATGACTGAAGCAAATCACTAGGAATAATAGGGTTTCATTTGTGTTTTGTTTTTTAAACAGCTGGAAGGAACCTTGATAATAGTCTAATCAAATGCACACATTTTTTTTCCCTTGGGTGAGTAAGATTGGCCCTGAGTTAACATCTGTTGCCAATCCTTCTCTCTTTGCTTGAGGAAGATTGTCCATGAGCTAACATCTGTGCTTGTCTTCCTCTATTTTGTATGTGAGATGCCACCACAGCACGGCTTGATGAGTGACATGTAGGTCCATGCATGGGATCCGAACTTGTGAACCCTGGGTGGCCAAAGCAGAACGCACAAACTCAACCACTATGCCTCCAGGCTGGCCCCTCCAACTCACTCACTTTACAGATGAATATTCTTGGGTAAGGAGAGTTGAGTGACTAGACAGGCGTCAGACATTTGGTGACAAAGCCGTGAGACCAGAACCTGGCTTCTGACTCTCGTGGGCTGCTTGCTCTCTGCTCATTGCCGTAATTTTTCCCTGCCTTGTCTATACCATTGAGGCAATAAGAACTAAGAAGAGAATTAGCCTAAGTATTCCTCATGCACACAGAAGCAATAATATGTATTTTACCCATCTCAGACTACAGAAATAAAGTTTTACTTTAGATATTTAAATTAAAATTTCATTTAAAAAGTAATGAATAGATGAGTGGTAGAAAGAGGAAAACTTGAAACACATTCCTACATCTGCCATTTCCCTCCTTAGGATCTGGGTGAATAACTTGACCTCACTGAGTTTGTATATCTTGAGCTTGTTGCGAGAATCATTTGAGGTAACATAAGTGTTGGATACATCATGGGAACCTGGCAAATGTTTTTCTTTCTCCTCCCCTCCTAGAGCTACACGTTCTTCACGTTTCACCAGAAACATAGGACAAAAATTAGTTGGATATGCTATCATGGAAGCCATGGGAAAATAGCATTTCAAGAATGAACAAAGGGTCGATTAATTCCAAATGTTCCACAGAAGTTAACTAAGATAATGACTAAAAAGTGCTTTAGAAACAAAGTGATAGCTAGTGATCATGGTGAGGATAATTTCAATGGCAGGGCCAAAGTGAGACCCAGCATGCAAGATGTTGAGCAGTGAGGGAGAAATGGAGAAGTGGAGAGGGTAGGTTTAGATAAGCCTTAAGATATTTGAGTGGGACCTTCTTAAACCAAGAATAATTGGTTTAAGGTGGAAGAGACTTGAGTGGTTCAAATGCTGCTGGGAAGGAACCAATACAAAATTACAGAGCAGGTCTTTGAGAAGGCAGGACGCAACTGACCAGGATACACCTCTTCACTGCAACAAGCAAGAAAGAATAAGAAGGCTACCTTGCAGGTAAATGTGTAGGTTTGGGGGCAGGAAACTTAAATTCTTATGTAGTGACTTCAACACGCTCTGTGAAATCAGAGGCAAGGTCATCTGCTGAGTGAGGGGAAGGTGGAAGGGTCAGAGAGATAAAGAAGCTGAAAAAGTTTTGATGTGTCTGGTTTACAAATAATGACAGCGCTGACTAGGGAAGCAGAAGGATGATCTGGAAGCACTGAGACCCACTCAGGTTTGGAGGCCATGAATTAATGGTTGTGCTGGTCCTCTTGGCAATGCGCCTTTGTTTCCCAGGGCTCAGCAGTCCAAATGAGGCACGTGTACCTGGGCGGATGAAAACTTCGCGAGCTCCTTTTTGCAGAAACATGAAAATTGATTGTGAGGATATGTTTATTTTAAAGTGGGCTAATGCTTTATTCTTTCTTTTTTAAAGTTCTGGGAGCCAAAAGACTGGGTTAAGAGTTGCTGATTGTTTGGTATATAATGATAATTGTACAGGGATTATAATTAACTCACCAGGGTCCTCTGTTGACGGAATAGATTACTGGAGACTAGACTTAATTAGTAATTGATTTGACTGATTCCGAGAGAAACTTTGAACAGTCTATTTAGTAGTTTGGTGTCACATCCTCCATTCACAAACTTGTATTGCCTGTCATAGGTACTTGTGGTACCAGAGGCAACTATTGCTTTGCATATAGAAATAAACCTGCCAACTGCTTAGCAAACCTTTAGTACATTGTATATTCCTATAGATTTCCACCTTTTGTGTAGACTACCAGGATCCAGTTAAGTGATATTTATTTTCGCTGGCAAAAAATGTCACTAAAATTACTCTGAGATTGACATATCTTATCACAATTTTCTTTACAAGTGGGCTGTGGTATGTGGAAAGAATGCTATTGATGTCTCAAATCCTAGTGACTAGAATGCTTATGTATTGAGGTCCACTAATGAAGAAATGTGTTTCTTCTACCCCACTTCCCTATCTGAGTTTTTTCCAGTCTGAGAGTCATTAAAAAGAAGAGAATTAATGAACAAAGATGATGGGTATTAACCCTATGACATATCTTATTCCCATTGATAGCCACAGAGTTCTAAATGTTCTATATCTGTGCTGTCTAATTTGGCAGTCACTAGCCACATGTGCCCATTGAGTATTTGGAATGTGGCTATGTGATTGAGGAACATTTTATATGCATTTAAAATTTTATTTAATTTTAATTAATTCAACGTCAATAGCCACACGCGGCCACTGTATTGGACAGTCAGCTCTAGAAGCCAGATTAGATAAAACTGACATTTTAAATACAGTTTACAAATAGAGCCAACCCAGGAAATTCACTCTGGTCCTCGATGTCCAAACAAGTCTGGACTCATCCTGCCATCAGCAAGTTGATTATAGCCAAGGGATTCTGATCCATGTGAGGGTTAAGTATGGAAGAGGGGGTAAGCTCTGAAAAACCTGCAGCCAAGGTGGATCCACCTTCATTTCTACCTAAACAGTCTCTCTAATACCTGAGCACCAGAATCCCGTGTACAAGGCAGGGAAATTGTGGGGAGAGAACAAAAGTTATCTGAAGCCTGCTGTGTTCAAGCACTCTGCCAGCAACTTCATATGTGTTGTCTCGTTAATCTTTCTATGTCCCATGTGAAACTTGTCTATGCTGTTTACAAATGAGGAAATTGAGTTTCAGAGAGATTACTAACTTGTTCAAGGCATGTAGCTAGTAAGTGGTAGAGACAAGATTAGAACCCAAGCAGGTGTGAATCCAAAGTTATTTCCACAAGCAGTACTCACAGCCAGACACACATGTTTGGAACTACCCAAGAAGCGGAAAACCTTCAGGGGTAAGACTGGAGGTAGAGCGGAGTAATAAGAGGCAATGACTTTAATTCTGTACATGTGTGTATGTGTGTGTGTTGAATCCTGATTACCTCCAAAGTGTACCCACATTCCTCCTGTCCTCTCCTTCCTTCCCTTCCCATGCTCCCACCACTTCAGTTATGTTGATTATAGGTTACCACTTCATGGAAATGTAACCGTTAGTGTCATAAAAGATGTATAGTCGATCATTTGGATAAAAATTACTCAAGAAACAAAGTTATATTCCAGCATCTTAATTACTATCTGGGCAAAAGTCTCAAGCCACTTGGTATTTATATATACTTGTAATAGTCTTATGTATTGGATCATCTACAATCATTTAACCAAACATCTCCCAGAGTTCAAATGCTGCCTGCCCTCCTTCTCAAACGTTTCTTACATGTATATTTTCTTCTACCTCTATAGAATTTCCAAAATTTCCATTATTAAAATAATAGAAATCATGAAAAGCAAATCACCTATAATCCTACCCTAACAAATGATGTTTTCTTTTTCTTTTCCCTTCTAGTCCTCATTCATATAATTTTACATAGTAACCATGTCTTGTGTATACTTTTGTATGTGCTTTTTGACTTTGTCATGAGCCGTTTTCCAGACTGCCATGCATATTTGTGATTGTAGTGACGATGTCTGTGGAATAGTCTATAGAGTTGACATACCATTATTATTGCAACCTGCCGTTGTTTGATGTATGAAGTCTGTTTCAAAGCTAACTTTGGTAGGCTTTAAACCTATAGATCATAACTGGTTAAATAATACCCCTGACTGGAAGTGTTATACCACATCCCCTGTGATTATAGTTATTATACTGTAAAATTCCTTGTTGGGTATTACGTTGGATTTTTAAGAAATGTTTCGCATAAGTAATCTTTTTTTCTTGGGATAACATTGGTTTGTAACGTTATGTAAGTTTCAAGTGTACATCATTATATTTCGATTTTTGTATAGACTACACCATGTTCACCACCAAAAGCCTGGTTGTCATCCATCACCATACACGTGCTCCTTTACCTCTTTTGCCCTCTCGCTACCCCCTTCCCCTCTGGTAACAATCAATCTGTTCTCCATATCTATGTGTGTGTTTGGTTTTCTTCCACATGAGTGAAGTTATACAGTAATTGTCTTTCTCCGTCTGACTTATTTCACTTAACATAATACCCTCAAAGTCCATCCATGTTGTCACAAATGGTAAGATTTCATCTTTCTTATGGCTGGGTAGTATTCCATTATATATATGTACCACACCTTCTTTATCCATTCATCCATCATGGGAACTTAGGTTGCTTCCAAGTCTTGGCCATTGTGAATAATGCTGCAGTGAACATAGGGGTGTATGAATCTTCTCAAATTAGTATTTTCATGTTCTTTGGATAAATTCCCAGAAGTGGAATTGCTGGATCATATGGTATTTCTATTTTCAATTTTTTGAGGAATCTCCATAGTGTTTTCCATAGTAGCTATAGCAGTTTACATTCCCACTAGCAGCGTAGGAGGGTTCCCTTTTCTCCACATCCTCTCCAACAATTATTTCTAATCTTTTTAATAATACCCATTCTGATAGGCGTGAGGTGATATACCTCATTGTAGTTTTGATTTGCATTTCCCTAATAATTAAGGATGAGGAATATCTTTTCATGTGCCTGTTGGCCATCTGTATATCTTCTTGGAATAATATCTGTTCGGATGCTCTGTCCGTTTTTCGATCGGGTTGTTTTTTGTTGTTGTTGTTGAGTTATATGAGTTCTTTATATATTTTGGATATTAACCACTTATTGGATATATGATTTGCAAGTATCTCCTCTCAATTGGTAGGTTGTGTTTTTTTAATGTTGATGGTTTCCTTTGCTGTGCAGAAGCTTTTCAGTTTGATGTAGTCCTATTTGTTTCTTTTCTCTTGTTTCCCTTGCCTAAGGAGACATATTGACAAAGATACTGCTAAGACTGGTGTCAAAGAGTGTACTGCCTATATTTTCTTCTAGGAGTTTTACGGTTTCAGCTCTTACGTTCAAGTCTTTACTCCATTTTGAGTTAATTTTTATTTTGGTTTGTTAATTTAGTTTTTAGTTTTGGTCTACTTTCATTTTTTCACATGTGGCTGTCTAGTTTTCCTAACACCGTTTATTGAAGATACTTTCATTTCTCCATTGTAAGTTTTTGGCTCCTTTGTCAAAAATTAGCTGTCCATAGATATGTGGGTTTATTTCTGGGCTCTCAATTCTGTTTCATTGATCTGTGTGTCTGTTTTTCTGCCAGTACCATACTGTTTTGATTACTATAGCTTTGTACTATATTTCAAAATCAGAGATTGTGATGCTTGCAGCTTTGTTCTTTTTTCTCAGGATGGCTTTGGCTATTTGGGGTCTTTTGTTATTCCATATAAATTTTAGGATTCTTTGTTCTATTTCTACGAAGAATGTTATTGGGATTCTGATTGGGATTGCACTGAATCTGTAGATTGCTTTAGGTAATATGGACACTTTAACTAGGTTAATTATTCCAATCCATGAGCACAGAATATCTTTCCATTTCTTTGCCTTCTTCAATGTCTTTCTACAATATCTTAGAGCTTTCAGTGTATGAGTCTTTTTTTTTTTCTGCTTTATCTCCCCAAACCCCCCTGTACATAGTTGTATATCTTAGTTGCAGGTCCTTCTAGTTGTGGGATGTGGGACATTGCCTCAACGTGGCCTGACGAGAGGTGCCATGTCTGCGCCCAGGATCTGAACCCTGGGCCGCTGCAGCACCGCGCACAAACTTAACCACTCGGCCATGGAGCCGGCCCCTGTATGAGTCTTTTTACCTCCTTGGTTAAATTTATTCCTAGGTACTCTTTTTGTGGCAAGTGTAAACGGGATTTTATTCTTGATTTGTCTTTCTGCTAGTTCGTTGTTAGTGTCACATATATAATCTTTGACTTCCAAAACATGATATTCTCAAGAGCAATAGATTATGCATTCTATTTTAATTAGGCACTTAATTATGTGCCCCAGACATTAGACACTTAATATATGCTTATTGAATGCTGTATAGTCTATAAAATGGCATCAGGTTGCCCAGTGACTTGTAGTATGGATGACACAGATTTTCAGCATCCCTTATCTCAAATATCATTCAGCTTAAAATTCATGCACTAAGTTTGTCTCTAGTCTGAAGTTAGTCATGTTTCAGTCTTCAAGAAAGGAATGCGAATAAACTTAAGGTTATCAGGTTAACATGAAACTACATAAGGGAAAATGAACAGTAAAGGTCAAGAGAAGCCTCAGAGTGCCTCCCTAGAGGACTAAATTCTAGGCTCTGAGGATATTTTATTTTCCAATACATCATACTCCATCTTTGGGGTGCGGTGTTAAGCCTTTATTGGACCTGGTGTTTGAAAACACTGATGTGTTCTTCTGCTGTGATTTCTCGAGGCGATGACTAGGCTGTATAATATCTACTTGGCAGAGTTTCTCTCATAGGATTCTTGTGTCTCTAACTTTATTGTTGCTCTTGGAGAGTGCAGTGTTTCAGACCTGTGTGAAGTAATGCCACTCATGCAACATTACTTTGGTTTATAAGCTGGACTGAACCATTAGCATCCTTTTCCAGTGCTGGGCTTAGAGATAAATTTTTCTTGCCTTGTCAAAAAATATGAATTGAGTGCCTGGAACACTGTGTAATGATATTGCCTCCAACCAGGAGTAACTGAATTCTATAAAGGTCCCTTGAAATGAGAGTATCCAACCACTCTTGCCTCCTATTCAAGAAAACAATATATGGGGCCAGCCCAGTGGTATAGTGTTTAAGTTTGCACACTCTGCTTTGGCCTGGGGTTCATGGGTTCGGATCCAGGCATGGACCTACACATCGTTCATCAAGCCACGCTGTGGCGGCATCCGACATACAAAATAGAGGAAGATTGAACAAATTTTAGCCTAGGGCCAATCTTCCTCACCAAAAAAGAAGAAAGAAAGAAAGAGAGAGAGAGAGAGAGAGTGAGCGAGAGAGAGAGAGAGAGAAAGAAAGAAAGAGAGAGAGAAAGAAAGAAAGAAAGAAAGAAAGAAAGAAAGAAAGAAAGAAAGAAAAAGAAAGAAAGAAAGAAAGAAAAAGAAAGAAAGAAAGAAAACAATATATAACAAAAGTTGCCTGGCTCAGACACACTACTTTTTTTAAAAAAGCTGCATCTCATCAAAACTTTGATATTTTTACTATATGGTAAGATATCAAAACATGAAGCTATTAAATTTTAATTCTACTTTGGTAAAATTATCTTGGATTTCAAGGTGAAAATGGTAGAGGAGAATTTTTGTTGGAAAAATTGACATTGCTGGCATGAAGAATAGAATCCTTTACCTGGATGGGACTCGATAAGTGTTTTTAAATAATACAGATTTTTGGGTGTCCTAGAATGGTCATAGAGGCTTCAGAAGAGATGCACTTTGAGCTGAGCCTACCTTTGTAAAAGTAGAGGTAGGTGAAAAGGAGGAAAAGGACATTCCAGGCACCAGTCAGAGGTACAAGGAACAGAGCAGAGACCATCTCAAGGGGGTAGAGGGATGACTGACTCTTTAATGTGACTAATGGGGGATTAAGGGAGAAAGATGAGCTGGGGTCTAACTGTGCTGAGCCTCAATTACCAGACTAAGTTATTTAAACTTTATAGTTTTAGATAATAGGAAATACTGAACATGATGTAAATACTCTCCAGAAAAATTAATGTTTTGTTTTAAGATGGTAGTCTAAACACACAGAGAAGTTTTGCTTCCCTTCTTTCCAGATCTTCAATTCAAATAATAACCAAACTTTAGAAGAAGAAATCTATGGCAGTTCTGGAAACATGAATGGGAACCAGAAATTGACAAACTTATAGAAGATGGAAAGGGCATAGGATTATATTTCTAGTTAAAAAAGAACAAAAGGGAAAAATGGAAAAATATAAGATGAAATAATTCAGAGAATTATAATCTAGATGAAACAATTTAGAGAATAAAAGGAAACAAGAAATCCAATCACTATGCTTTTGATAGTACAAAAAAATAGCTCTTCCATTAAACTCCTCTAGCCCCTTCCCAAAAAATGAGTCATTGTGGATAAGAAGCAGTTAGGAAACATGCGTTCTTGCAAATTAAAAATGTAATTATCAAATTAAAACTCAAAAAAGGACTTACTGAATGTGGCTAAAGAGTATTCCAGAGTATAGAGCAAAAGAGGAGAAGATGGAAAATATGAGAAAAATATCAGAGGTAGGGAAGAATGATTTCGAACTTCCGACATTAAGAGGAGTCTTTAAAGGAAAAGACAAAGACATTAGAGAGAAAGAAATACAAACATAAAGACTCAGATTAAAAGAGAGCACTGAATGTTGAGTAGGATGAATTAAAAAACCTGAACCCATTTTGGTGAAATTTCAGGGTAACATATCTTAGAGCTTCTCAAGTGGAAGGCCAGAGTGCGATTACGCACAGAAGAGTGATCACCTGAACGGCATAAACTTTGATAGTCAGTGCTGGAGGCTGGGAGACAGGAGCCATGCTTTCTAAGTTCTGAGGGAAGAGATTTTGGAGCTATGGTTCTATACTCAGCCCAACCATCAATAAAATGTGAGAGCAAATAGACATTTTCTGACATGAAAAAGCATAAACTTTCTCTCTTGCCTCTCAAAAAGTAACTGAAGATATACTTCAGGAAAATATAAAAGAAAAAAAAGACAACCCAAAAACCAAAGAACTAGTGGAAGAGTCCAATTATGAGAACTATCAGGATGCCAGCAGTAATATCAAAGCAACTGGTCCAAATTAGATAGTGGGTTCCATGAAGAATGTCTTGGGGGGGAAAGTCAGATTCTATTACATATATTTAGATCTAAAGTCTGAGTTTTTTTAAATCATACCATGATGGTATGTTTCTTCTGTCAAAAAGTAGTTGATAGCTCTGGGAAAAACAAACTATATAGATGTAAGAGATATAGATACACATACGTCAAACACATATGTTAGGATTCAAGGTTAATCTTAAAATGAGGGGTGCTTTTGAACAATTAATAGCATGTGAAAAAAGAGAATCCATTTGACCTTGATGCTTTCGTCAGAATAGTCTTCTGATTGCAAGATTTAATGAAAAGCTTATATTTCTGTCTCTTTGGAAGGTAATACAACTTGATTTTTGAAGAGAATAAGAAATTACATAATTGTAAATGCCATTTACTAGATTTCAAGTTTAGAAGCAATCTATGGTAGGAAAGGGAATACTTAACTACGGTCATATTATACATATATAACATATACATATATACATATAATATTTACATATCATACATGTATAACATCATACAGTTATAGTTACATAATGTAAATATAAAGGATAAAGGACACATAATGGTAAAACCCGGCAAATTAAAAGCAGGGAAGTTTGAGAAGAAACATAATGGTGTCAATAGGTAATGTGCCTTGGAATGAGTTAAGAAATATAACTTTAAGAATGTTACTTCAAGTTGTAAAAGTAACCACTAGAATAATTTAAAATACTACCAATAATTGACAGGGGAGGTGAGAAGTAATAGAAGTATGTGGAATTTCTTTCATAGTAGAAAAATAGATACCATGTTGATAAATCAAGAATAGACTATATCTGAATTTTTAGAGATACAATTGTAACCCCTGAAGAACTAAAAACAGAAATTTTGTTCTTTTGTGTTTTTTTAAAGGACTGTGGTTAGAGATAGTAGTAAGAGATGTTTGCTTTTAATATTACACATTCTGTAGTTGTCAGATTCTTAACATGTGCATATTACATTTACACATTACAAGTAGTAAATTATTCACGTATAAAATGGATTGGAAGCAAAGGAGAGCATGGACATAAAATCTTTTGGAAGTTTTCCTTCATCTACATATCAGGTGATATGAATTTGGTGAAAACACAAACTGAAGCAATTCGATAAGAGTTGATAGGATTTGGTAGTTGGGTAGATATTTGAACAGCATGGGTTCTAAAAAGAAAAGAGGGAATAAAGCAAAGATGTGTAATATCTCAGACTCATTGAGGTAATCTAAACTGACGCTACTGACAAAAATGATACCTAGGATGATATATTTATTTTTAAATGTACTAATGTCTTGCTGTTTCTTACCTAGTAGAATTTCTTCAGGCTAGTTGAGAAGTGAAGATATAGTCATTTTATTAGGCAAAATTTGAGATATGGTCAAATATTTGTCATAATAAGAATGTGATAACCTAAATATGTTTTATTTAATCATAAATGTCAAAGATATTGCACTAAACTTCCATAAGCCACAGTAAAAATAAGTTAAACAACATCACTTTTTGGTCAAAATCTTCATATAAATGGCAAAGAATTGGTGCTTTGAGCTAATAGTGTATCCCAGCTCTATCACATATCTTTTAATGATTTGATTTGTGTCGGGGGAAACTGAGGGAAGCACCCAGGTTTTATTGCATTAGAAGCACTCACAGTTCTAGGGCTCTGAA
Organism: Equus asinus; assembly: GCF_041296235.1. Classification (NCBI taxonomy): domain Eukaryota; kingdom Metazoa; phylum Chordata; class Mammalia; order Perissodactyla; family Equidae; genus Equus; species Equus asinus. The sequence continues at coordinate 38,684,304 of NC_091796.1, read as the reverse complement.
TATTTGAGTTTTCAGTGAGCTTCTAATTCTCTCTGCTACCATGAGCTGGGATGTTAGCAACTTCCCAGTCTTCATCCTATTTACTAAAGGTTTTTAAACTGCTGACTTGAAGCTTGGGAAGAATAGAGATCTTTTCAAACCCCTTCATAAATTCTGAGCTCTCTGGGTCCCTCTTCCTTTCACTGGCACCCTGACATCATCCCTCACTCATGGAATAGCCGTTGCAATTATTTGCTGAAAGCCTTTTGACTATAAATGCCATTTTTTTCAGACTGCAGTCGAACAAACCATTTTATGCAAATAAATATTTGTATATTTCAATTCTACCAATAGCTATATAACTTGCTTTTCTTTAGCAAATGGAAACAAGAATCTTGAGATTAATAAAACTTTCTAAGATTCATGGGACAGGATCCAAAAGTTCACTTAACCTCCATTTCCCATTTTGGAGAGAATTACAATCATGCATAAAATCATGCAGAAAATTTGGCTCTCACATTTGCCTGATGTTCAAGGGGAATCAGAAAAAGATCTTTTCTGTAAATTTAGTATTTTCCTTTATACTGCAGAAAATGTTAGGGACAGCAACATCTCACATTGCATAGGACATTGTCTTTCCTGGGGTAAAATCAATATGGAAAACTCAGAGAGGACTGACAAATTCTTTTTGGTTTGGCTTGATGTTGGTTTTTTTCCTCCATGTTGAATGACTAGAGCGATAATTTTAAAGGATAGAAGTAAATGATTATTTTGCTTGGAGGAGGGGGAGTGGACAAAATAAAATAAGAAAAGTAATACAGGGGCCGGCCCAGTGGCGTAGTGGTCAAGTTCGCATGCTCCCACTTCAGTGGCCCAGGGTTTACAGGTTCAGATCCCAGGCACAGACCTAGCACCACTCGTCAAGGAACACTGTGGCAGCATCCCACATAAAATAAAAGAAGACTGGCACAGATGTCAGCTCAGCAACAGTCTTCCTCAAGCAGAAAGAGGAAGACTGGCAACAGATGTTAGCTCAGGGCCGATCTTCCTCACACACACACAAAAAGTAATAAAGATTAACTATACATTTTAGAATTGCATAATTAGGAAACAGGATTATTCTTGTCTTTTTAGTGAAATCAAGCTTCTCATCTTGATTAGCACTAGCAAAGCCATATTTCTTCTCTTGATCTGAATGTCGTATCCTTTATATAGTATTTGTACAATGCATGACATAAGCATGGATTTGCAGCTGTCTCAGAACTGCTGTGAAGTTTATTGGCTCAGCTCCACAGCACTGTGTCCAAGCTTCAGGAACTCTTCTCAAGTATTGTGAATGTGGGAGGAGGCCACTCATGATATGATTTATTTTACACAGAGTCGAGTGTTTTGCGTGCAGAATGTGAGGCTGCTGTTCAGCAAGTTGTGTCCAAATGGAAGTGACCAGCCAGAGAAATTTTTTTTAGCCTTGTCGTCCAGCCTCAGAACTTACCCTCTGCCAAACTTTGAACATTCTAACCAGCAGTAGGAAATAGCAATGCTCTGGTTCTTTACTTCTTCCAAGCGATATTGCCTAGGAACTTTTAAGCTGATATTTTAATTTGCTGAAAACAGTGATTCTGACTTTAATGATATAATCTGATTAGTCAGAGCAGTTGTGAAGATGAGAATGGTGGTGGCTGAACGTCCTGGCTCTCTCTCCTGGTCCCAGACGTCCTGGATGGACAGGGAGTCTAAGGAGAAGTACAACTCAGATATTGTTACATTTGCCTCATAATTCATTTGACTAATAGCCTCTTCCTAGCTTTCTAATGAAGCAGCTGAAGTCATTTTCAGATAGTAGCTTAGAGGTCTGGCAGTCCCACTGAACATAGCCCAATACAACCATCGAATGGAAGAATCTATTTCTACAAGAACATTTGTGAGGGATTCCAAATGGGAAAGTTTACAGGCTCTTCTCTCTGCTTATTACATATAGACGAAGTCTTTTCTTATGGTGATAGCAGGAGGCAGAACTAGGTAACCAAGTTAAATCCCACCCTTACTATAGGTGGTGGGGTATATGTTTCTAATGGTACTTAGGTTGTGAAGGGCCTTGAATGCGAAAAGTAAAACTTGCAATTTTTATCCTGAAAGTGATAGGGGACCGCTGAAGACTTTTGAAAAAGAAGGGAGGAAAGTTATCTCTATGTCTAGGCATGGGGTACTATGTCTGCAGTAGGGTGTTAGGAGCAGGAGAGGAAAGGGAGGGACCTACATGTCACCTTGTGAAATGAACAGGTGTGGTGACCGAATCAGAGAGACACGGGGAAGGACAAAGATTCTGTGGAGTCAAAACTGAGTGCTAGATCTGGGTTCAGTTCAAGCAGGAAACATGGAAAGGGAGGGAACGAATGGGGGAAGCTTTCTCGCTAAATGCACTGTGTATTGTCCAAACCAATGGTGCCAACCTAATTTCTGCTTCTGCCTCTGGTCTGCTTATTCAGTAAGTGAGAGAATGCAATGCTGACTACAGACACCACACCACATTTTTACAAGGTGCTTCTGGAAACCTGAATGGAGATCTGATTTTTTTGAGTTGCTCTCATGGCAACCCTCCCTCAGGAAAACTGGCTCAGTCAGCAGCAGAGGCCTATTTTCTGCTGATGTTTCTGTCACTACCATATGGGGTCAGGTGTGTTCTCCTCCCACTCTCCTGAAATATTTAGCAGTTCTGCAGAAAAATCAGTGTCACCCTAAACCCTTCACCTACGTCTTTCCCTCCTATTCCTGTGCCATGGTGATTCAGGAAACTCCGCGTGGTTTTGCCATCCCTCAGGCTTCCAGGTATAAAAATGGACAGGTTCCCGTTACTCACAAAATACCAAGTGGGCCTGGGGTCTTGTCAGGGACGCTCAACAAGCCCTTACCCTCAATAGTCTTCAATTAGTCATTAGTCTTGTGGCTTATAACATGAACTTTAGGTTCTGAATCATTCAAGGATCTTAAGCTTTTGATACTTGAAAATCAGACTTTTGAAGCTCATAAAATTTTCTTCAATTTATTCTGTCATGGGCTTCAAAGACTATTTTGAAACTCAATCCTTGAGCACTGATTCTTTTCTTCTCTTGGATTCCTGCTTTTACAACCCCACACTGAAGAAATGGGGAGTAAGAAGGTAGAGCGGGGTGGGTGTGGCAGAATGTATGTTCCAAAGATGGCCACCACAATAGCTCCATCCCATGTGTTTCTCTTACAGTGTGGTACTGACATTCCTCCCATTTAGAATATCAGTGGAGACAATATCCCTTCCCCTTGAATCTGAGTGGATTTTTTGGTTGCCTTGACCAGCAAAGTATGACAGAAGTTATGCTTTATAACTAAGACTAGATTTTAAAACTGCCATGCCCTTCTGCCTGCTCTTTAGGGATGACAGTGCTTTGGGATCCAGCTGCTGTGCAAGAGCCCAGTCCACGTGGAGAGTGTGTGTAGGTGTTCTATCACCAGAGCCCCAGCTGAGGTCCCAACCAAAAGGCAGCCTCAACCACCAGCTGTGAGACTGACAAAGCTGTGCCATGAAGATGACTTCAGTAGTTAGCCATCTTCTAATTACAACTGTGTGAGATCATAAGGAACAACCACCTGGCTGAGCCCAGTCAGCCTCCAGAATAATGAGAGAGAATAAAATGATCGCTGTTGTTTTAACCCACTAAGCTTTGGGGTGATTCATTATGTAGCAATGGATAACCAATGGGGTGCCGTTGTTATCTATTACTGCATAACAGACTACCCCAAAACTCATCAAGTTAAAATAACCATTTTGCTATATAGCTCATGGTTTTGTGGATCAGGAATTCAGGAATGTCTTGGCTAGGCAATTCATCTCTGATCCACACAGTGGCTCACCCTCAGCTCTGGTGGGCGGGGCTGCAGAATGCTTCACCAGTCACGTATTTGGAGACTTGGAACTCTGTAAGTTCACCTCCTCCCTCTATCACCCTCTCTCCTCCCCATGTCTCCCGTTCTGGGCCCTCTTTACATGGCTCGTACTTCCCACAGCATGGTGGTCCCAGGGTAGTTGAACTTCTTACAGGGCAGCTGGCTTCCAAGAGACTGAGGCAGAAGCTGCCAGTCACTGTAAGGTCTAGGTTAGGCGCTTGTTGGCATAATTTTTACCAAAATCTATTGCTCAGAGCTGCCATAGAGCCTGCCCAGATTCAAGAGGAGGAGAAATAGATCCACCCTCCAGAAGGGAAGAGTGTCAAAAATTATGGCCCCAGAGGACAAAGCAGGAACCTGATTGATTGTTTCCTTTTAGTTTGCAGTCCCACTTTGTTTTTGCTTTTGTTTCCTTTGCTTTTGGTGTCAAATCCAAAAAATCATCACCAAGACTGATGTCAAGGAGGTTACCACCTATTTTCCCTTCTAGGAGTTTTATGGTTTCAGGTCTTATGTTCAAGTCTTTGATCCATTTTGAGTTAATTTTCATGTAATGGTGTAAGATAGTGGTCCAGTTTCATTCTTTTGCATGTGGCTGTCCTGTTTTCCCAACACCATTTATTGAAGACTGTCCTTTCCCTATCGTATATTCTTGGCTCCCTTGTCAAAAACTAATTGACCATATATGTGTGGGTTTATTTCTGGGCTCTCTACTCTGTTCCATTGATCTGTGTGTCTGTTTTTATGCCAATACCATATTGTTTTGATTACTATAGCTTTATAAAGTACTTTGAAATCAGGAAGCATTATGCCTCCAGTTTTGTTCTTCTTTCTCAAGATTGCTTGGGCTATTCAGGGTCTTTCATGGTTCCACACAAATTTTAGGATTGTTTGTTTTCTATGAAAAATGCCATTGGAATTTTGATAGGGATTGCATTGCATCTATAGGTAATAGCTTTGGGTGATATGGAGATTTTAACAATATTAATTCTTCCAATCCATGTACATGGAATATCTTTCCATTTATTTGTGTCTTCTCCAATTTCCTTCATCAATGTCTTATAATTTTCAGTGTACAGACCTTTCACTTCCTTGGTTAAATTTATTCCTAGGTATTTTATTCTTTTTGATGCAATTGTAAATGGGATTACTTTCTTAATTTCTCTTTCTGATAGTTATTAGTGTAGAAACACAACAAATTTTTGTGTATTGCTTTTGTATCCTGTAACTTTACTGAATTCATTTATTAGTGCCAACAGTTTTTTGGTGGAGTTTTTGGGGTTTTCTATATATAATATGTCATCTGCTAATAGTGACAGTTTAACTTCTTCCCTTCAGATTTAGATGCCTTTTATTTCTTTTTCCTGCCTAACAATTTATACTATATTTTCTTAATTCTAAAGTGCTACCATCAATAAGGAGGATACCACCTCCCTCTGCTTCCAAACACACACACACATGCGCGCGCGCGCACGCACTCACACATTGCAGCTCTAATTTTTAAAAATCCTAGAAAAATATTCTAAATGGCCTGGCTTGGGTCACTTGCCTAACTCTGAACCAATCCTTAGGACCAGGAGGATGGAATATTATAATTGGCAAGTTCTACTAGAATTACAAGGTTTGAAGGAATAGTTCCCAGAAGAAGGAGGGGAAGGCAAAAATAATAATTCACTAGACGTGCTCTTTGCACTGCATGCCATTACTTCCCATTTGTAATGATCCCATTGCATCCTTGAAGGCTGATAAGATCCTCCCTGAAGAGTATGGAAATGGGGGCTTGGGGAAGGATATGAAAGGCAGGCTGTGTAGGGGAGTTAATCCCAAGGATTGATTCTAGCTCTATCAGCTAACTATTAACTCACTGTGGCTCCCTATGATGTTAAGACTAAGATCCCTTTGAATTTCCTAGGGGTCTGATTCCTTCATACAGAAATTAAATGGAAGCTACTTGAAGGTGACCCTTTGTTTTTGTGTGCTGTACTCTGTAGATGGACCCCTCATGTTTCATGTTCTGTAGGTGTTCAGTGAATGCGAATTGAGGACCTAAAGATACTTGGCATTATAAGCTCTCGGGTAAATAAAATATAAGCTCTAATTAAAACATTGCTGATGGAAACTTAGTCTTACTTCATGATTTCCAGTTGCATTCTTTTTTTCTTTTTTAATGAAGTAAGCTTCTTTAATTTTCTTTTTAAAAATGTTATTTGGATGAGGTCAGAAATTGGGATTTCTCATCCATTACTCACACTGCTTCCCAGCTGCTGGCCTCATGTTCCCTTGACATGCTGAAGAGGAGCCATGTGTGAGCCGTAGCTCTGTAGCCATGCTCGCCAGACTCCACACAAGCCCCAGGATCAGAAAGCCCCTCCCTCCCCATGTCTCTGGTTGCCATTGGTGGCCTGGGTACTAAGTGGATCTGAAACTCTGGAGGCCACTGGTACCTGTTATGACTACTGTTCCCCCAACCATGCCCTTGGCTTTGTATTTATATTAAAGAGTCTCTTCTCACTTTGGACTTTTTAATATCAAAATCAGAAATAAATCCCAATGGGTTAGTTGACTTTTAGGAGCCCTGAGGAAACTGTTTCTTGAAACCTTCTGAGTCTTCTGGGAAATTATTTATTTGTTCATGATACCTAGAGTTTCTTCATCTCCCTTGTCACCCAATTGAGCCCAAGATGCCTTTTGTCCCTTTTCAGTTGTCCTACCCAGTCAGCTCAACAAGTTGTGTTTTACTTAAACGTGGAAATAGGGGAAGGAAATAAAGGGATTTCATAAACTTGGGCATGGACACATTTCAGTGAGAGCGTTCAAATAGGCAAGTCTATAGCTGGATGGTTGAACTATCACAGTCTTGGCATAGTGAAAATGAAAGCAGAATTTAACTTTGAAAACACATACCAAAAAAATGCCTGCGGTCTCCTCTCTCCTCCAGAAGATAGCAAAGAAATGGACATTACTAGTTAAGGTTTACTCAGAAAAAAGAAGTTAATCACTATAAACAAAGATAAGAAAATTATTTTCCTCTCTCAATCACATATACTGCTAACCCCAAGTCCTGGTATCTCTTCCTCCCTCCCTCCCCCTCCCTTTTCCTTGACTGTAATTTACAACTCCCGTAGTCCTCTTCCTCCAGTCCCTCACCACCAGGGATCCTGCTGTCCTGTATAGTCTCCAGCCCTAACTCATTCTCTCTGCCTCCAGCCTCCTCCTGGCTTTACCTCCTTGCTGCCTAGGTAAATTGCCTTCCAGAATCTATGTTCTCTTGCCTCTGTGTCCTTCTGCCATCTCATCCCTGCTACTCCCCAACCCTAAATTCTGTATTCTCGTGCCCAGGTTTTATCAGACCCTAGTGGAAGGCAGGCTGAGTTAGTGAGTAAGAATGACGGCTTTTGACACCTGGCATGTGTGTTCATGCCCAGCTTTGCCACTTCCTGGCTAGTGATCAGGCTAAGTGATTTAACTCGTTAACCCCTCTGACAAATAGGATTTAAAAATCACCCCTTCCTCATAAGTTTCTGTGAGGATTAAAATACCTATTCAATTAAAGCGTAGCACTTGGCCCATAAAAAGTACTCAGACGTTAGATGTTGCTATAGCTATTAATGTCATTGTTAAAGAAAATTTCACGTCTGTACCAACAGACACTACTACAAATTAATGGTTTCTAACCGTGGTTCCACGCCCAAGTCTTTACCATGGCCATTCAAAGTCCTGTCCATGCTGGTCCCTCAGCGATCTATCTGATCTCATATCCAACTCTCGTACTCCACAACACGCCCGCTCATATACTCTAGTGTAAGTTCCATGAAAGCTGGGAATTTTGTCGTTTGTTAATTTCTGCATCCCCAATGCCTAGAATTGTTCCTAGCACATAGTAGGTGCTCAGATTTTTGTTGAACGCATGATTGGCCCTAATACAAGCCTTGGGGAAGCTTTTCCTATTTTCCCCAGGCATGATTACTTTAGTCCCTGTATTCCTGTGATACTTAATACATTCTTCAATTATAACATTTATCACATTGTATTTTTATGGAAAACATATTTAAAGCTCTTAAATTTAACCAGATGGTGTAATTCAAAAGCAAATTTTTATTGAATAGACTGAAACCTCACATTGCACAGATTTGATTGAATGATTACAGAAATCACAATGCACTGCAAGTGTTTTTAAATTGCATTCCCATCATGTTTTATGAGTTATTCCACAAAATTAAGTCCAACCTTGAGGAAATTCAAGAAAAAGAAAATTAGAACATTCCAACACACAGAGAAATCTTATCTTCGGCAATTGTGTGTTCAGTGCTTTGACATTAAGGAAACCTTGCTATTTTACTTGCAAATAGGCAGGAGGCTTACAAAATTCTGCCTTGTGAATATACCAGCATAACTATAAATGTGGTCGATAAATAATCTGCAAAGACAACGAATCTCAGAAGTCAGTCCTGGAGGAGAACACCTGTTTAGACTGGCTTTGAAAAGGGCTGTCCTCATCTGGGGGAAAACATGCACCAATTTTTCTTAAATAAAATGATATTACTAAAAGCCAGGAGGCATACACATATCATAAAATTCTCATCAGATCTAAGGAAGAACTAATAAAATCTTCTATGACTCCAGGTTAGAGTGTGAGCAAGGATCATTCTCAAATACATTTCTATGCCACCAATGTGATTACAGGGCCAGCGCCACTGGCTGGCCGGCCAATGGCATATTTATTCACTGCTATCATTTTGAGTGTGGAGCATATTTTAATCCATTGATTGATAACATGTCCCTGCCATTCCCCACTTGAAAATATCCTAGGACATACACACGGGAGAAATTACTTGTCCCAGGGCAGCAATGGTGACTGCTAAGTGGAATCTTCTGTCTGCATTCAGAGGTGATAACAATCTAAGGAAGCCTCCACTGAAGGTGCTGTGACAGCTGTGAATGCCTTTGACAGCAGCGATTATCAGCTTCAGTGAACACACTCTAACATGGAAAAGGCATTTGTGATGAGTAGGTGCTTGTGGGATGAAATCAGGATCAACCTCCATTCCTGGCTAATGATTTCATATCTTCTCTGCTATTGTATTTTGCATGTCTCAAACCCAAGGCAATGCAAAATCCCTATTCTAGATGAACCTCATGTATTGGAGAAGGAGAGAGACAATGACTTCTGCCAATAAGCAATTATCAGTGCTTGCTGGCCTAAGTCTCAAGAGAAACGGGATTGTGCTATAACCTAGGAACTCTGAAAATTAAGATCTGGGTTGGAGCCCAGTTCTGTCTTCCTTGATTGAACTGCGTGCTGGGACTGCTGCTTGTTTCCTTTTTTGCTTTTTGCTCTCATGGCTCTGTGTCCTCTGGGTCCGCCTTAGAAATCCTGCTTTCCAAACATGCATTTTATATATTTGAACTTTTTTTTTCTTTGGCGGGGATAGGTCTTGACCCCACTAGAATGGGGCTCAGAGGTAGGATCAGTTCATGTGGTGCCTAGCAGGTGCTCATTAACATATTGCCCCCCTCCAATATTGCTGGGAACTTTTTACTGCAAATACTTGTTGATTCTGGTTGGCTGCTGATACTATATATATATGACCCTCGATTTAATATCTCCTCTTTCCTTCAATATCTTTGTTAAGTCAGAATATTAGTGATTTTGCAAAGAATTGCAGCTTTCTCTACTTATTGAAGATTTCCTTATTTTCTCCAGTAATCATCGATGGGGCTAATCTGAAATCCAACCTCTTAAAAAATATCTTGGAGAGCATCTTATCAAACCTGGTAAACACTCCTCTGCCCTTATCTGATTCAAACTTTCCGTGACGTTTGGTCCTAGAGACTTCTCCCTCCTCTCTGATACCTGTTTCTCCCCTGGGCCTGGTGAGAGCACTCCCTCTGGTGATTTGCCCCATCAGGAAAAATCTTTCACAGTCTCTTTTTTGCAGGCTTCTCTTTTATCACTCAGCTTTTCAAAAGTTCCATCCCAGGCCTTCTCTTTCTCCCTGAGTGAGAACATCAACACCCACAGCTTCAGTTATCACCTGGAAATATTTTCCTCCAAATCTTATATGTCTCTGAGTCAAACATATACGTTCAAAGACCACATATTCCTTTATTCAACAAATACTTAATGAATACCCACTATGTGTGAAGCCCAGGGACCACTCATTGTCACCACTAGGATGTCCTATGGGTAACTCCTCTATATCCAAAACACATTGAGAACATTTCTTCCAGAAGAGCAATTCATTCTGTATTTCCTAGCTTGATAAATGATACCATTATCCACTTGGTCACCCAAGCCATAAACTTGGGATTCATTTGAAACGTCTCTTTCTCCTTTACTACCGATACTTAACCCCCATCAGCATCCGTGCTCACATCCCGTTAGTCAGCAAATCCTATGGTTACACCCTCTGAATATCTCCAATCTGTGCTTTCTTTTACAACCCCTTGGTTTCTGTCTTAGTTTAGGCTTTCATCACTGATTCATTCGAATCTTCTCCGGTATATCCTCTGTACTACTGCCAGCATCAGACCTTCTTGATCTGCAAATTTCACCATTAATTTCCCTCCCTAAAGCACTTCCTGGTTCCAAAACACCTTCAGAATTAAGGTCGACCTCCTTAGCTTGGCCATAGTGCCTTTCTGCCCCTGGTCCTTGCCCTATCTCCTGCCATTGTGTACTCTGTTCTCAGTCCATACTAAACAACTTGCTGTCTCCCAGAGGCATCACAGTCTTTCCTACCTCTGAACCTAAGTGTATCTGCTTGAAAAGCCCTTTATCTTGTCTCTCTACTACCATTCCCCTTTTAAATGACAAGACAGCCTAATAGATGAGCATGTGAACTTTTGAGGCAAGAAAACCCAAAAGCCAATCATAGACAAGTTGCTTTTCTTCTTTGAGCTTCAATTTTGTCATTAGGGTTGTTGTGAAAATCAGATCAGGTATTTGTTGAGTAAATGAATTTATTACATATTCATCTAGTGTCTACTACCTGCCAGGCCCTATTCTAGGAACTGCAGATATAGCAGCGTACAAACAGGTGAAGCCTCTGCCCTAAGAGATCTTATATTCTGTGTGGCACATAGGAAATGAAGAAAAAAGGGCATAATTATTACTCATCCAAGGCTTAGGTAATAGCTCCTTGGGGCAACTTATCAGACCTACTTCCTAATTTTCATGTGAATTAGGTGCTCATCTTCTATGGTCCCATATCACCCTATGTGGTACCATTATTACAGCATTATGTTGTACCAAAATTGCTGGTATTTTTATCTTGCTCACCCACAACCCTATAAGTTCCTTGAGGACAGAGCCTGGGACCTTTCTTCTTGTTTATCAGCTGCCAGTACACAAGAAGTCCAGTTATAAGTGTCCAGAGAATGAATAAACATTTTAGGATACACCTAACATGTTGCTTAAGAATAACATCCACCACTAGAGAGCATTTGCTATCTGTCAGACCCTGAGTAACTGTTAACTGCTTTAAGTATATTATATAATTTAATCTTCACAGCAACACTATGAAACCTGTATTATTACACCTACTTCACAGATGAGGACACTAAATCTTAGAGATGCAAAGCCACTTGCTAGAGTCACACAGCCAGCAGGTGGTGAAACCTAGCTGACGACCCAGGTCTGCCTGACTCCAGAGCCCCAATTTTAAGCATGATACTTCTCCATGGGGCAGCTGGCGATGCCTATACTTTATTTTAGATATACCTGCATACATAAGACAAAACCTTAATCCACAGTCGGAGGTACTTGAACATTTTAGCTTAGTTTTTTTTTCTAAATGAGCTATGTAATTCTCCTCACCCTGCTGAGGGGTGGGGAGAACAAAGGGTTTTCAACTTGCCAGTTCACAGTATTACAGCCTCTTCCAGTTTAGACTTTGAATAACATCTCTTGGGTGAATATTCGGTCTTTAGATGTCCATCCTTCTCCCCAGCCTCTCTGCCTAACCATACCAGGCCACCGATTTTAGTCTTCACTTCATGGGGCTGCATCTTGTTTGGGGAGGGAGGTGTCAGGGAAACAATCTTTAAGGCGGTCTTTTCCCAGAGTCTCAAATGGGAAACAAGACAAAAGAAAGCCCCTTCTGAGAACAAAGACAAAGCCTCTCTAACGTCTCCCTTTGGGGACCTGGAGATGGGAGATCCTGCCTTTTCCTACGTTCATCCCCTTCTTTCTACACCCAGTTGGGTTTGGAAAGGGTAGACTCTCCCCTCCCTCTTCCTGCCTTTTCTGCACTTTCTCTATATCCTAGCATCCGCCTTCCCCAAGTGGAATTTGCCCGCCCCTTCTCTCTAGGGCTAAACTGGAGAATGGCTGCCGGGTAACCTGATTTATGGGGAGAGGAATGAAAACACATCTGTTTAATATTTTCAGATTATTACCCCTGTTACCCCAGCATCTCGGAGGGTAATCACAGGTCTCTGGAGCTCTCTGGGTCCCTTTATAGTAATGTGGTTCAGAGCGGTCCGTAAGGTAGATTTACAAGGGCCCTTAGATACCTCCCTCACCTGGCTCACTACCCCGCCCCTTTTAGCCCATCAACCCAAATTCTTGGCCATCGTCCTCTCCTTTATGAGCAGGCTCAAAACAGTAGGAATATTTTCTCCACAAAATTAGTTGGTATAGCCAATGAGCTACACATTCAAATTCTGACAAATTTAGTCCCCACGATAACACCAATTATGTTTAAGATATGACTTAAACATGGGATCACGGAAAAGTAAGATGAAGAATCCAAAATGAGAGGGTGTACTCTGAAAACATTAAATATTTGATTTGTAGACTGTGGCTTTCAACTTCAGACTGTCCCCAAAGAAAGCGGAAGCTTTCGTGAAACAGAACGAATCAGTAAGGAAACTGACGACCGTGGGTCCAGTAACAGAAATAGAAAGAGGAAACATGGATCTTTGTAGCAATGACTACACTCTCAAACCCTTTTAGCTCATTGTGCAATGGGAGGCTTGGTGTGTCTCAGATATATTTATCTGTGTACCTTGTCAGTCTTAGGTCAGAGCTGGATCCTTATTGTATGAGAAAAAGCCTCATGTAAGCTAAGATATAGATGACGGAATCAATTTGTACACTGTGAATTCACTGGAGAAACAGAAAATAAAATTATAGCCCAAAAGGAGAGTATAAAATAGGAAAAAAAGAAAAAAGCCCCGTCGTTTGAGATTATCATTACCATCTGGGTTGTAAACCATTTGATTCTAATTCTAGAAGCTTGATGCCAGAAATAACTTCTTACTAGGGAGATATGCTGGCAAATTGTCAGGAATGACAAAGTTTTTACTTGTTTTTAATATCTGTATCACAAAATGATACAGCTGATAAACCACACAGTGATGTGTAGGGGTGGGCCATAGCCTCATACTTTGTGCTACATATATTTATGCTGTGTTTTTTATGCCCCAATTCTTCTTTCCTTCCCACCACCCCACAAAAGGTCAGAGCCTACTTTTAATAAGCAGAGAATCCTTCAAACTCTCTTCTCTCTGGAGGAAAGCACTGGACACATCTGGGGTCTGTTCAGAGTTTATAATCTAATCCATAGACTTTGCCCAGTACTAGCAATTCTGTTAACAGCTGTCTTTTCACAGTGGTCATGTTGAGAGCATACATAAAATACTTGATTCTTACCTTGATCTATAATATTTATTAGGCTTACATTAAATATAGATCACTATGCAATCACATTGTCATTTTGAAGTTCCAGTTCACCACTTCATGCTGTGTGATCCTGAGCAAGTTACGTAATCTTGCTAGTTTACTCATCTTTAAAACAGGGATAATAATAACAGTACCTGTCTCATAGCCAATGTATTTGACAACTGCATTGCCATGATATAGAACAAATAGAACGTTGAGAGCTTCCAAATACTAAATTGGGTGTTTGCTTGTTTATTTCAAACGAAAATAAAATAAATGGCAAAGAGTCAATTATCTGTATCAGGATATAAGAATTTGAATTGGGAGGTCCTGGGGAACCATGATGTTCTAAAATGGTGGTTATCTTTTTAAAAAACCCTCTTTGGGGATTCTTTTGTGCAATAAATCTCTTAATTTGCAATCTTTAATCTTGACATTATTAAAGTAAAGGCTACATTGATTGGAAGGAAATACAGCTTCCTCTTAGGTTTTCAGGTTTGGGGCTCCTTTTGGGGACGAGATTGGTGCTGTTTGGAGACTGGGGAAGAAAGCTGGAAACTGTTAACCCTTTCGCCTAATACATTTTCTAGGAGCAGGCCACCAGGACTTTTTATATTTTTCAGAAACCGGACCGAGTTTAATTTTAATGGCCTAAGAACTTGGTATTGAAGGAGTTAAAGGGTCTCTCACACCCCTCTGCCTGAATCGTTCTTTTGTGTACACAGCTGCAGTTGGAGCACGGGTCGGAAAGGAAATGGTTAGAGGAAGAGCTGGTTTTCAGACCAGGCGAGGCTGCGAGGGGGGCTGGGGGTGGCCTGGGGTTTTACATGCCAGATGTAGGCCTGTCCGGGTGCCTGCCTGGAGCTGCTGGCGTGGTCATGCCGCGGCCCTGTGCGGATTGAGGCGAGGTGATGAGTTAGCGGGTTGCTATGGTGACGGGCCGGCCACGTGACCCGGGTGCTGCTGCCGGCGCTTTGACGTCAGCAGCCGGGAGGGCGGGACGCAGGAGGGCGGGGCGGGAGCCGGAGCGGGGAGAAGCGAGCGAGCGAGCGAGCAGGCGGCAGGCGCGGTCTGCGCGAGGAGCGGGCGAGCGGGAAGACGAGACGCAGCCACCTTCCTCCCCAGCCAGCCCTCAGTGGTTTGTTCCCTTCCTCGGGAGTGCGCCAATGCCTGGTCCGACCCAAACCCTGTCCCCAAATGGCGAGAACAACAACGACATCATCCAGGATAACGGGACCATCATTCCTTTCCGGAAGCACACAGTGCGCGGGGAGCGTTCCTACAGGTAATGGGGCTGGCACCGGGAGCGGCGCCGGGCGGGGGACCGCGGCGGGGGCGCGCGGAAATCCGCCCGTTATATAATGGAGCAGACGCTGCCCCCGGAGCGGTGCAGACGTGCGTTTGTGATTATTTGCTATCTATTTCCATGTGTCACGTTGGGTATGCATTGAGGCTTCACCACTGCAGATGGAAAGCGTTTTGTGAATAGGTTTGCTGCCTGCCAGGGGTCTCCCTCCATCTCTTTCCTTCCACATTTATAAAAAGGCAGGCGATTTTTCCCCCTCTCCAAAGGGAGACAGGCTGTAGCGCTTCCTTTCCTCCTTCCCTTTTAGATTTTAAAGGAACCATTAGGTAGGTTGTGCCTAAAGGCAGGGAACAGGAGGATGGCGAGAAAAATGTTTGCGCTTGCCCTGGTGTGTGTGCAGGAAAGATGGAATCCTCTAGATTAAGCTGCAGTCTGTGATGTTAAACCGCCAGATTGATGGAGCTTTGTAAGAATTCTGCTCGCTGATTGGTGCAAGGATTGACAGCAGAGGTCATGGTGTCAGACATTCACCAAAATTTTCTCCATGGAACCCAAGGATTATTAGAAAGAGACTGGACTGCAAGGGACCTGAAAAAAAACTGGGCGTCGTTTTGCGTTTTCTTAGGAGTTTGTGGCCTCCGCATGGGTGGGGGAGCCCGCCCGCCCTTATTTACAGTAAGAAGGTAATTCTTGGTATTTTGCTGAGGTCTCTTTGAGGATGGGATTGATCTTGGTCATTGTATTGTGAACCTTTTGATTAATGAGTTGGCCTGTACGGTTGGCATCATTTTTACATTAGCATATCTGGCAATATGTTCTCGGAGATAAGCTCATTAAAATTGTTTGCATTGTTTGATAAGGATAACAATGTAATGGAGAATGCATCTAGAGTCTATTAATGAAGCTCAGGGCCAGACTTGAAGGGAGACTGATAGCTTCACTCATATTTCCTCTGAAGTTCTTTTGTACTGGGGTAGTTATTTTTAAATATTACCTTGATAACCACCAACAATGCTTTTGCTTTGAGGCAGACCGCACATACCTCTAAAGCGCATCCTCTCAGCTAGTGAGCAACAGGAAATCACTTTTTTTGTTTTTTAGGACTTCATCTAAACATTTAGATGGTGTTATGGGTAGAATATTCTGTGTGTAAAAATATTGCATATTATAAAATAGGACCAAAAGTACCCCACTTCCTCTCTCTGATCAAAAAAACACGCTATTTACTGACTCAAAAAAAAAATTATAAGCAACCTTTGCCCTGTCATCTCTGGCAGTAATATAAATACTTGGAGTTAATTTTGGCTGTGCCCATGAGGTCACCAAAATCTCATGCCTTATGGTTCCAACTAATATGTTGACATGGCATCCTTGTGATTCCAAGTGCTTCTTATTCTCTTAATATAAACCGAAATTGGCCCACAACTTCTGGGACTCTCTTTTTAGAGACCCCTGTGATTGGAAAGTTGGGCCCCTTCTCTCCCTTACTCCTCCCCCTTTCTCTGTGAACATTCCAAAGCCTAAGGTAGAATTATCAAAACAAAAATCCTGAGTTGTTTTTAAACCTCTCTTATTTAAACTGTTCTTATAGGTATAAGTGTGAAGCCCTCATTTCCTAAATGATTTATTCCCTGCCAGGTAGGTAGCAGTTCTTTTAAGAAAGAGTTCAAATTTTACTATGGGCCAAAGGAAGTTGCCTTGTTGGGTTTTATTACTCATATGAACTAACTTGAAATAGCAATGGAAAATCACTCGGCAGAAAGGTTGAATGCTACCTTTTGGTAATAAGTTACTGCTTTAAAATAAAAGTTTATTTACCTTTTTAATTCAAGTTATTTCCATTTGCTGGATTATTTTCATTTTGCTTTCTGAGTCCCTAAAATGGTACCTGAGAATATGTAAAAAACAAAACTGAATTTGAATGAAGATCTGACTGGACAAATTCTTAAGACCCTAAGAGCATCATTGCATTTGTATTTTATATAATAGGATTACTGGACTTTGTAGTGACAGATGTCATAGGTTAAATGAAGAAGGAAGCCTCCCGAATTGCATTTGTATTGTATTATACAAAGGGTGCACAGGCAGACGGGCGCACTCGATGTTTCCCTTGGTCTGCTTTTCTTTCAGAGTGGATGACCAATGTCGTATAACTACCGTTGATTTTTTTGGAGGGGCATAGGGGAAGGAAAAATGTGACACGTTTTTCTGTCCAGGAAGTGTTCCATAATTATTTTGGCATCCTGAGGCTGGAATAATATTGTCATTTAATTGCTGAGGAAACTTGGAAGGCATTGAAAGTCAGAGTAGAGATTTAACCAAATAAAAATTTTACTTTGGCTGTAGGTTCTATATAGCCCTGAACAACGAGGTGTGCCTGAGAGTTCTCTAGGGTCCCACGGAGGGCCTTGCTAAGGCCAGCGCGCTGGAACCATCAGAGGGAACTCTCTTCCTGCTTCCTTTACTGACTTCTAGGTAGGCCCCCAGCAGGTCCTTCATCTTCGGCTTTATTTTCTACATTTGCTTATTATATATAAGGATATCCCATTGCATTCTTAGAGTTTTTGTGACGTTATCTTCAGACGTTCAAAACAAAGAATTTCTTAAAAGAGCTTTGTAAATATAAGAATGGTGTTATTACTGCAAAGAGTCTCTTTAAAGAGCTCGAGGACAAGAACACCGTCACCTGGCTGGTAGCACAGGTGAGTGCAGGAGACGAGACCTGGAGAACAAGACAGGGCTCTCTAGCACTGACAGTGGGCAGGCAGTCACTCTTGCCAGCAGGAGAGATTATTGTCACAACATTTGCACCAGATTGTTTATAAATAAGGGTCAGATATGGTTCATGACTCAGATATCCTAACCCAGGTATCTCTTGGTGTAAACAGAACCCATTTTCACAGCATGGACTAGAGTGAGAGGTAAATCATTATTGAAACCAACGTGCACTGTGATTAGAAGAGCAAGTTTCCTTTAGGAAATTACCCCTGCATTAGTAATTTCAGCTGAAAAGAGCAAGTGCAAAATAATGGCTCTGCAGAGCCCTGTGGATGTGTTTCCATGCCTCATGTCCACCACTGTGTGATTGCCTTCTCGGCCCTAGCTTCCTCGTTGCATTTATGAGCACTAGAAATCCATATATTTTAAGAGCTGCTTAAAAATAAATGTAGTGTGGGCCGTGTGAGGTGACACTGTTTAATTCACAGAGCGAACGAGTCGTGCTCTGGTCTCCCTGGAGAGGCTACTCCCTATAGCTCTGTTTCTTGCAGATGCTAGTGGGAAATGAGATTTATTAACTGGCCCTCTGCCCACCCCATCTTTGTTTGCATACTCTAGGCTTTTAAGAATGAATGTATAAGTCCAGAGGACTATTTCCACATGAGTGTTTGAACATGCAACTACAGTAGCATATGTTTCCGAATACTTTAAAAAAATTACTTGGCCCCAGGAAATGGACTGCAGAGAAAGGCAAAACGAAAACTTAAGCCTAAAACATTGACTCTGACATCCAACTTCGCCAATTTTGAAAAACGAACTCTTGTTAGGGAAAACAGAATATATCGTGTGTGTGTATAAAAGATAGAGTTGTGAAAGTGTGTTCCATTTAATAGAAGTTATTGTAACATGGCTCACTTAAAGCAGAACGTAGATTTCAGATCGTATTCCCCAAAACAGTGGCTGCAGACAGCAAAAGTCTAGCTTTATGTGTCTGCATTGTGTGTGTATTAGTGTCATCGGGGTTTGCCACTATCATAGGTTTTTGAAAATAGTGATTTTTGCCCTTAATATTTTTCTTAGTACTTCTAGAAATCGAGGGATCACTTGATGCTTTGATTATTAAATGCTCAATTTTGAACTTCTTTTCAGAGTCCTTTGTCAGAGCTTCCGTTAAAGGGATGGTCTTCCGGGTGCCCTTGGTGAGAGGCTCACCCCTGCTCAGCAGTGGTTGTCACTGGTCTTGTCTGTTCACAGGGCATTGTCTCAGCACAACAGGGGTTTGAGATGGTCCTCTGAATTTAGGAGGTTGATTTCCATATGCAGTATCTTTTCTGTATTTACAGGGACCTCTTGAAGCTGCAGTAAATAATCCGTTAGATTATTGGAGGGGGAGATACTGGGACTAATCTAAATATTCCATTTGGTTTGGAGAATTAATTTGACAAATACTTGAGAGTATAAATCTGGCCAGGCTGCCTGCTAGATGTCCCTTCAAGGACCTTGAGTTCTAGCAAAGTTAGAGGTGTGAGCCGCTCATTTTGTAACAGATTTACCTTGTTGTGAATATTTGGCTTGATCTGATATCCAAAGTGGTTTGCATTTCCTGGGCCTACAGTGACTTAAAGTAGAAAAAGATACCCTCAAGGCCAGTATGCTGTAGGAAGCTAAAAGACAGTGTAGGAGACCAAACATTTTGGTGAGAAGAGTGTAGGCTTTAGAATCAGAATTTTCATTGGCTGGCAAGGTGCATGTTGTGCATGGTGGAAAATAAGACAGGAGCATTGAAAGGCAGGCAGGGTGGTCAGAACTTGACAATGGAAAGCCATTGAAATCTCAGTACATTGAAAAACAGCATAATGAAAACAGAGTGCATGTTGGCATTGATCTCCTGTTTTGAAATGAGAGTCGAACGGAAAACGGAGTCCTCCAGTACCCCAGCCTGCAGGATCCAGAAGTACTAGAGGATAATTCGCCATGAGACAGAGAAGTCTTCAGCCCTGATGTAGGGCTCCAGACAAGGTAGACAGATGTTCCCTGGCTCAAGGCATCTTTCCCTGGGTGGAAGCAATCAACGCAGCTTCATCCCATAATAGGACTGGTACTTAGGTCAGATGCCCACTTCATAGTTAGCAGTCTAACTTCAAGGGGTGGCTAGTGTATAGCACTTACACTTTTCTGATCCTTCCAAACTCAGATGCAGTGTGTCTGGTACTTCATTGTTAAGGATCCTCCTGAATCGTTTAATGCCGTAAAACATACAGACATGACTCCGATGGGACTGCTCAGAACCCTCCATATGGCTCCAGTACCAGTTCCTCCTGTAGCTGGAAGGTGATCACCTTGATGGCAGGCTATGGAGTGGACTGAGAGTTTAACCAACATTGTGTGGATTTTGTTTACTTTTGAATTTTGTCAATTTTATTTTAAAGGAAAAATTGATTTTTTCCTCTCCTGTGAAATGCATCTTTCCCCCCTACAATGAAATATGTTAGCATATATATGTTAGAATAGTTTCATTCTTCCTGACTTTAGGCTGTCTTTCAGCTATCAGCCCCTGTAATGCTAAACTGGATATGTCGTATTCAACTAATATCTTAAGCACTATTCCAGCAGCTCTTTTATAACGCTCTACACACATCCCATTGGTATCAGACGAACTTTGTTTTTTAGCTCATTTTAAAATTCTGATTGTTTATCTTGGTGTTTTTGGCCCTTGGTATTTATATTATGTTGAGAGAATTCTTTCAAAATGGAAAGTTCATATAGGCAGAAACTAAAATTATATGACTTTCACCTTATAGCATGAATCAAGGAAATTTCTCCTAAATATGTTTTTGCTAAATGCATCCCCAAAGGTGATCGTTTAATCTTAATGAAAGTAAATCACTAGTGAGGTAAAGATTAAACAAGAGCTTTATAGGCCACCAAGAAATAATTTCTTAGTATGTTACTTTAAAAAAATACTTGTGCACTTTCAGTGTCAAATCTCCCCAGGCTAATTGGGATTTTCATACTTGAACCAGGACAAACTTTCTTGCTTAACGCATTATTTCTTTTTTTTGAAAGGGGCAGAAGGTGCTGATATATACATAGGAGAGCCAAGCTGATGGCTGCTTTTAGTGATGGTGTCCTTTCGTGTAGTTTATCTAGTAAAGAAAATACAGCTAGAGTTCAGTCTTCCTGTTATTTCTAGGCCTCGTTTGGTTCGGGCAGGTAAAATGTGCCAAAAGAATTTGATTTTGGCCATGACTTGGAATGAGGGGGAATGGGGCAAGAGATTCGAGAGGGAAGAGTACATGTTAAGCGTTTATAGTGTGTGTTGGTGGAGTCTCTTGGTGGAAGCTTGTGATCCTGGGTACAGAATTGGTCCTGAAGTTTATGACCAGCGTTTGTTGTTACATAATCCTAAAATGGCAGTCCCCTTTGTGTGAGGTGCACCTTAAATTTCTGTGATCCTGTTTTGTTTTTCCAGAAGCAGTGTTTGTTTTTAAGTTTTGTTTTAAAGACATTAATTCTTTGTTCTTTATTTAGCATCAGCCTACCCTGGCAAAGCCCCGAGAGGTAATTTGTCAAAAATGCTGGAGGCATTGACATCTCAGGGAGGCGTTCTTGTGTTCATAGTCTTACTTTGATTATAAACAGTAGTGTCCCTTCGTTTGACAGCCCTCCCTGAGTCCCTGCAAGGTTTTCATTTGGTGCTCAGCAGATTGGGAAAAAGAGAAGCTACTAAAGCGGACTCCTCTCCCCAACCCCGGTCTGCTTCCTTTTTGTCATTTTGGAATGCCAAAACGTGTTTTCAGATTGAGGTTGCTAATAAGATAATTTTTTTAAAATTCCTACTCTTTAAGTAATTACACAATTATTGTTACATTAAAATTTAAGCCATGGGGCTGGTGCAGTGACCTAGTGGTTAAGTTTGCGTGCTCCGCTTCAGCGGCCTGAGGTTCACAGGTTCGGATCCTGGATGTGGACCTAGCGCTGCTCATCAAGTCACACTATGGTGGCATCCCACATAAAATAGAGGATGATCAGCACAGATGTTAGCTCAGCGACAGTCTTCCTCACACACACACGCACACGCACACACACACAAATTTATGCCAAAATTCTGGCAGTCTGTTAAGAATTTTTCAGCAGACTTACTGAGTTTCTTCTATATGCCAAACTCCATGCTGGGCCCTTGGAATACAAAGATTAATAATCTTCGTATTAATTAATAAGCCCCTCCTTGAAAAGCCTCTAGTATGATGAGGGACAACAGGCAGGTGGCACTGCTTGGTGGGAGGAGTCTGAAGTGGCCAGTTACCCACATCTGACCCCAATAAAGTAATTGTGTGATTTTTGTCCTGATACTGGCAAGGACAAAACGATCACTCCTATAATTTTCCAAAGTTTCAGAAATGAAGTGTGTAAATAACAACTGTGTTTGAGTGTGTGTGTCCCCTACGGTGACCTCTGTGTGTAAGGTTTAATACAGCCTTGAGGCACAAGTTTGAGGCTTGTTGAGTGACCTGTGTGGTGGGCAGGTTGCTTCTCCTGTACAAGAAGCCACTTTAGGAAAAATAAAAGGGTTATTGCTTTTGATCTCCAAATTTGTATGATATTTGTATTTAACCATCACTACATTAAAAACAGTACAGTATACTAAGGTAAAAGAGTGAGGAAAATGAGAATATATATTCATATTTACTTGATGTGCTTGGAAAAACTGAAAGGATACAAATTAATAGTGGTGGGAACTGGACAGCAAAGTCTCTGTGTACCTTTTTATGTTTTTTAAAAAACTGGAACTGTGTAAATGCATTACCTAATCAATCAGCGGTGTTTCACTTACCACCTTAATAGCATGGATTTTAAAAATTAAATGAGTATTAATTTTAACGATGAGTTTTACTTGCTGAAATATGTTGGGAAGCATCTCAAGATATTCATGGATTTATTGAAGGCACATGGATGTTAAAGATTTGCCTGATGCGAGTATCATACTTACATTAAAACCTCACAGATCACAAATGAAATGTGCTCCTGCAGCGTCTGCCCTCTGAGGTTTCGCACATAGCAATCCATAGTCCATATTTTGTTTCATTTTCTCCAGAGTCCATTGGAGCTGCCGCCTGTCTTGTTTTTTGTGCTGTGTCCAGCCTGCTTAGTATGCTCCATGAATCTTGCACTAACTGCAAAATAATCCTCTGTGAGGATCCTTTTTCCATATCCTCTTTGAATTTTTTCTTATTTATTGAGCACATGCTGTGCGTCAGGTACTGTGCGGGGTCCTAAAACTGTGAGATTACAGACTATTGCCCTTTTTTTTAGCCACTCTGCTGCAGTCCTCTGGCCTCCCCCAAACTCTTGGTCTAACCCCCCATCTCATAGAAGTTATTGAGCAATATCTGGCCTTAATGTGACCCCTGCTCTGGTGTGACGCCGGCCGGGAAGCAAGCCATCTGCCTTCCCCATACCCCCTGCTCCAGCCCCCGCACCCACCCGTCTGGGTGAAGGCTGAGTGAATCCCCATGGAGACTGACCAATTAAGAATAAACAAAGAAGAGGAGAGCTTTGAATACATTATCCCAGCTATAGGGACCTGCTCACCATCAGTAACCGTGCAATAGAAAGCTTCTGGAGCCTGTGAGCTGAGTGTCTGCTAGAAAAGGAGGAAGCGGAAGAGGGGATGATTGGTGGGTGCAGTATGGAGGGGGAAGCCCAGTGCAGGCTGAGGCCTTCTTGGGGTGGTTGCACCAGCGCCTCCCCCCTTGCTCCCTCTCTTTCTGTTTCTGGGGACAGAGTAAATCTCCTCCTCCAATATTTCTTCTTCAGGAGGAAGGAGAAGGATGAGAGCCATCAGCCACCTAGGCAGGGGCTGGCTACTAGAGGGAACGGGGACTTGTAAGTCTTTCCACAACCCCTTAGTAGGGTAGCAGTGCACAGTAAATTGAAAAGCAGGTTTCGGGTCTGGGAAGCCAGTTTTTCTCGGCCTGGATTTCTGACAGGCAGATAGCATTGTCATAACGCAGGCTTTAAGATGTCAGCATGAATAACACTGAACATTATTTCCAGCCTGTGTGACGTGTGTGTCACTGCTACCTCAACTCTAGTTCAGAACTTGGTCTGGACTGAGAATATGGCCTGGACCCTCCTGCGCCTCCGTTCCTACCGCATAGTAAGACCCGTTGGGGTTCTCAAAGTCCCACACTGCTCCTTGAAGAAGCAGTGTCGGATAGCGGGCGAAGCTCGGCTCTGGTGTGAGACTTTTTTTCTCTCCCAGCACCACCCCTTTCTAACTCTGTGGTCTAAGGCGAAGTTTTTAGCCTCTCTAAGCCTCATTTTCCTCATGTGCAAATGCAATAATAATAGCATCAACCTCTCAAAGTTCTTAATGGGGATTTAAATGAAATATGGAATATAAAGTGTACCACGCAGTGACTGGTGCAAAGTAAATGCCTTTAAAGATGTTAGCTGGTATTGTTGCTTGTCGTTGCAATCTACTCCTTTACACTGTCTTTATCATAATCTATGATCTTCACGTCCTCAGTACCTGGTACAACACCTGGCACATAGCAGATGTGTCTGAAAATTCCAAATTGAATCTGGGAAAAATTCAAACAGATTAGACTGTCATCTTTTCCTCCCTTATCAACTTTAATAAGAATTAACTTATGTACAGTAAACTGCATCCATTTAAGTTTTTGATTCAAGGAGTCTTGGCCATCACTCCCAGAAGATTCCTGGTACCCTCTGGATTTGCTGTCTCCTCTGTCTACAGCCCCAGGCAACCACTGCTCTGCTTTCTGTCACCGTAGATTAGATGACATTTTATATAAATGGAATAAAACAGATTATACTCGTTCGTGTCTGGCTTCTTTTACTCAGCATAATGATTTCGAGATTCATCCAGGCTGGGTTTATCAGCAGTTCGTTACTCTTTGTTGCTGAGTACTATTCCGGGTATGGCTATACCATATTTTGTTTATCCTTCACCAGTTGATGAACTTTTGGGTTGTTTCCAATTCTTGGCAAATATGAGTCAAACTTCTATGAATGTTCATGTGCAAGTCTTTGTGGGAATGTGTTTTCATTCCTTGGGAATAAATACCTAGGAGTGGAATGATTTGGGTCATATAGTTTGTGTTTGTCTTACTTTAAGAAACTGCAAATAATTATCCAAAGTGGTTGTATTATTTTACGTTCCTTTCCCATCCTTGGCAACACTTGGTATCGTTAGAATTTTAAATGTCAGCCATCGTTACAGATGTGCAGAGGTATCTCAGTGAGATTTTAATTTATATTTTCCTGATGACTAGTGATGTCAGGTATCTCTTCATGTGCTTATTGGTCATTTGTGTATCTTCTTTAGTGAAGTGTGTCTGTTCAAATCTTTTGCCCATTTTTAAAAATTAGGTGGTTTATATTGTTGGAGGATTGTGAAAAATATATGCTGGATACTGTAGAGTTTTGCCTTAGATTTTAATGGGTATGGGTCTTGTGTTCTTAACCTGATATAAACCCCTCAAGAAAAAGAATAGTTGTTTCTACCTGGGCTTTGTCTGTGGTGCCTTTTCTAGCAATTAGGTCCAGCTCTCACTAAGTATATATTAAATGATTCTATTAAAATAGACTGCAGAGGGGCTGGCCCCGTGGCCGAGTGGTTAAGTTCGCGCGCTCCGCTGCAGGCGGCCAGTGTTTCGTTGGTTCGAATCCTGGGCGCGGACATGGCACTGCTCATCAAACCACGCTGAGGCAGCGTCCCACATGCCACAACTAGAAGGACCCACAACGAAGAATATACAACTATGTACCGGGGGGCTTTGGGGAGAAAAAGGAAAAAATAAAATCTTTAAAAAAAAAAAATAGACTGCAGAGTAATAACAGGATCATTATTTTAGCTCAGGAAAAAACACTGAATCCACTTTGAAAGTTTCACATGAAAGAATGAAGTTTAGGAACTAGGTTTTCTTTGGCGTCTTGATAGATGTGAGATGCTTCTTTTTAATTCTGTAGAGAAGAGCCTTATAGTGATGTAGGTATTCTTTTCTTCGTATTGAGTGTCCCCTTAGTGCTAGATCAAGTTTTCCACTATTCAATTTAAGAGTAAAATATGTGTAGAGATGTTTTCTTCTTTAAAGATGGCACGGAACCATTTTCATACTTTCAAAATTTTACCCAGGATGGTTAAAGTATTGGCTGCCCTCCCCTCTTTATTTTAAATTCTGAGGCAAACATCCCCCAACCCTTCCTGGCTCCATTTCCTCGCTCCATTCCCATTCTATCTAATCTGGCAGTGGTGGTGGTGTCCGTTTGGCTCCTGACTTCTCTAAACCCCTAAGGAGAAATTGCCTCAAGTAAAATTTAGAAACTGGGAAGCAAAGCTCAGTAAGGTCTTAGGTTTACCTGAAAGGGTCTACTGAGAGATCTTGTTATTTTTGAGAGGTTGGGGCTGCTTGGCTTCCAGAATCTTTCCAGCTAAAAACCAAATTTCTTAACCACACATGTTTCAAAATCCAAAGATGATATAAAATGTAAAGTCACTTATGATTTCACAAATGCCCTCAGTCTGCTAGTAGATTTTTGAGTACAAATTATTTTATCTGTCATTTATTCATTTTATTGCAAAACCCTCAGGCCAAATTTCAGACGAGTTACTGCTTCCATATGGCAGTAATCTCTTACTATCTAGGTTGTAGATGATTATTTTCTGTGTTTGGTTGAGACTGAGCAGTTCACAGCCGTTCAAGTATCAGTTGAGAGTTGAGTGTTCTTTTTGCTTTAATTGAAGTTGTTCCGTGAAAGGAAGCCAAATACCATTAGACAGGACATCCTGTGATTCCCCTAGTTTACGATGGCCAAGGACATGACTTTTTTTTTTTTCAAATAAGATGATTGCTTGCTTCCCTTCCTGTTAATAAGGGAGGGCAGAACTGATAATGTCTCTTGGCTTTAAGGACTCTAACTAGCAAACAACTAAATCTCTCCCCAAAAAATCACCTGAAGAATTATAGGACGTGGAAAAATGTCCGTGTCTTTTTTGTGAGCCAACAATGATTTGGTCATTGTTAGCATTTAAATGACCACTGGATCTGTTGTCTTGAAATAATAATTAACTGAAAAAGAGGGGGACAACCAAACTAGAAGTTCTTGGAATTAAACGTGTTAGCATACAATTCTGGCATCAGGTATATTGTGGTATACTTATACGGTGAAAATCAGTATAAGTATTACACATGAAGAAGATATGAAAATTGTTCTCAATATGTTAACTGAAACAAACAGATTAGTACAAAAGTGTATATATGTATCATCAGTTTCCTAGCCGCGCCGTAAGAAATTACCACAAACTAGGTGGCTTGAAATGTATTATCTCCCAGTTGTCGAGGTTAGAAGTCTGAAATGAAGGTGTTGGCAGGGCTCTGTTCCCTTGGAAGCCCTAGAAGGGAATCATTCTTGGCCTCTTTGTGGTTCTGGTGGCCCAGTGTGTTCCTTGGCTTGTAGCTACAACACTCCAAATCTCTGCCTCTAATATGGCATGACCTTATTTCCCCATGCATCTGTGTCTCTGTATCCACATGACCTTCTTATAAAGACAGTAGGCCTTGGATTTAGGGCCCTAATCAAGTATGACCTCATCTTAACTATTTACGTCTGCAAAAACCCTATTTCCTAATAAGATCACATTCTGAGATTTCAGGTACATGTGAATTCTGGGGGGACACTATTCAACCCATTGTATGTGTGTGTGCATAAACCCATTTTTATATATGTGTGTGTGTATGAAATTGATACACACATAAAACAGGTCTTTAAATTTATTTTTTATTTTTCTACTTTTTCTGTGGTGAAAATATACTGATTTTTTAATATAAGAATATTTAAAAAAATAAATAGCCCTGACATCTACTTTTAAAAAATAGTGCTTTGTTCATTCCACTTCAGTGGCCCACGGTTTGCCGGTTCAGATCCCAGGTACAGACATGGCACCACTTGGCAAGCCATGCTGTGGTAGGCATCCCACATATGAAGTAGAGGAAGATGGACCCAGATTTTAGCTCAGGGCCAGTCTTCCTCAGCAAAAGAAGAGGACGATTGGCAGCAGATGTTAGCTCAGGGCTAATCTTCCTCAAAAAAAAAAATAGTGCTTTTTTTACTAGCATCCTACCTTGAGTTTTTCTTTGCCTCATCAAAGTACGATGAGATATTTTAACCTTAATTTCAAATAAGAATTGATCCTTTGTACCATATACAGACATATAAATATATATAATGAGTCCGTTTTTATGGTATTGTTTATTATGCTTATTATTACAATACCTAAAACTGAAATAATGTAAACTAGGTCTTTGAGACATTGGGTCAATCAGTGTAATATCAGGTCTTTGGTTTAAATCTGGGAAGCGCCCCCCGCAAAAATTATTATTATACTCAATTGCTGAATTCAAGTCTAATTTTTAAAATGTTTTAAAGTCTCTAAGTCCAATTAATCCTAAGGCACAGGAGCAGGATGAAGAGGCACTTTACCAAATTTCATCCATTCACGTTGGCTCAAATACTGGATAATTTTTAACACACGTATCCAGTCTAGAACTAACTTCATCCACTCACTCTTCTTATTCTTTAGACTTTTTGGTCTGTAGTAACATCTCTAGTTATTTAGTCAAATAGTTTATAGTGTCTTCTCATAAATAATTTCTTTTCCCTTAACTATCTCTGAATTCTCATTAATCAATTATTTTTCTGTCTTTAAGTGCCCCAACTTTAACAGAACGTTCTGAATTCAGTAGAGGCCACAATCCCTCACATTTGTTAAACTATAGCAGTATATTAAATTTTGTCCTTTGCCCCTATAAGTCCTGATACCATAGAACTGCAGAATCAAAAAGGGAGACTTCAATTCAAGAAACTTCCATGCATCCACTCTTTCCCAAACCCAAGGGTCTCACCAGGTATCTACCCCTCTGTTATTTCTGTACCTGATTCAGTTTGAACATGGCACAGTTCTTACCTACTTTTTACTCAGCTGCTCAGTTTCTATACTTCCCTTTGAGAATTATAGTGTTATTACACTAATGCTAGAAGTGTTTTAACTTTTGGCCTGTGACAAGGCAATAGATAGGAGAATGGGGAGGTACTGCAAATTAAGTGTGTTTGTGTGTAAACTGGTTTTTGTTGGGGGCTATTGGGTACTTCTGATGCCATTGGTCCCGTCTTCATTCTAGTAAAAAAAAATGGTAGATGAGTTTATTGGTTCAATAAAACAAAAATTCTTCTACTCCAATCTACAAGGAAGATAGGATTGGTATCTGGTTGCTCAAAGAAGAGTAGCAGAAAACTGGGGAAGAGGTAAGAAGGGTGAACTCTCACTCTGGGATGGGATTGTAGGAAGATGGGGAAAATCCATTCTTTGGCCAAAACGAATCATTTCACTGGGGAAAGGAAGTTTTGGGGATGACGGCCTAGGGAACTGGTAATGAAATAGTGCTCCTGGTTTTGATAGCATTTCCCCCTGCTACAGTAGTTTGGCTGAACATTACTAATGTCAGCTCAAATGACTGAAATTTTCATTTCCTGTTCTCGTAATGTGCAGCCATCTTGTATGTGATTCACAGGATGTTCTCTGGCGTTGGGGAGTGGGGTTGGTGTAGAAGCTGATCAGTACCTTGCAACTAAAGGTAATATTTAAGAATTTTAATGTTACACTGTTTCCCGGTTTGAAATTGGCCATTTTGGCTCTGTGTCAGAGTCTACTATGGAAAGAGTTAAGAAGAGTTGATGGCACGAACAGGGCTGGGGAGATATGGATGTACGTTACCCATTTTGGAGTCAGATTTACTAGAATATATTTTAACACTGGTCTGCTCTTCCGTCATCCTTTTAGGCTTATATTTATTGATACTTCATTTTCCATTTCCATTTCAAAATGTTCTCATGAGTTTAAAAATGCGTTTTACCATGATGTAGATGCAGACCTTTGGGTAGGCACCAATCTCTAAGAATGAGATACCAAGAGATTTATTATTTTTTTAAAGAAATAGATTTTTTAAACACATTGTCAAGATACTAATCTGAAGTCTTTAGTGTTGAAAAAAATTATAAGCAGTAATGGACATGGTCTCTGTCCATTTGACTGAACTACCACAAAAAGCAAATTGAGAGACCTGAGTCCAAAATATGTAGTAACTAGACATGTAAAATGCGGTGATTCCTAAAATCTTAGCATGGCTTATATGTTACAGCTGGCAGGTTTTTGAGCCAAAAATCGTCCCCAGCAGTAAACTAGTAACTCATCACCAAATCTCTACATTTCAGGCTCATCTTCAGGAAATCTTATGTTAAAAAATCATCTTGGTAAAGTGAAAATGTAAAATAGCCTTGGTAGAACTAAAAAAGGAAAGATGGTTTTATTGAAGACCACAATTGTGTCCTCATGTGGGGTTCTTTTTTCTTCCCACTTACCCTCATGACACAATAAAGACCGAGAGCAGAAGAGGACTTGATTGAGAGCAAGAATCCTAGAATCAGTCCTAGATCCAAGCTCTTCTATGTAATCATTGTGACTGGGCAAGTCACTAAGCTCTCCAGGTTTCTTTATCTTTTCCTGCATAATGGCGTAAAAGAGTAGTTGTCACCTGTTGTTATTGTGAAGACTAAATGAGAAAATGGGTCTTCACTGCTTACTGCTGTGAAGAAAAGGAGATCCAAAGAGGTGAGGCACATGCCCAAGTTTACCCAACTGGTTGATGGTAGCTCTGGAACTAGACGCCAGTGCCCCTGACTCCTAGACCAGTACTGTCGTGAAGCTGCACTACAGCTAATGAGCTGTTCGTATCAGTGTTGGAGACATGAAGAATGGCACATTTCTCTACTCACTTCTTTTTTTAGACATAGAAGATGAAGTCTTTTAATCCACTCAACCCTAATTTATCCCCTTCTAACCGTCTCACACAGCACTAGAGGCACATATTGGCAATTGCTGTACATGATGTGATTTCGGGCACCCTGTGAATTTCCCCTCCCTACACACCTCTCCCACACATGCAGTCACTTGGCATTTACTTATTGTGTACCCACTGTGTGCCAGGCACTGCTCTAGACACAGGAGATACGGCAGTAAACTAAATATATTCTATAAAGTACCCACCTTTGTAGAGCTTACATTCTAGAGGCAGGAGGTGGTGGACAGACAATGAACAAACAAGATAATTATAGGTTGTGTCAGTATCATAAAGGAAAGAAGAGTGTGATGTGGGAGTAACTGGAGGAGGCCACTTCAGAGGGTGGTCAGGGAAGGCTTGCTGAGGAGTTGACATTTGAGCTGAACCCGAAGCCTGAGATGTGGCCAGTGGTGCCAAGTGCTGGGAGTGACCTCTCCTTTGCATAAAGCCATGAGCCACACTTATCCCTGAGGATTAAGCTTGAAGCTGTCATCCCTCATTTTTCAATATGAGAAGGTTCAGAAAAGGCAGACAGCTGAAGATGCTAAGTGTCTGAGGAGGAACCAAGCACCACCAAGAGTGAGAAATGGCTCAGAACCAGGAGGGGCCGGGGCGCGGGGGGCACTCCCAACCAAATTTGCCCACCACACAACTTTGCCTAGTGGTGGCATGTTCATTCAGTTGCCACACACTCTTCTGCTATATCTTATGCACCCAATATTATGCAGGGTGGATTAACCAACTGAGCGTGACCACTCGTCATGGTGGCAGCAGCATCTATGCCCTGAAAAGTTGACCTGGGGTCATGCTGGGAGGGGGAGGCTTAGTGCCTGACTGGAAATGACTTGGGATCATGGGAGAGAGCTAAGGTCAGGGTGAGAGGGAACAGAGCCAAGTAGGGCTGGGAAAGTAAACAGAAGGCATATGGTCAAGAAGGAGTGGATGTACTGGGAGCCAAGTTGTGTGGGGAGCACTGGCAAAGTTGGTACCCCGAGGAGACCAGCCAAGCCCTGTGGCATGGGAATGAGCTCTGGGTCGTTCAAATTATTTTCAGAGCATGGACCAAGCCACCCACTGATTGAAACAGATGGACATTTAGGCAAATATAATCAGCTGCATTTCTGACCATATGAAGAAACGTATGCCATGTGTGTGTGTGTGTGTGATTGTGAGTGAGACCTTAGCCTTTTACTCTTTCATTTTCTGTAGCTGAGTTTCATTCATATCAGTGAACATTATGAATGCCACAAAGAACTTTTTTAGAATTCCAAAATTTCTTCATTCCTTGAATGAGAGCCAAGTTTCCGAGTCATTTCAGGGCCATAGTTACTGACTTGTTAATTCTGAGTTGAAAAAAACCCAAAACCTATGTATGCTGTTTTGAAAGTTGCATTTCTGTTCCATTTCCTTACAGTATTGTGGGTAGTGAAGCTAAGGAGCCACCTACCAAGTAGTATCTGACGGGGTTAACGCAGACAATGACGAGGCAATTAGAATGAAGCTAGATTTTCAAGGCTAGTTGTGAAATCTCCTTTTGCAGGCACTTGGAGAAATCTGTGTTTTAATCATATTCTGTTTTGTAAAAATAGTGCCTGGAATACTTGGTGATATGGCAAGAAAGAGCTTGATCTCTTGGTTTTAAGAAGCAACAATTAATGTTAGAAAGAGATGGGCACCCTGAGAAAAGAGTCTTGTTTCCTGTTCCTTCTCTCTGGCATGGGGCTGTTATTACCTGGAGTTAGAACTTCTGATTGTCAGATGAAGTGGAACTTTGTGCCCACATTGAAGGCATTATCATCAAGCAGTGGATGATAATGAAGGGCACGTTAATAATTGCAGTGGTAGGCTGCCTAGAAAAGCTTGGAGTAAAGAGCAGGCAACTCTGCCCTCGATAAAACTCATGCCTCATCCAATGTTTCTCCAAGCAGCTTAGCCTTAAAATTCTTTACACTGGTTTTCTTCACCACTTCTGAATTGGGAATAGCCTAATTTTGAGAAAAAAGAGTATATTTCAATATCTGTGTTTAGTAAAATATATGTATTTTGTAATTGTGGGCAGGTCCTGATGTTTCTCCACTGTCCTTGTCTGAAGTCAGTACTCAGACCTCTGCTGCCCTAGGAGGCCCTTCTGCTGGCTCATGGCAGCTCTCCGGGGAGGGTCTGTGCCTGGAGGAGTTAGTCTTGCATTGTCTGTCTGATCCTATAACCGAGTCATAGAGCTCTGTAAAAATAAAACAGATGCACATCTGTCCACGGTGGCTTAAGTGTGTTATTATTACCTGCAGACAATAAATGACCTCTTAAATTCCCATCCCAGCCCTAGAATCCATGCATCAATTATTCCACAAGTTAAGTGGAAGCTTTAATACCCAATTGTAAATGAAACTCAGTCCAGTTTCTATAATGTCTCTCCAGGGAGATTTCATCTTGTCAAGGTTTGTCTTGCAAAGATACCCTCTCTGACTCCTGCATCTCTCCATCCTGGTCTCCCTCCTCAAACAAATACCATCTCCCTGCCCCCATGTTTCAGGTCACAAATAAAGAGAAAGTGATGAATTGAGAATTATCTGGAGGTATTCTGTCCTTGGTGAAATGTTTAAATCCTACCCCTTGTGGTCCTGAATCTAGAGAATGAATTATGCATAGCTGAAAAGGGGGGAAGTTTCTGGTTCAGGGGACACGTTTACGCGTCACTCCCTGCTGATGCCCAGTTCATTATTAGGGACAGCCACGGGAGAGTTCACATCAGCCTTTTGTTAGGGAGCCAGGAAGGAGGCACTCGGGCAGAATCTGTTTGTGTTGTTACAAGGCTTTTGAGAGGAAAACGTGCACAGTTAGGGGAATGTCTGCTGTGGGACTGAAGCTCTCCTCCCCCCTCAGGTTGACAACATAGAGTCTAATGCGGAAGTGGTCTCGGAGAACAACTCTTGGGGTTTCTTTCTCTGGCTCAATAGTTAATCTGTGGGAATAAATGTACACTTTTCTTTTCAAAATATGTACAGGTTATTTTAGAAAAATGCCACTTGTAAGAGAAGGAAGTGTTCATTATATCAGTGATTGGCTAAATTTCTTTTTAAACTGATCATAATATTATTGTGGGTACTTAGTGTTTGCAAAATGGTTATTTCTGTTAGAATGATGATAAAAATTCTTTGAGTAAAAAGCCATGTTTATGAGTGTGTTTGAAATAACGCATCTCCCTTTACCTGGTATGTAGGAGCAGGCCAATCTTGACAATCCTAAAATCTTGAACCAAAGAACACCCTAGGAGATGGGAGTTAGAGTTGAGGCCTTGACCTGGAGCCAGTGTAAGTCCAATGATTGGTAAAGAAAGGTGCTGTTCTGGCTCCCGGGTGCTGCTCCCACCTTGGCGTATATGGAGAAGTGGTGCAAATGACAACTTCTGAGACTCTTGGGAAGGAACCCTAACACCTGGGCAGCGGGGCATGGCTTCCTATGAAGCATTGATATCTTTAAATATTACTTAGGAAACCACTTGGGTTATAGATTGTTATAACGGCTTCAGAATCCTTCTGTGCCCGAGCTCAAAGAAATAGGTTTCTCATGTGAAGGAAAAATACCATTATTTTTTGTACCTCTTTTCCAGTCTGTTCTTTTTTGTTTATGTGAAACTGTGTAAAGGGTGGATTGCGTGCATTTGTCTTAGACTAGTAGAGGTGGGTTGCTTCTCTCATGATGGGGGAACATGTAGAAAATAGAGATAGTTACAAGAGAGAAGAAAGACAGTCACAAATATGAGTATAGTTGTCAGTTGGTGCAAAATATGTGAACGGAGTATATTAGCTTGGGGTGGACTGAATTTTCAGAACATTTTGTGTCAAACGTGAAGTTTCCAGTTGTATATGGATTCCTTTAGGGAGTGATATAAAGAAGGTAACTTAAGTCAGGAAGGGCTTTTAAAGGTTCAGCTTCAGAATGGGTTTGGGGTAAATCTAAGCCAAATGGGGCCTCCTAACAGAGCAGCAGACAGTAGTCAACCAGTTATGGAGGGCTGTTCTTCTGCAGATGGTCATGTCTAAACTTGGGAAGCCTGGCACACTCAGACGTTAGCTGTGAAAAAAAATCAAAATCAAAATAGGTTCCACATGCCTCATTTCCAAAATTAATTTCTCAAACCCCTCTCCTTATAACACCAGAGCCAGGATCTTCGGACACCTGGCCTATTGTGAGCTTGCTGGAAAAAACACTGCATTTTTCTCCGAAAGAAGTGATCAAAGTATGGAGGGAGGAAATGAGGGAAAATAGGCCCCTTTTCCCCTCCGACAGGAACACAAGTATGGCTGTGATCTATTTGTAAGGGTTAGGGTGGGGCAGAGAGATGAAATGAATTGCATAAGAAATAATTTCAGTTAAAGGCCACACAATGCTAGCTATGACATTTTATATATTTGCCAAATTTTGAAGAGACACGTCTCTGGAATAATTCACAAACCTTGCCAAATGTGTTCTTGGACAAAATTTTAGAATATTTTGTAATTGGTTTGGGGGCCCATGACTGGTAAGGTGGTAGAATTCATATTTTGGTTTCCACAGCTTGGGGCTTGCCAAGTCTTTATCCAGCCTTTGCTCAGTAGGCAACTCAGGTCTCCCTTAGTCACAGAAAATTCCTTTTGATTCAGTAAGCAGAAATGTATTTTCTAATTCGTGTGGCTGAATAGCTGCTGCAGATTATGGACTTGCCGTACCTCACCCCTCACCACCACCAAAGGTTGAATACAGGATGAAATGGGGCAAAACCAACACACTGGCCTTCAGCCTGAGGCTGTCCTTTTTCTGAAGTCACGTGTGTCAGTGGTCATTATCCATGGACAAGCCAGAATCGTGGCTTGGCTTCTTGGAGGTAGGAAGGGATTTTTGTTTTTTCTATGTGTTTTCCTTTCACCTTTTTGCAAAAAATATATATGTATAATGCCAGCTTCCTAGAAAGACATTCAAACATTCATGGAAACAGTGTATAGATATATGGTGATTATTGGTTTATTTTCAAGTAGGGGCAATGAATGCAAATTCATCTTAGATGAAAATTTTAATGCCATATCAAAATATGGGGACCCAGAGACAGAAGCGCTAAGGAATTGTCCCTTATCTGCTACTTTCAGTGTTGTTGTACTTACCAGGTTTTAAACACGTAGCGATCTGGTTAAAATTCTGACGGAAAGCCACAAATTAGAGGAGAGGTGCTTTGATTCTGTGTTTGCAAGGATGGCACAGAGAGAAATGCTTATGTCTCAGAGACCAGATGGCAGGTCATCTAAGAATAAACTGTTGTTTGCGTGTAAAAGGCATGCCGAAGATCCACACAGGAGATAAACCCTGCGCGATGCACTGGCTCTTTCTTCTGTAGCATTTGATTTTACTTTCTCTTTCTTAGTCATTTATTTTTCTTAACTGAGTCTTTGGAAACTATTCAGTAAATTAAAAAATTGAAAATTTTGAGTTGTTTTAATTCCTTCCTTCAAAAGGACTAGGAATCCACATTTGTCAGGGAAGAATGTGATTCCTGCCCTGCTTCCCTCGCAGGAGTCTTTCGAGGATCAAAATCAGAGCATGGAATCACTTTAACTCTAAAATGGTAGAAGAATTCCTTGTGTTATCCACCCAGCATTTCTGAAGAATGTGCAGGGGCAGGTACTTTTATCTTTATATCGTCATATAGATTGACCCCAAGAAATTAGAATGAAATCTTAGGATTTTAGAGTGTGGCCGCAGAAGAGCTAAGACTATACCATACTCTCTCCTCAGCCCTGAGTTTAACATTTGGAAAAATATAAATTTTCTCCTCTGAACTGTTTAGTCACCTGGATGATTTAGGCTTGAAGATATTGAAGTTGTACCTATAGGAAAAGTGGGAGCTGAAGGAATTAGGAAGAGAAAAGCGTGGCTGGCAGAGCAGCAATAGAATTGTCTTTCTTCGTTGGCTGCCACCTGACTCACTCGAGGCTAGGAAGAGCACTTCGCCTTCTGCGGAGAAGGAATCTGGACCCAGAGGACACCCCCACTAAAAGCAGAAGGCATCCCGGATTTGGATGGGAAACTAATAGAGGGAGCAAGAGACAATCACAAATTGAAATGAATTTAGAAGTTTCTTGGTGAAATTTGGAGGAAGATAGATTATAAGAATATTCTGATCAGCATGAGTGGGAAATAGAAATTAACTGTAGTGATCCCATTGCTTTAATTTGAAGTAGGAATGGAAATTCGTTTAATGTGTTGTCATTGTTTTATTTTAGAAAATGTAGGAAAATCTTCCTAATCTTCATTGATTCTTGCTCACTTTTGGTCTCTTCCCTATCCTAATTTTCCCTCAGGTCCCTTAACACGTGGTTGCTCTTACTTCAGGGTTTCTGGGGGCTACAGCTGTGTTGGTTAGAGAGGAGATGTGGTAGAGGTTAGAGTGGTGGGTCCAGTAACTAATTAACTGGAGTTTTTCTAAAACAAAAATCCGGTGCTATTTCATTGTTTACCAGGTCATCCTAATGAGCTCCTTGAAGGCAGACAGTGCTTTACTTGCCTTTGTGAGCAGAATGTCTGTTTAGATATGGAAGGACTGTTGTCCTTACCTGCACATTATCAGTAAAGACCCAGAGAGTGTGATTCATTGGCAGAACTTGCAGCAAATTTCTTGCTTCCTTATTCTTATGGATTTTTTAAAAGCTGTCATAACTCTTCTACGTGTCCTTTTGTTATACATTTCTTTCTGTTCTGCGACCACAGACCATCTTTACTCACTTACTTGTGTATGGATTATCTTTCTAAAACACTGATGTGATTGTCTCCCTCCTGCATTGTGTTTAGTTTTGTTTTTAAATCATCTGGAGCAGAAATTTCATCCCAAGTTGCCTTGATGCCATCTAGCACAATTCTGGGCCTCATTGCCTCATCTTCCATCAATACATTGCTTGGTAGAGCAAAAGCTTTTCAGTATTGCCTGAGGAAGAGAGCATTAGAAAAGTACATGAACTGCCAAAAGTTATGCCAGTATGTGAAAATTACATGAAACAGTCCAAAATATTTTAAATTTTGAGTTAGCTTTACTAAAGGTTTATGTAATTTACATAGTTGATACAAAACTGATTAGGTATTAAAAGCAAATGGTTTTGTTTAATAAATAATAGACTAAAGAAAACAGTGGAAGTTATTAACCCCCCAAAAATCAAAAGCATTTAATAACGTTGTAGAAAAGTAGTAACTGTAGTCATATCTGACATGTCAGTGCCATGAGTTTCTTTTCAGATCTTTAGGGGGAGAGAATTTAGAGATGAAGGTGCTTCTGGGGATGTATGGGTATTTATTTTTATATTTATTTATAAATAAATAAAATATTTGGCACTTTAAATAGCAGACTTTTATTGCTTTAGAGTTAATAAGAACTACAAACACAACAATTTCATGAATATATGGATTTTTGTGTAAAACAAGATTTTTCTGTCCTATATAGTCATGCTTAAAGATATTACCTATTTATCTCTAAATACCATTTGAGACTAAAGGAATAAGGAACCCTTGGAGAAATGACTGGTTTAGGTCTAAGGCAGGAAATGTACAAGTTGAACATGAAACATTTTATCATGCCAGAAAGCAAGGAAATTATCAAGGACTACAAGGTCCCTGTCAAAAGAACTCATAAACCAGCTTGAATAAGCTCTTTCAAGCTTATGTCAATAAAGATATAAACTGTGGTGAATTGAAACATGTCAAATATGTTTAAATCCATGAGTTTATAATTATATTTCAAAAACAGAGATGTCATTGGTCATGTTTGGAGAATATTAGAGAACTACCTCATTATTTTGAAAACTGGTGAGTAAAGAGAAAGAATCAGGCATCCATCCTGCCTTTATTATATGATTGGTAGCCCAGAGGGGAAATTTCTCTTTGTAGAATTATTCCAGCTAATAAATCAAGAATGAATAACAGAATATCATTTTGAAGTCTCTAAAGAATTGTTGGCTCTAGGCAAATACCATCAATGGCTAACAATATCCCAAAGGAGTCAGACATTATGTGCCCCCAACGGAAGTTCACACACTGCATGAGGTAGGCTTGCCCCCCTCCCCCAATTAGAGCTTGAATCAGATCAAGCCTCTAGTTCGAATTACCAGTTTATAGGAATACCAGGGACAGAGGAATGTGTTAAACCACACTAATGGGATGCAGTGAGCAAAATCCAGATTGTGGAAACTTTGTGAGACAAACAACATAATTCCGTCAACAACAATAAAAAATAAGAAAATAAAAAAATTGCAAGGGAAACACTAGAAATGGAGAAGAAACTTAAAGTACATATCAGAGAATCACAATGTATGAACCTTATTTGAATCCAGATTTAAACAAACTGAGACAAAATGGTAAGACATTTTAACGCATGTTTGGTGATATTCAGAAATTATGTTTAAGTGTGATAATTCTGTTGCGGTTTGGGTTTTGTTTTTGTTTTTTAAATGTCCTTGTCTTATAGAGGCACATACTGAAATACTAACAGGTGAAATGATACAATGCTTGGCATTTACTTCAAAATAATTTGGCTTGGGGAACAGAGGGTGGATTTGGGGCAGGGAATGTTAACGGGAGTATAAATGAAACAAGATTGGCCAACTATTGATAATCATTGAAGCCAAGAAGTAAACAGGACTGATTTGTTATTCTGTTCTCTCTCCTTTTTCATATACAAAGAAACTTTCATAGAATCTACAACACCAAGAGTGAACC
Source organism: Equus asinus (assembly GCF_041296235.1). NCBI lineage: Eukaryota > Metazoa > Chordata > Mammalia > Perissodactyla > Equidae > Equus > Equus asinus. The sequence goes on along the minus strand of NC_091796.1, from coordinate 38,645,063 downwards.
CTAAAGTAAACTGTGGACTTTCAGTGATGATAATGGATGAATTTGGGTTCATTGATTATAACGAATGTACCAACATGTGTGGGATGTTGATAGTGGGGGAGGTTGTATGTGTGAAAGGACAGCGGTATGGGAAAACTCTGTACTTTCCACTCAACATTGCTATGAACGTAAAACTGCTTTAAAAACTAAAGTTCACTAATTAAAAATGGAAACCAATTACACTGAACTATAGTATAGAGATCAAAATATTTTAAACAAATCTTTTCTGTTACTGGTGGCCCATAAATGCCACTCCCAACACAAAGGTGGGGAAGTAATAGCTGTCATGAAATGGTCAGGAGGAGTATATTAACAATTAAAAAATAAAAATGTCATCTTTCCCATTTTCACAGATAAAGGGAGGGCTCATGCAGTGAGGCAGTACCTGCCTTACCAATTATCTGTCCAAGTACTTCTTTATACTTTTTTCAAGGCTTTGTCCAAAGCTTTTAGGGATAGAGAACGTCAGGTGAGGGTTTTTTCCCCCAATGAAATGGAGATGTAACCTGTTTCTAAGGTGAATTTCCTCTAAAGCTGATTTTAAAATGTCCCTAGCTTACCTACTGCCTTGTTTATCTTATATGAAAAAAAAACCCCACATTCCTGCATTCAGCATTTTTATTGAAAGCCTAGTCTGTATCTGGAACTGTACTAGGCACCAGGGATATTCAGAGAATAAAATGGATGAAATACCTGCCCCCACGGAGGTTATATTCTATGTCTATGATGAGAAAAAGAATAAGGAGACAATGATGCGGGGGCCTCCTTGATGAGGTGGCTTTGAGTAGAGCCTGAAGGAAATGAGGGAGGGAGCCTCAAAACTGCCTGGGAAACAGTCCTGGCTGAAGCAACAGCAATGCAAAGGGCTTGAAGCAGAAGTGAACTTGAAGAATTCGAGAAACAGCCAGGAGGCTGGTTGTGACGGAGCAGGGGGAGGGGGAGGGGAGTGGGAGAAGCTGTCAAGGAGCAGAATATATAAGACCTTCCAGAGTTGGAGAAAACTTTGGATTGTACTCTGACATGAGCAGCTATTGGAGGGTTTTGAGCCAAGGACAAAAAGGATCTGATTTATGCCAATAGGATCACTCTGGCTGCTGTGTTGAGAGTAGGTGGTGGGGGTGAGGGTGCAAGCTGGGAGACCAGTGAAGAGACTTGCAAAACGCCAGGTGAGCGCTGACGAAGTTTGGATCAGAGTAGCAGCCCCTGAAAAGGCTTTGAAGGTAGAGCCAGTAGGATTTGCTGGTAGGTTGGATGTGGTGGGGAGGGAAACAGAGGAGGCAAGCATGGTGATAGCGTTTTTAGCCTGAGCACCTGGGTACAGTGGAGCTGCCATTGACATCTCCAAAGATGAGCAGACCAGAGGAGGCACTGTTTGCAAGTAGTTGTAATGAGAGTACTATGAAATGATGTATAAAGCTAAAAGATTACTCTAGTGTACGCTGTTATAGACCTGATCACTTTTTAATTCTACATATAGATTGAAGGACGAAAGTGAGACTCTAAAGTATGTGAGAAATTAGGAATCTCAGAACTTGAAAAATATCTGAGTCCAGTTGAGGGAGATGTAACATGGTACTGCGTGAACAATACATGAAATTTAATCATATTAGAACAAATATATAGAATATAGAGAAAGGGCTTAGCCAAAGCAGGACTGTTACATCCCTTGGAGGTCTGCCAGGGATCCCGACCTTGAATGGGAGTCTTTTATGTTTCTGAGTTAATATTTTCCTTGTGGGTAAATAACCTTGTCTTTTTGTTTTTTTTCTAGTTGGGGAATGGCAGTCAATGTGTATTCTACCTCGATAACCCAAGAGACTATGAGCAGACATGACATCATTGCATGGGTTAATGACATAGTATCTTTAAACTACACAAAAGTGGAACAGCTTTGTTCAGGTAAGAGATTATCTTTTAAGTATTTACCTAAATATTTATTGTCTGTCATGTGGAACGTGGTTTTATGAACCACAGATGATATATTTTGGGTAGGAAAAAATATATATGGTATCTATATATAATTAAAGGTGGAAAACTTAGCAATAACTAAAGAATGTATGGGGGAAAATGGTTATGAGCATCTAAGAGCATAGAGCCATCCCGATGCATATTATGAATGGTCTCATATGAGGTCTGTAATGCCTTAACTGGTCTTCCAGCCTCTTCTCTGTCATCCCCTGCCAGCCAGCACACTTCTCTTCCTAACACACAGATTGGGTTTTGCAACACCCTTCGTTAAAAACTTCAGGGCTCCATGTTGTCCTTCCTACAGGGTAAAATTCACTCTATAACATGGCTGATAAGGCTCTTTCTGTTTTGGCTGCAACCCGTCCCCTCAATTTCATCGTCCACATCTCTCTCCCCTGTGCCTCAGTCCCACAAAATGCTTTGTTCCCTAAATTCTTCTTCCCTTTTGCACCCCATAGTCTTTTTTAATGCTCCCTTTACTGAGAATGTCTTTCCCCTTCTTTTTATTTGTGGTACAATCTCTTCACACTTCAAAGTCTGACTCAGTTGTCCCACCCTCGGAAGGGTTCCCCAGATCTCCTAGCCTCCACAGGGTCCCAGAAACACTGTGCCCACCCTTCCAGAATAGTGCTTGCCACGCTATGTTAGAAGGTCCAACTCTTACTCCCCTGAAGGTGCCAAGAGTCCATGAGGACAGAACTGTGTTTTATTCTTTGTCAAATTCCTGAGGTCTGCAGGGAATGCATATTGAGTTAAACTGACTTAGAAAATAAAAGATTTGGCTTCAACGATAAAGTTAGGGGCATGTTATAAAAACATGCCACTAGTAAAGTAATTCATTCTTAGGTTAGACTATTTATCAAATAAATAGTCTTCCTTTGGAAACAAAATATTTTCTTCTTGTGAACTAATAGGTAAGAGATTTCTTCTCTGCCTCTGGCTCTGACATGAAAATGGTATTAGAAAATAGAAAATGTTGCTGAAATGTGAGACATAACATATACAAAGGAGTCATCACTTTTTGCTGGTACAGTGGTGGTGGTGCAGCAGAAAGATGTTCTGCTGTCTTTTCCACTGGGTCATGTGTACAAAGATCTCATGCGGTGCAGTCAGAATTTGGAAAGCTCCCAGTGTTGACTCTCAGATATGCCTGAGTCCAGTGCCCACCAGTGAATGTACCCTCCCTTCTCTGGGCCTAGATCTGAACAGAATAGACTAGAGGACAAACTTGCAATACTATTGGTACCTCTTCTCCCATGATCAAGAGAAGTTGGCCAGAATCTAGACATTGCTTCACCCACCCTTTCTCTGCCCAGACCTCAAACATCAGTCCTGTGATTTGTGAGGTCGGTAATGGATGCTAACTAACCAGTTCTTTGCCCTGCAGTACAAGCTAGAGAAAAGCTGACTTAGAACAGGTATATATTGTTGGCCTATTGAAATGGCTCTGACAGTTTCTGTCAGAAACAACCTCTGTTGCATCTTAACTTCAAATCTCCACTCAATCAAATTTTATGGTGCTGTTCTTTTGTGCATTCTGGAGCTCTCTAATATTTTATTTTTAATTTGCTGGGGAAAAAAACCCAAAGAGTTTTCTATTGTTAGCAATCCCTTTGTTGATAGCACATATCACTTTATATGGTACTTGTTTGTAGGTCCATTTCTCCACGGTGCCTCACACGTACTCTTCCCTCAGAAACGCTCACTTTGGGATGAATGAAAATCAATTTGCACCTGCTAAGGGACAAAGACAAAAATGCATTTCTTACCCACAACCTGGGTGTATGTACATGTGGATAAAGGGAATGGGGTTTGTTATCAAGAAAAAAGAGACACGGAAAGGAAGGAGATATGAGAAAGAGTCATAGAGAAAATTCCTAGTCACGGATCTTAAGTGCTAAAGGAGCCCATGAGAAGCTTCCTGGGTAGTTACTTGGGGAATTTTTGCTAACAAATGAAATGAGAAGCAGATTAGAATTTTTAGATACATTAGTACTAAATGTTTGAGTAATATATATCATTTCTCTGCACATCTTTCAAATTTCTCATAAGGCAAATTCAACAACGTTTTAAGGAGCATTTGTGAAGGATTCTCTACAGTTGTCTTAAAGCATTGGTGTGCATTTACAACCATTTGTAGCTACATTGCTGTTGAGTGGCTTGATGACACCTATAGAAACAATTTTGATCACTACTTAACAGATAATTTCCCTTAGGATAACTCACTGGCTACCTAAGCTTACAAGGTTGATGGTTCAGAAGAATAAAGTAGATTTAAAGGCTCTGAAACACGTTGTTTTGCTCAAAAAACATGGTAATCTCCCTAGCAGAGAGACAGGTTGTTTATGTTAGGCTGTAGTTTCCTCAAAGCGTAGACTGTGGACCATCTGCATTTATAATCTCCTGGGGAGCTGCTTAAAAAGGCAGATTCTTAGGATGCTTGACCTGCTAAATGAGTATCTCTGGGTGCGAAGCCTAAAATCTGCATTTTCACAAGCACCTCAAGTACTTTTGTGCTCCAGCCAAGAGCTTGCAGTGCATTTTTAGAGACGCTCCAAACCACTAACAGTGAAGTTAAAATATCCAAAACCTGTCTGGCACAGTCTCCTCTTCATAATGTAGTCTGTAACTCTTCTCTTGTCGTCAGCAGTGGCACTTAGCAGGAAGATTCTATCTTTCTATTTATTTATTTATGAATTTATTTGTTTATACCCTTCCTGGTTCTAGAAGGCTCTTAAAGCAGCTAGAACGGTACTGTTAGGATAAGAACAAAACCAAATACCTGTGACCCTAAGTGATTTGTCCTCATCATACTTATGAGTTGTCAGATTTCTTGGATGACATTTTCTTCTTCAGCTTTTATTTTCATTTCTTTAGTTTACTGTGTGTGATTTACTTTTAGTAGTGTGCTGTGGAAAAACATACACAAAATACCTTCACATATTTAAACTGATTTTTTTCCTTGTTCAATAAAATTATTTCTTACTCTTTTTCCTAAAAGGCATATGCTGCAATCCTGGCAGTCTCCCTCTGTTTTTCCTCCATTTACATTATTTCCTTTTTTTTTTTTTTTTTTTAATTCCCAGCTGAGAGATCTCCCTCCAGCTAATATTACAACTAACATCAGCTTTTCTTTAGTTCTGAGGAGCTGGCTTACTGCTTCACTTTTGTGTTCCTTTTTCTTCAGAATTTTCTGCCTTTATGTGACATCTCATTTGTTTCCATATAAGCATTTTTAAAACCTCTTTAAAGGACAGAGGATGTGAGAAGCTATAACACTTGGAAATACATTCCAGTAAGATGCAAGACAATGAAAATGATTCACTCGTATCTCCTGTTATTTTATCCAAAGGATGTGACCCTATGAAAATTTTCTTTGAACATTAAATCTAGGTCATTGTAATAATATGCATATTTAGTTTGCAGTCATTTCTTGTTAAAAGCAACCGTTAAGTTTGAAGTAAAAAATCGGGCTATATGAGTAGAAAGCAGGCTGTCACTGGATGTGAATACTACCTACAATAATTCGACAGTATACTGCTCACCTAAATCTGTTTTGAAAATGAATAATATTTGTGGATTTTCCATGGAGGAATGTTGAATTGAACCAAATGAATACCAGATTGGTTCAGCTTAAAAATATTTTATGTTTTAATTTAATTGCTTTGTAAAATTTATAGGGCTTTTTGCTGGGTGCGGAGATGTGTTTTTACTCTAGTACCAGCTCAAAGCAGTTTACTAGATATTTTATAAGGTATTCAAGAGGGAGGATGGGCAGCATGGTGCTAAAAATCCCTGAAAACAGCTTTAGCAACTTGCAATAGCATATTGGAGATGATAGAAAAGAGTGGACATATGGAGAGGAAAAGCAAAATGAGATGGAGAGGGGAGCGTGATGGGAGTGGAAGAAGCATATCTTTTCCTTTTCCTCCTCACCCCCATCCTCTGCCCTGACCTACCAAATCTCCTTTGAAATTTATTTCTGACGCCCATTTTCTGTCTCCCAGTCCTCTCTGCTAGGCTGGGATCTAAGCAGCAAAACGACTGGCTCCACTGCTGGGTCCCTGCCAGCACCTGACTAGTGACTCTCCCGTACCTCCACAGACGAGTGCAGACGGCCCTTTCTCTCTGTGCAGCCTTCCCTTCCTCCTCCCCTCACCCCACAGGACCAGCAAACGACAGACTTCTTACAGATGCTGAGATACAAGCCACATGTCAGATGGGCGCTGCCTGTACTTGTCACTGTGCCGGTTAACAGCTCCCTTATTTTCCTGAGCATTTTAGTATTTTAATAAAATGTAATTCAAATTAAACCATTTTTTAGATGGAAAATTTACATATTTTCTTGACTAGTTAAAAAAATAAGACAGAAAAATGATCAGGATTTGATTTAATTTCAATTTGTGCTTCTCCAAATTGTTTCAAGCTTTGTCTTGGATCAAGTTTCTGGTATTTTCTTCTTCCAGGAAAGCTTCTGAATCTGGCTGATCACATTGTAGTTAGTCACGTTTACGACTCTGGGTCCTTGGGGCTCTCTGGAAGGAGCTCGGCTCTACAATAACGCTCTAAGATTCACAAAGGTGTGGCTGCCGGCCATGGCCAGGACCTGTAGTGCAGGCTCTGAGCCCAGCGGAGCATTCTTTGTGACCATTTTTGGCTGCTATCTGGGCCTGTTAAATAGGTTGATCTCAGCCCAGTGTGGTATCCCCTGTGCCTTCTCTCATCTGTCCGCAGAGACCTCTGTCAGGAGGACAGGTTAGTGACGAAATCAGCTCAGAGTCTAAATTTAGTAGACCGTCTCCTGTTGGCTCTTTCCAACAGAAACCAAGTAAGGATATTTCATAAGTGTCTGTAAGCTCAAGAGCTTACTTAGCTTTATAAAATCATCGATTGTTATTTGCCGTAAGAAACTCAAGTCATCTTGGATTGCATTTCTGTTGTTAGAGATGTAATTGTATTATAATGGAATATTATTCATATTTGTAATGTATTATGTAGAGAGGGTTTTTTTTTGTTTTTTGCTATTTTTCTCTCTAATTTTATTTGGCTTAAGCTAATTTTAAAATCAGTTTACTTGGGCTCAGCATAGCAACTAAATGGAGATCAAAGTGGCAAAAAGTGAGTTGGATAATGGAGGGGGGCCGTCCAGCCTCTGGTTCACTTGCTGCAGTGGGCAGTATCCTCCAGTCTCAACCAATGTGCCAGTTGAGTTTATTTTTTGAGCAGAATATAGAATACAGTAATTTTTTCCTTCTAAGTTTGTTTGTTTACATGTATCTTGATACTTGTTACAGAAAATAAACATAAATTGATGATTTTGTTTTTATTGGGATCTTTTTGTTCACTGCATTTTTATAATGCTAAATACCATAGGAAAAAAATTTGTATTCGTTCACCTTCATTTATCAAACTGTCCCTATAATATTTTTTTACGTATATGGATGATACATCTTTGAAAGCAATCAGCCACATGTTCATTTATCTCATTACTGTAATCAGTTCTGACAATCAGTTTGACTTTATTTAACACACGTTTTGAGCTCTTCTTTGGGCTAGACCTGGGGACCCAGATAAATAAGACACAAACATTGTTCTTTGAGAGCTCAATACAGCAGGATGTTGTCCTATAAAAGGTGAGAGACCAGGCCAGCCCCAGTGGCCTAGTGGTTAAGTTCAGCATGCTCTGTTTCCACAGCCCAGGTTTGATTCCCAGGCATGGACCTACACTACTCTGTTAGCAGCCATGCTGTGCTGGCAGCCCACGTTCTGAAAAATAGAGGAAGATTGGCAGAGATGTTAGCTCAGGGCAAATCTTCCTCAGCAAAGGAAGAAATAAAAAAGGCTAGCGACTACATTGTGGTAAGTGCTCTTTGGAAGGACTTTGAGCATACAAAGGAGGGAGGGAGGTGGAGACACAGGGAGTCTGTGGAGAAAGACCTGCATTCAGATTCTTTGGGATTGGCTGGGTGCTGCTTGGATTACTTAGAATAGCCATAGTTTGGGAAACACCTCAGAAATCCTCCCTCTTGAGTCAGATGGTGGGGTGACCACTACGTAGAATAATGTGTGTTTTATTAGGTACAGCCCTTAAATACATGAAGCATGTTGTCTTCTCTGAGAGAAATGTAAAGAGTTTTTCCTGATGATCTCATCATATGAGTATTTGAAAATTGTTTCTACTCTATTTATGCATACACATGGGATATTCTCAGGAAACCATAGAATTGCTCATTTCTTTAGGAGAAATACAACAAATATTTTAAATTCTCTAAAGTTAAACCTCAGTGATAGCTGCACAGGTCTCTAACTAGATGGGTGCCATGAGACTCCATTAGTATTTTGCACAGGGACAGACCTACAGATGTGTCCTTTCTGTTCTTCTCCATTCCTGCTGGACTCCGTACTATAAACTAGGGGAAATAAAACAGGCGAGTGAAAATAGATCACATGGAATGTAATTATTTTATTGAAGCCTGGCAGTATATATACTTAACAAAAAATCAAGGAACCTGTAATCACAATGAACTTAGTATAGTCCCTTCACAGAAACAAAGGAAATTGATGACATATTATTAGAAACTTAAACTAATGATTGTCTTTGAGAATTCTTAGTAAGATCATAAAAACATAACTGTAGGAATTTGTACAAAGCACTACCCTTAGTTAAATCCTAGACTTTCATCTCATATTATTTTCCCTTAATCTGGGAAAACTCCCAGGTGTCATAGATGAGTGCAGTCTTCAGGGTTCATAGTAAGTATATCGCTAATGTTCAAACCCTTTGTCATGCAATTTCCCCTTGGGTTCAGGTTCTTTTTCTTCTAATCTACTAGAGTAAGACTCTGCTGAGTTTCACCTGCTCAGAAACTATTAATGGGTCCATGGTTGTGAGTCTAGAGATGAGAACTGTGGTACCCTAGGAAGGTCATCAAAAGAAGTGTAGGGTGGAGTCTAGGTGATGGGGGTGATACTGATGAGAGTATAGGTTTACATCAGTGAGTGAGGCATCGACTCTAGCAGCTTTCCTACCTGGAGCCCTGATTCCACGCCCCCAGGAATCTTGAAGAGTATGAGAAACGTAGAGCTGGAGCCCAAGGACATGGTGGGTTTTAAGGCTCATTTATGATTCATAATTCTAATTTCTGAAACCTTTAGAACCCTTTCCCTCTGATTTTGTTTCTGTTTCATGATAAGATGCTTACTTTTAAAACATATGATATATTTATTTTGAAGTCATTCACCAAGTTCTATAAAAACAACTTATCTTAAGAAAAAAATGTATCTTCCCACATAAGTTATTTTGATTTTTCTAAAGACGTCAGTTACTTTACTTGATGGATATGTATGTTCCCTATAAAACATTGTTTTCTATTCATATTGCTGTTTTTTCTTTCCCTTTTTGCCTTTTCAGTTTAAATCATCTAAAGACTAACCGAAAGAGTATAAAATTGGGGAGAAAGTAATTTCCTTTTATAAATGAGTTTCTGATTATTTAAGCACCTCATATGTTTATCTGAGGAAAGATTTAAGGACTGAAGAAACCCTGAAATGCTTTTCAACAGATAAACTGGAGGCTCTTAGGAATGTATTCATACCCTTTCTTTGCTAGTGGGAGGCCAAGGACCTCATTTTGTTCTTTGGTTCTTTGCCCTTTGAATCTAAAATATGTATTTTGGAGATTCACATTTCATATCTGAAACAATCCAGTTCAATCCTATTCATTTTTATAGCTCTGATTATTTTAACCAGGCACAATAATACATAGTTTTATACTTAGGGGCTTAAGGATGTCATAATGCCTCAACTTTTATATATCTCTCTTTAACATTTTCATCGTGCTTTTATATTATTTATTTTAATTCTTATAACAACCTTGTGCAGAAGAAGAATAGGAACTTTTTATTCCTCGTTTTGTGTGAGAGCATAGAAGCTTAGAGAAGCCAAGCATTCACAGCTGACACTAGACCTGGGGTCTCCCTGGATCACAGCCTTGTGCTCTCTTTGCTGTGTCTGTTTGGCAGCTGGGGATGTGGTGGAGGGTTCACTGTGTGCGTGCGTGTTCCTGATTTTTTTCATATCCATTTATCAGGAGCACATTGAACATCTCTTCTAGGAACAGAGGAGTTAGAAAAGAAGTCCATATCTCCACCCTTTAGATTATATTCTAGTTGAAGAAATGAGACGTAGGTGGTAATTCTTCTACTAATGACAATGGTAGCAGCAGCATCAAGAACTTTGCTTACCAAAGGTGGAGAGACACTAGTAGAAACACACAGGCGTTTGCTCCAGGTCCTATAAAATTCCTCCTTGCTCTACCTAGCAAGAATGGGGTAGGAAGAGAGCCTCGCCTTCTCTCTGCCTGGTCTCCTTGTTCCCTCTGCTGCTCTAAACTCTTTCCCTCCAAGCAAGATGGGGTGGCTGTGAGATTTCACCACCTGTTTTGGAAGAACTAGTCAACACTCTGAGTAATTCCTGGCCAGTGAAACAACCAGGATCATGCCTCCTTAGAGATACACACATGCACATCTGTGCACGATTCACCATTTGAATCCCAAGACTACGGCCCTTTCCTCACGTTGAACCCAGGCTTGCTTTAACAAGCTTATACCTGAGAGGACTTCACATCTTCATATCCTCCTTTCTATGCCATTGAGAAAAAAGAATAATGTATTTTTTTAACTTTTTATTGATTAATTTATTTATTTTTAATTTTTTTGCTGAGGAAGCTTTGCCCTAAGCTGACATCCACTGCCAATCTTCCTCTTTTTGTATGTGAGCTGCCACCATAATGTGGCTACTGACAGATGAGTGGGGTAGGTCTGTGCCTGGGAACGGAACCCAGGCTGCCAAGCGGAGTGGGCCGAACTTGACCACTAGGCAACCAGGGCTGGCCCAAAAGAACATTTTGTAGAATAATTTTGTACCCCAAAGGATTTATGCATCAAGGTATTACTATTCTCCTGTATTTAATTCAGTTTGGAAAACCTGCATTGCTGTAGCTATGCTGAGAGCCTCTGTCAGTACGTCTCCAACTCCTTCTTTAATATGAAAAGTTGTTTTCTTAGTCTTACACAAAGGAACTTGATAATGCAACATTTAAGAGTAGTCACCTTGGGCCGGCCCCATGGCCTAGTGGTTAAGTTCAGCATGCTCTGCGTCAGCAACCTGGGTTTGGTTCCTGGGCACGGATCTATAACACTTGTCAGCAGCCATGCTGTGGCAGTGACCCACACACAAAATAAAGGAAGATTGGCACGGATGTTAGCTCAGGGTGAATCTTCCTCAGCAAAAAAAGCAAACAAAAAAAGAATAGCCACCAATTTCCCATCCAGTTCTCTCTCCTTATTATCATTATCTGTTTCCCAACTCCAGCCAGGTTGCAGCTCCTAAACCTTTTCCATATAGAAATTCTCAAGCTGCCGGTGGCTTATAGTCATGGTAGACACAGTGCTAGCACAGTGGAAAGATAAATTGGACACCATCCCCAGTCTTGAAGAGTTACTCACCATCAACTAAGAGAGAGAGCTAATTAAAATGAAACTCAAACTTCTCTTGCGCTTCCATAGGCATTGTAGTGAAACAGTTAATTCTGCACTGGGAACAGAAACACTTCATAGAGGAGGTGATGTTTGGGCTAAACTTTTAAAGAATGAGAAATTTCTATTCAAGTGGGAAAGATGGCAAAAGGACATTTTAGGAAGAAAAGGTTCCATCAAGGCAGAAAGAAGATACAGTGTTTTATGCATGTACATGCTTGCATAAGACTCTGAAACATATATTAGGATTCAGGGCAGCAGAACAGGGACAATAATGTCAAAGGTAATAAATGCAGGTAATAATTACCTGAATAAATTTCAGGTAATAAATGTAGTTTTCAAAGAAAGGAAAGATGATTTCATTCTAGAAAAGCTTCTTGTCTTAGCCTTGTTTGGATCTTTGGACCAACAGCCATGCACATTTAGTGAATGGTCAATAAGTACTTATGAAGCGAAATTTAATTGAATTCGTATTCAAACTAAGTTTTTAATATGGATAGAATTCAGGCCGAGAAGAGGAAGATGGAGATTTTGAGTAAAAGTGCCATTTAGGTATCATTTTGATCTTCTAATGTGTTGCTTTGCCTATTCCTGAAGTCAGGAGATATTTACTGAGTGCCTCCCGTGTGTCAGATGACAGGCCAGCATCTGAGGATACAGCCACATACAAAACAGTACAGATCAAACCCAGTTAGGACCCATTCCTTTACTACCAAAGTTCTCCTTGAGATGTTTGTGTGCAGAGCATTGAAGTTCATTTTTCTCAGCTTATCTGAGCACAAAGCAAAGGTGGAATGAGGTCCGTGGACAGAAGCAGGTGTCTTGCTGTGCCACCATCAGACAGTTTCTGACACCAGTGAGCAGTCTGTGCATGACTATATTAGCAGCCCTGCAGGTTCCGCATCACTGAGATGATCGAGCCAAGCATCTTCAAGTTCTGCTGTTCTGCAAAGGAAAATATTTTTTCTAACCTGCTTTTTTTCTGAATGGTGTTTTTAAATTTACAGTTCACCAGTCCTATAGATACTGTAAAAAAGGAGTGTCCGAAGTCACTGTCAAATGTTTGGGCATGTTAGAATTATATACCTGAAAACAGAATAATTGAATTACTTGGCAACTCTTAAAATAACCATCACTCTGCAGATTGGGATTTTTCCACCCTGCAACCATTACGTAATTCTGGCAGAGTGCAAGTTACTTCTCTGTAGTATTCCCTCCCTTCCAAGGGTTTGTTCTTACCCAAGCGTTAACACTCCTAAGCTTTTATGACCACATTTTCCAACAATAAGAAACATGTAAATGTGAAACTCATGCCAATGTGATTTCCTGCAGTTTCTCTTAAGATTCTCCATAAGGAGGATCATTCTTCTCTATTATTTCTTCTAGATTACATTTGTATGACAATTCAGGAAAGGGCTTGAGAAAACTGAAGAAGGAGCCAAATTTTACTGAAAACGTGTGTGTCAGCTTTAAAATTAGACATAATTGTGTTTAAATCCACTGTTTAAAAAAAAACCTCCTTTCCTGCTTTTTTTTAAATTAAGATTAAATTCCATTCATCTTTTATTTCTCCTGTACTCATATGATTGAATCCCTGAAGTAAATATCTGTACATTCCTCATACTACTTTGGGTTCCTCCTCATACTACAATTGTGCCTAGAAAAGCATCGTGTTCTGGAATTAACCTGTGAACTGTAAAGAAAGAAATTCATTATAGAGAAATATTTTCTTATGTATCACAATCTGCGTAAATGTTACGTGCTGGTTCCTCTGTAATTGCTGGGGGCTTCCTTTGGTACCACTCCTCGCCTTCTGGGCTTTCTCTGGCCACTGGGCCTCTTTTCAGGGAGCTGTGGGGAAGGGAGCGCTCGCCTCTGGAAGGTGGAGGATGTTATTGGCATTGGTGAGAGCTGGTGGGCTGGATTGGGGGTAGGTATCGGTAAGGAAGGAGCTCTTACCTGCAAGCCTTGGAGAGCAGGTGAAATGGCTTAGATGTGGATAGAAGCTTGGAGCTCCCAGTCCCAGGGACAGTGACCTCAGCCACAAAAAGAACCTGAGAGACAGGTCCATTGTGTAGAAATGGACTGCGGTTTGTTCTGGTCAGTTCATACCACTGCATCTTACACTGTACTAACAGCCTCTCCATCAGCTGTGATACCTGGAGTTCGCATAGTAGCCTGGCACTTAGAACTGTTGGTGGAACAACATGGGCAATGATTCAGTAGAAATTCCCTGAGAAACTGGGAAAAGTGTGTAAGCTTTAGGTTTCTTACCCTGAATCTCATTTGCCCTTAAAATAGATATGTTCTTTTCTTCTTTTCTTTTTTTTTTTTGAGGAAGATTAGCCGTGAGCTAACTGCTGCCAATCCTCCACTTTTTGCTGAGGAAGATTGGCCCTGAGCTAATATGCATGCCCATCTTCCTCTACTTTTTTATATGTGGGGCGCCTGCCACAGCATGGCTTGCCAAGCGGTGCCATGTCCGCACCCGGGATCCGAACCAGCAAACCCCAGGCTGCTGAAGCGGAACATGTGCACTTCACTGCTGCACCACTGGGCCAGCCCCTCTTCTTTTTCTCCCCAAAGCCCCCCAGTACGTAGATGTATATCATAGTTGTAGATCCTTCTGGTTGTGCATAGATATGTTCTTAAATAGGTATGTTCTTAAAATTAGAGGTCAAAAATGTCATAGTTTAGGCACTCTTCTCTAAAGACACTTGTGCCCAGAAATCAGCATTGGTCCCCCATTACTTACCACATTAAATTAAGCTGCTACTTTTCCTGGCTTTTAAAGCCTTGAGCAGTCTGGCTGCAACCCGGCTTTCCAGCATCTACCGCCATGACTCTCCTACCCATAGCTTACATTTGCCCAAACTCATCTTTCACTGTATATACTAATGCCCTACCTTTGCTTGGAATGCCTCCTTTGAGAGCTATCTGCAATGCCACCTTCCTCCTGTTCTTCCTGATCACCTCCAACAAGATGTGAGCTGTTCCTCTCTTCGTTTTTCAGAGCTCTTCAGAGGTTTAGGGTTCTCGAGTACCTGTAACCTCAAGGTTAGACGTTAAGCTCCTTGAGGACTGGAAATGACCATGCAAGTTTGACTTGACTTTATCTGTTTAGTAATATTGATTACTCATTCTTGGGTTTTTATTGGGCACAATTTTGGAACCAACTCCTTCAGTATTTATGTGTCTCTGCTGTATAGTTTAGCACTGATAGTTGTTTTGTACTTTTGTTGATTTTTTTTCCATGTGTGTTTCTCTGGTCTCTCAAAACTAAGTTACTTGGTTCTTTAAGAGTAAAATCATATTCCTCAGTAAGTATTGTTGATTTGTTGGCTTTTCATTGATAAACAAAGTGACATTCCTCTGTGCCACCTACAGAAATGCATTTCTTTAGTGGTGAGCTATAAACACAAAACTAGATAGGAAATCTGTCTTTTCAGATTCTTGTTTCCTACTCAAGCTTTTCTTAATTTACATCTTCCTTTTTTACCTAGTCAATCATGTAATTTCAGTCCTTGTTTTAAAAAGCTTTTTGTCCATGAAAGTAGAGGAGGTACAAACAAATGTGTGAAAATATGTGCGCACATGGAGAGAAACTGTGTCCTCTAATCTTACAGCTTTCCAGAACTTTGTGTTTTAATGACTTTTAATAAGAAAACTGACCCTTTCAGAACGGCTTTCATGTGTACCTTTCTGTTTTCCGTTTGTAATAAAGGCTTTTTATGCCTCCTTTTCTCCCCTATCTGGAACACCAAATTCTAACTCTAGCTCTATTCCCGGACTCCAGCCTTTTGGGACATCTCGCTGCCAGTTTCAGTATCAGGCTCCCTGGAAGCCAGTGACATTTTGTCCTGCACACCATTCCCGCCTGGGCTCCAAGTGCCTCTCCCACTTCCTTCATTCTTCGTTCCCATGTAGAAGCCAAAGCATATTGTAGGAAGCTGGGTATGTCAGACAGCTAGTTTTGGTAAAATTTGACGAGCTCAGTACCCTAAAGGAAGTCGCTGGTGTTAGAAACTAGAAGTGAAACCGAGCCCTGGCCCTGGATTGTCAATTAGCAGATGAAAAGACTCTTTCAAACCAACAAGACAATTTCCTTACCTGCTGTCTCTTTAGTCTTTCAATGGGCTGACTCTTTTTCTGTATCACTAGGCAGATTTGAAGTTTTGTTTTTTTCCCTAAAGCATTAAAAGGCAAGATGAGAAGTTACAGGGTAATTATGGTTTAGTTGAATAAAACTACTGTGAATAGTCTAGTTATGCTTCAGTGTTCTTTACCTTCTAGTTTCCAACTCGAGTTATAGTTAATGTCTACAAAAATTATTTTCATGAATATCACTCTTAAAATATCAGCTGTCTACTGAGTATTGTATATCTCTAATTATTTCTCTGAAATTTGCTTTTTAATAAAAATATTGATTATCTAAATCTTAATCAAGGACTATTTGGCATGTAGATTTTTACTAAATTGAAATTTCCTTTTGAAACGTAATGGAAAATATTCTTCATTCTTCCATGATTTTTTGATGAAGAAGCACTTTTAAATCAACTCAGTGTGTTGATCTTAATATCTGATTCTCTACAGCAGATCTCACTTTAAACATTGTTCTGCTAGTTTCTTAAAAATCTGATTTAAAGGTAACATTACTTTTTAAAAAGTATTCTTGGTTCTTGAAGGCAGATTGTTAACAGAGAACGTTGGTACTTTCAAATGCAATTTGCTGCAGCCTTATAAGATTGTTAAAAAGGTTTTTATCATATCAATTAGTGAAAACCTAATGGCAAATATCAGATGAAAGTCCAACCACAGGGTTTGACAAGACCTTTTAATATATCTGCCTATATTCTTAAAAATCCATCGGCCTGAATAGTGATTGCTGGCTTGTTTCTTTTTCTGTGAAAGACAGATGAAAATGTCCTTTGACAGCTTACTCTGTATGTGGAGAAGGGAGAGGATGGGGTGCTTTTCAGCACTCTGCACAATTCACATAAGCTTTCTCTGTCTATGTCTGCGGGAGTTGAAATCTTCCTGCTGCTTATTACTCCTTTTCCTCTTCATGGAATCAGTTTGGAAGCTACTTGTCTTTGGGACTTACTTAAAATATGAATAAAAAGTTTCTGACATAACTCTAAGCAGTGGGAAGAAGCAGGAAGTTCAGTTGAGGACCGTGGGAATTCCAGGGAACCAGCTCCATAGCAACCAGATTTCTGAACTCCAGACCTTTGTTTTTGCGTTTGTGACTTGGCGCAGGTGAAGCAGACGGTGTCCTAAGTTCACTTCAACAGAGTTAAATAACACTGTGGTGACTGAAGCTGTCAGGCTGCCGTTCGTGCCAGGAATGTGAAAGATGCCTCAAAAAACATAGAGCTGCTACTAATTTCATCATATTTTTGTTGGATTGGAAAAATGCAGTTGAACTTGGGGATTTTAAATTCCTTTAAAATGTTAATCTTTCAAATCATTATTTTACAATTGCTGTGAGGCTCTTCAAACCTTGTGTTTGTGTAGGTAGAGAGATTTCTGCTGAGGCACTGGAAATATGTAACCCTGTATTTTGCAGCCTCACTTTCCTTGTTAGGAAGCCTCGATTTCCCAAAGGGGAATACTGCCTCCGACATGAGGTTTGGGCTTTGGTTACAGATGTGGTTCTGCAGTAATATCAGTTCAAGGCATGACAGGGCCGAATGCAAAAATAGAGCTGGAATGAGTTTGTGATTATTGTGTACAAATACTATTCTAATATGAAAGACATTTAATATCCAACTACTGAAGATGATGGAAAATATAGTTGTGTTGCTGAGTATAAATGTCACGAGCTCCAAGATGAGTACGTGGAAGATAGGATTGCAGAACTGACATCTGGAAGGGGCATGAGTGGGTGCTCCTGGGAGGGCCCCCTCCAGATGCAGCAGTGTACTAGCGTCTTCTGGAAACTGCAACAAAAGATGCTGATGGCTAGAAGCAAGAGCACTGGCCAAAGTCTTAGTCATGGGAAGGTGAAGCATTATTATCTTCTAATTAGCAGAAATATCAAGTATCCCTTAAAAGAGAAGTTGGTGACAGACTGAGAATGAGAGAATCATCTAATTTTAGAGCTTAGAGATCTCTCCAAAGCTGACTGTTTTGCAGATAGGAATACTCTTGGCTTAGGAGGGTGTGATGACATGTCACAGTCCATTTACGATGATCAATTTTTAGATCCAAGGACCAACAGTCCAGTTCTCTGTCCTTCCCCGCCCCGGTCCTCTTTCATACTAGCTTGAGAGAATAAGCTTTTTTACAAATTATTTACCTGTAACGAAAGGTATAATTGCATAGGTATGTCCAGTAAATTAAGGTTGTCGTTCTTTTCTTCTGACCCTTTCTCGATACCAAATAAGATTATGGAAAGTTGTAACTAAATCCTGCAATGATAAAGGCATTTCTGTATAATAGTTCCCTGGCCCATGAGAAAAATCAGATGAGTAATTCAAGGAGCTGTTCATGGCAGAACCCAGTATAGCTTGATGTCTTCTCCACAGATTGTCACATTTCTAGAAAACTGCTGTGAGATTTTGACAGCAATTAGATAGATAGATAGATAGATAGATATAGAGAGGGAGGAAGTAAGAGGGAGAGATATGAAATGCTTGTATTTTATATATGTATATTACATATATATGTAAGATGAAATTCTTACGAGTATATATACTAAAATATGAAATCATGACATTGGGGCAGATTAATTATCTATCTGCCCAGCCCTGGAGTCCATGAATAGGAACGATGTAAGGGACACTCCTAACATCAATCTGAAAGGTTCATATGTTCTCTTGCGGTTTCCTTTGTGACTCCTTGTAGAATTAATAACTTAGGTTCAAAGAAAGTTTAGAAAATTTTCTTTGAATTTTCATTTATAATTTCCTAGAAGCAGCCTAGAGAAGAGGACAAATTTTAAAAAACTGAAGTTGAGGTCAGAGTTTAAATTCCACTTCTGTTCCTTATTAGCTGGATGACTTTCTGAGCCTTGTTCCCTGATCTATAAAATAGAGTGATGATGATAAAAATACTTACCTCTGTGAGGTCAGAATGTTAAAAATAGATTTGAAGTCTGTAATAGATTTTATCCAAACGCGGGTATTTTTATTTCTTATATTTCTTGGCATACTATAGTCTATAAATGTATTATTTCCTTTCTGTTATCTGAAAATTTCCTTTTAAAAATGTCCACGTATCCTGATATTATTTTACTGTTGAAGTCTTGGGATCTAGTAAAGATGAGATTGTCTTATCGTGCTTTTCATGATTTCATAGACTTAAATCACATATCCCCTGAAACCTTTGAGTCTGGGGCTGATTTTTGAGTTCTGCCTTTGTACAGTTCCCCTCCTGTCCATTTTGGATTCCTGTCCCCAAACGTTTCAGCTCTATTATGTTACTTCTGATGTATAACAACTAAAACTATTCTTAGGGCTGTAGGTGCAGGCATAACATGGCACTGTACAAAGACAGAATTTTCTCCTTTTTTCTACTTATTTCCTGATCATTTCTGGAATCGTGTTGACCTTCATCACTGTAGTAGCACCCTGGGCTGATGGGCTCAAGGCATAGCTCATCAAAATTAATCTCTTGGTGAGCATATCATCATATGATTTGGTTGCTTTTACCTAAGTGTGTTCTCTTATATTTAGCTTTTTGAAGCATATCTTTCACTTTTCTGCAGACTCGGTCTCCAGAGTGGTTCTTAGTTTAGGTGGTTTTTTTGGTGTTCTTAAAATTTATTTATACCCCATCAATTCGTAAAAATATATATAGCAACTCTTCCTGTAATATCTCTTATTTGGGACTTTGGTAACATTAGAATTTTACTGTTTACCAGCTTTTGTTGGGGTTCAAATCTTACAACCTGTAGACTCATTAACCAGATATTTATTGAAGCCCACACTATGCCAGTTACTGTATTAAAGGCTTGGATACAAAGGAGACTAAGACAGATAAGGTACAAGCTCACTTGAAACCTACATTCCAGTGAGGGAGGGTAAACCACAAAACAACATGTGAATTAACAACAAAATACCAGACATAAAACAGGATTAGGTGATTAAGAGTGACTGGAGGGTCACTTCAGATGGCCTGGTAAGGAGGGCCTCGCTGAGGAGGTGACATCTAAGCCTTGATCTGAATGGCAGAAAGAATGTGGAGTTCCAGAGGAAACAGCCTGTATAAAGGTGGTAAGACAGAACAGACCTGAGGTGTCCTGGAAGCAATGAAGCCAGTGTGAAAGGAGCCTCCTGAAGGGAAATTAGGCAAGGGGGAGGTGGGCAGAGGCCTGGTCACAGGTCATTGTAGGTCAGGGAAAGAGTTTGAATTTTGTAGTGGTTTCATAGAAAATCACTCTAGTATCCTTAGCAACGGGTGGTACATGATGTGAATAATAGTAACCTTGGCATAATTTGATAAAAGTATGATCTGTGTAAAATGTAGGCCACGTTGTTGTAAGGTTAATGAAATGACCCAAAAATCTGTACACCT